>NW_027555958.1:202266422-202701449 GCF_003287225.1 Phascolarctos cinereus | reverse complement strand
CTCCACTTCCCTTTGTTATGCTCTGATCTAGAAGTACGGGAATAAAGGCAGGAGAAAGAAAAGAAAGAAAGAGAGAAATGGATGAGCCATTATAGGCATCTCATATGGATTGAGGGAAAGGGCAAATTATCTGACTAAGGTTTGTTCTGTCTTTCAGTTACTAGTTATCTTAGAGACAGCCATGTTTATGGGGAATATATGTAGAACATGAATTAATGAATTATAGCATTTATTGAATGCTTGTTATATGTTAAACACTGTATTAAATGCAAAAACAAAAATTTAAGTCAACTAACAAAGTTAAGTTAATTCTAATAGGAGTAAGAAAATCAATACAGAGAAGTGATTACAGTAAGGAAAGGAAGACCAACAAAGACAGTGAATGGGACCCTAGGGAAGAATATTACAACACCTTTTCTTGGAATAAAGGCAATGTCAATTTGACCATGATTTTGTAACTAGGGGGCAATGAGGATATATAGCAGTTGAAGAGACTAGGGGGAAAATACTTAGGGAATAGGGAGAGAGGTGAACCATGTCTTCACTTCAGGTGGCTAAAATGAAATAGTGAGCAAGTCGATATGATCTCCAATTGGGCCGTTAGGGCCTCTGAGTTATTTTTCCAGAGATAAAAAAGTTGATTTGTCTAGGTCAACATCTATTACCCCAGTGGTAAACTGTCTAGTGAGGTTTTCAAGAAAAGGGTCGATGAAGAGATGATGGACAATACTATAACACTCATTAAAGTTGATAACTATAATGCTTCTAGTAATTCATGGCAGAATAAATGGCAGTGGTAGAAGTAACACAGATTTTTTTGAATATATATTCTTGACCAAAATATGCCAATAGTCCAAAGACCTTAGGGATATGATTTATATTTTTATCATTAACACCAGATGAAAGTAGGGGATTGAAAAGAAATAGGATGTTTTAGGAAGTAAACAGTTTGCTGAGATGGTGAAATATAGGAATGTGGCATGAATTCTAAATTCAAGTTTAAAATCTTCTAAGAAGATAGAATGTACCTCAGAAGGGCTGAGGAAAGCATTTTGCTAATAATATTGAAAATTTAATCAAGAAAGCTTTAAAATGAATAAATGGGGGGAGAAAGAAAATGGAATATCTATATATACTCATTCTCAGTATCATAAAAGGAAAGCAGGAACAATTCAGGAAGAAGTTAACATACCATAAAGAGATCCAATAATCTATGGGTGACAGAATAAAAGGAGGCAATAAACAAGAATGTCACCACATCAAGTATGGATATTAATAGGATGAAATATATGCCCTAATTCTAGAAGGTAAATATGACCTCATGAGTGTTACTGAGAATTTTTTGGGATCGGACTAATAATTGTAATATGATTCTTGAAGGAAATATTTTAAAATAGAGAAATAATTAAAGTTCATTTAGAAGACAGAGTCATGTAAGGATATTTCATAATTAGAAGAGGAAAACAATGGAGAATATTTGGGTGGTAATCAATAGTGACATAAACCGAAATAACATCTAGATGGTAGTAAAATACCAGACCACCTGTATATAAAAAAGAAATGAAAGAGAGTTTCTGGAAATGAAGCACATGTTTGTAACATTGATAGGGCTTTCAATTATTTGGACATCTGTTAGAGCTATCTCTCTCTCTAACTTAGGTCAATTGATCCTTTTGGCTTATTTTCATGACAATTTCATTCTTCTAAAGATAGAAGACACAGTAAATTACTATTATAGACTTGATACTAATCAATAACAAGAAACCTATTTAGAAGTTAAAAAAAAGTAGAAACTGGAGGGAGGATTCATTGCACTTTTAAAATTTTGATAGAAGATCAGAGGAAAGGCCAATATTGTCTGATGTACACCAGAAGTTTTAGGTGAAGTGATTTGAGAGTGTAGAGAAAGATCACATAGGATGCAATGGTCTATTGTTCTACCTAGGCAAGTGCTCAAGAGGGTTAGCAAAGTTTTAAGAATGAAACTCTAAAAATAATCAGAAACATTTCTGATGGAAAATCAAGTGGAAAAATATATAAAACAAACAAACTCTGTGACCTCAAGTAAATGGTGGTTTAGAAACTTGTGAATCAAATATTTAAGGAAGAATAAGTAATAAGATGAAGACAAAACACTCCTTGGCCTCATAAAAATTATTTAAGTGTGCGAAAGAAGCAGAAAATGAGCTGAAACAAGCAAAGAATGCTACAGATAAGTTTAAAAGTGGCAACAACAGAAAATATATTTCTTTTTAAATTTATATTTTGGAAAAGTGGAAAAACATGGAAGAAAGGACCACTGCTCAGGAAGGATACAAATTGTTCTGAATATCTGAGAGCAGCCCAAAAATCAATACTTAGAAAAACTTTAATTTCATTGATATTTATGTTATAGACTATAATTAATTCATGCTCCTAATCCTGTCTAGCTCTTGCCCATATCCTCAAAGAAAAGCATTCTATGCATTTTCTTCCCCAAGAACTTTTAATTAAAACACATTTAATGATTCAATTATATGTAACAAATTATACCACAATCAATGCTCAAAATAGTCCATCATATCCTCATTTATGCCCAAAAAGTTAGGCACAAGCATATCACAACATGATGATGTTTGAAATCATATGGAAAGTAAATAACTTATAGTATACTATCTTGCCACCAAGATTAAAGAATGTTTCAGTCTCTGTTTTCTGTTAAGCAAGATTAGTCATTCCATTTAATCTGAGTTCTTATAGATTTTGCTGTTGGTTTTATTCATATTTTTGAAGTTCTGTATATTTTATATTGTATCTGTTTTTTTTCCCATAAGTTTATATGAGTTTTTTTCTATGCTCCTCTGTATTCCTCATATTCATCTTTTCTCAAGACATAATAATAAGTAATTACATTCAGACACCAAGTATTTTTTAGTATCAGCTCTTTTGTGGTAGAAAGATAAAGAAAAATTGATGGAATGAACATCAACCTGGGACTGGCTGAAAATTTTTGTTATATAATTGTGATGGGATATTAATTTGTTTGTAATTAATTTATATTTAGTTTTCAACAATCACTTCCATAAGCTTTATATTTTCTCCTCCTCCTTCCCTGCCTCCCTCCCCAAGATGGTGTGCAATCTTATATAGGGTGTACATATACATTCCTATTATACATATTTTCCCATTAGTCATGTTGTAAAGAAGAATTAGAACAATAGGAGGAACCACAAGAAAGAAGAAACAAAACAAAACAGAAAGGAAAAAAAAGAGCAAATAATATGCTTTGATCTGCATCCGCACTCCATAGTTCTTTCTCTGGTTGTGGATAGCATTTTCCATCATGAGACTTTTGGGGATGTCTCAAATCTTTGCATTACTGAGGAGAGCTTAGTCTGCCAAATTAGTCATCATACAATATGGTGGTTACTATGTATAATGTTCTCCTCATTCTGCTCACTTCACTCAGCATCAGTCCATACAAGCCATTTCAGGTTTTTCTAAAGTCCTCCTGCTCATCATTTCTTACAGCACAATAGTATTCCAGTACATGCATATGCCACAATTTATTCAGCCATTCCCCATTTGATGGGCATCCCCTCAAATTGCAATTTGTTGTACTGAAAGAGCTGCTATAAATATTTTTTTGTACATGTGGGTCCTTACCCATTTTTATGATCTTTTTGGAATACAGTCCTAGAAGTGGTATTTCTGGGTCAAAGGGTATGCATATTTTTGTAGTCTTTTGCGCACAGACCCAAATTGTTCTCCAAAATTGTTGGATCATTTCACAACTCCACCAACAATGCATCAGTGTTCCAATTTTCCCACATTTTCTCCAACATTTATTGTTGTTGTATTTTGTCATGATAGTCAATCTGATAGGTGTGATGTGGTAAATCAGAGTTGTTTTGGTTTGTATTTTTCTAATCAATAATTATTTAGAGTATTTTTATATGACTATAGACAGTTTTAATTTCTTCATCTGAAAAGTGCCTGTTCATATCCTTTGACCATTTATCAATTGGGGATTGACTTGTATTCTTATAAATTTGATTTAGTAATCTACATGTTTTTGAAATGAGGCCCTTATAAGAAACACTGATTGTAAAAAATTCTTTCCATGTTTTCTGCTTCCCTCCAAATCTTGGTTGCATTGGCTTTGTTTATGCAAAAAAATTTCATTTTAATGTAGTCAAAGTTATCCATTTTGCATTTCGTAATGTTCTCTCTCTTGTTTGGCATAAATTTTCTATTCTCCATAAATCTGACAGGTTAACTATTACTTGCTCTGCTAGTTGGCTTATAGTATCAGCTTTTATGTCAAAATTGTGTACTCATTTTGACTTTATTTTAGTATGTGGTATAAGATGTTGGTCTAAGCCTAGTTTCTGTTACACTATTTTCCAGCAGTTTTTGTTAAATAGTGAGTTCTTATCACAGAAGCTAGGGTCTTTGGTTTTATCAAACAGTAGATTACTGTAGTCATTGAATACGATGTCTTGTATACCTAACCTATTCTACTGATTTACCAATCTATTTCTTAGCCAGCCAACTAGTTTTGATGATTGCTGCTTTATAATACAATTTAAGATCTGATATGGCTAGGATACCTTCCCTAGCATGTCTTTACATTAGTTCCATTGATATTCCGGACTTCTTGTTCTTTGAGATGAATCTAGTTATTATTTTTCTAGCTGCATAAAATAATTGTTGATATTGTGATTGGTATGGCAATGAATAACTAAATTAATTTAGGTAGAATTGTCAATTTATTATACTAATTAGGCCAACCCATGAGCAAGTGATGTTTTTCTTTCCAATTATTTAGATCTGACTTTGTGTGGAAAGTGTTTTGTGATTGTGTTCATATAGTTTCTGGGTTTGTTTCAGTAAGTAGACACCTTAATATTTTATAATGTCTACAGTAATTTTAAATGGTATATCTCTTTCTATCGTGTGCTGTTGGGCTCTGTTAGTATTATATTGAAATGCTGATGATTTTTGTGACTTTATTTTATAGACTGCAACTTTGCTAAAGTTGTTTATTACTTCAAGTAGTTTTTTACTTGATTTCTAGGATTCTCTTAATACAGAATCATATCTGCAAAGAGTGATGATTTTGTTTCTTCTTTGCCTATTTTAATACTTCCAATTTCTTTTTCTTCTCTTATCACTAAAGTTAATGTTTGTAGTGTCATAGTGAATAACAATGTGGATAATGTAAATCCTTGTTTCAGCCCTGATCTTATTGGAAATGCTTCTAGCTTATCCTTGTTACATATAAGGCTTGCTAAAGGTTTTAGGTAGATGCTATTTATTATTTTAAGGAAAACTCCATTTATTCCTATGATCTCTGGTGTTTTTAATAGAAATAGATGTAATTTGTCACAAGTTTTTTTTTTTTTTCCTGCATCTACTGAGACAATAATATGGTTTGTGTCAGTTTTGTTGTTGATATAATCAAGTATGCTGACAGTTTTCCTAATATTGAATCAGCCCTGCATTCCTGGTATAAAACCTACTTGGTCACACTGCATTATTCTCATGAAAAAGTTGTAATCTTTTTGCTAATATTTTATTTA
The DNA here is from genome assembly GCF_003287225.1 of Phascolarctos cinereus. Lineage (NCBI taxonomy): Eukaryota > Metazoa > Chordata > Mammalia > Diprotodontia > Phascolarctidae > Phascolarctos > Phascolarctos cinereus. The sequence continues at coordinate 202,695,885 of NW_027555958.1, read as the reverse complement.
ATTTTTTTTGCATCTATATTCATTAGGGAGATTCATCTATCATTTTCTTTCTCTGTTTTGACTCCTCCCAGTTTAGAGATCAGCACATTTTTTTTCTCATAAAAATAATTTGTTAGGATTCATTCTTCTGCTATTTACCTGAATGATCAATATAGTATTCAAATTAATTTGTTCTTTAAATGTTTGCTAGAATTCACTTGTAAATCCCTCCAGCCCAACAGTTTGTGGTTTTGTTGTTGTTGTTGCTGTTGTTTGTTTGTTTGCTTGTTTTTCCCCTAGGGAGGTCATTGATGTCTAGCTCAATTTATTTTTCAGAGATAGGGTTATTTAAGTATTTTATTTCCTCTTCCGTTAATCTGGACAATTTACATTATTGTTAATATTCATCTTTTTCACTAAGATTGTCAAATTTATTAGTATACAGTTGGGAAAAATAGTTCCTAATTATTGTTTTAATTTCCTCTTCACTGCTGATGAATTCACCCTTTTCATTATTGATGTTGCTAATTTTTTCTTTCTTTTTTAAAGTAAATTAAACAAAAATTTATTTTGTTGGTTTTTTTTCATAAAACCTCTTAGCTTCATTTCTTAATTCTATAGTTTTCTTAATTTCAATTTTATTAATGTCAACTTTGATTTTCAGTATTTCTAATTTGGTATTTAATTGGGTATTTTAATTTTTTTTCTTTTTCTAGTTTTTTTTTTTTTTAGTTACATTGAACTCTCTTTCTCTATTTTATTCATGTAATCATTTAGAGATATAAAAGTTCCCCTAAGAACCGCTTTGGCTAAATCTCCTAAGCTTTCATATGTTGTCTCATTTTTGTCATTCTCTTGGATCAAGTTATTTTTGTTTCTATGACTTGTTGTTTGACTCACTCACTCTTTAGGATTAAATTATTTCATTTCCAATTAATTTTTAGTCAATATTTCCATAACCCTTTATTACATATAATTCTTATTGCCTCATGATCTGGAAAGGATACATTTAATATTACTAACTTTCTGAATTGGCTTGTGAGGTTTTTATGCCATAATACATGTTTATTTTTTTGTAGGTGCCATTTATACCTGAGGGAAAAAAAAAATATATTACTTTATATTCCCATTCAATTTTCTCCAGAAGTCTACCATATCTAAATTTTCTAAAATTTTATTCACCTTCTTAACTTTTTTTTCTTTTTTTGTTTTGTGATTAGATTTATCTAATTCATAGAGGGGGAGGTTGAGGTCCCCCACTAGTTTGCTTTTGCTGTCTATTTCTTCTTGTAACTGCCTGAATTTCTCCTCTAGGAATTTGGATGACATAATACTTGGTGCATATATGTTTGGTAATCACATTATTAATTGCATATGGTGCCATTTAGCTTGATGTGGTTTCCTTCATTATCTCTTTTAATAAGATATACTTTTGCTTTTGCTTTATCTACCCTTCTTTTTCTTTGTTTTTTACTTTAGCTGAAGCGTAATATATTCTACTCCAACCTTTCACCTTTGCCTTGTGTGTATTCCTCTGTTTCAAATATGTTTCTTCTAAGCAATATATGGTAGGACTATGGTTTTTAATCCATTATGTTATCTGCTTTAGTTTTATGGGAGATTTCATCCCATTCACACTCACTGTCATGTTTACTATCTCTGTGTTTCTCTCCATCCTATTCTGCCCCCCCATTTATTCTTTTCTTTCTCCTTTTCTCCCTTTCTTTACTCACTAGAGCTTTGCTTTTGAACACTGCCTCCCTCCATCTGTCCTCCCTTGTACTTGCCTCCTCCCTTTTCTTTCCCTTTTCCCTTACTACTTCTTCCCTCTCTTTTATCCCATCTTCCCTTTTATTTCCCCTTCCCTCTCCTACTGTATATAGGACAAGTTAGCTTTCTATAACTGAGTATGTTATTCTCTCCTCGAGCAAAATCTAATGAGAGTAAAGTTCAATCAATGCTCTTGGCCCTCCCTTCTTACACTCTACTCTTATATATCTTTTTGTCTCTTCATGTGATGCAGTTTGCCCTTTTTTGCCTTCTCTTTCCTCTTCTCCCATTACGGTTCCTTTTCACAACTTCATTAATTTTCTTTTTTATCCTCACATCAAAGTCAATTTAAACTCATCCCCTCTGTCTATACATATCCCATCTAAATGTTGTAATAAATATATAATTCTCCAAAGTTATAAGTATCATTTTCCTACGTAGGGATGTAAACTGTTTACTCCTATTGAATAACATTTTTTTCCCCTTTTCTATCTACCTCTTTATGCCTCTCTTGAGATTTGTATTTGAAGATCAAATTTTCCATTAAGCTCTGGTCTTTTAATTAGCAAAGTCTGAAAGTTCCCTATTTCATTGAATGTCCATCTCCTCCCTTGAAAGATTATGCTCAATTTTACTGGGCAGTTGATCCTTGGTTATAATCAAAGCTCCTTTACCTTCTGGGTTATTGTATTCTACACATTCTGATTTTTTAATGTAGAAGCCACAAGGTCCTGAGTACTCCTGACTGTTGTTCTACAATATTTGAATTCTTTCTTTCTAGCTGCTTGTAGGATTTTCTCCTTGATCTGATAATTCTGGAACTTGGCTACAATATTGCTTGGTGTTTTCAATTTGGAATCTCAGGAGGTCATCAGTGTTCTTTCGATGCCTATTTTACACACTGTTTCTAGGGACTCAGGGCAATTTTCCTTGATGATCTCCTGAAAGATGCTGTCCAAGCTCTTTTTTCATCATAGTTTTCAGGTAAACCAAAAATTCTTAAGTTATCTCTCCTGGATCTATTTTCCAAGTCAGTTGTTTTTTCCAATTAGGGATTTTACATTTTCTTCATTTGTTTTTCATTCTTTATATTTTGTTTGACTGATTTTTGATGTCTCATAGAGTCATTAGCTTCCAATTGCTCAATTCCAATTTTTGATGAATTGTTTTCTGCAGTTAGCATTAGTATCTGCCTTTCAAGTTGGCTTATTTTAATTGTTAGGGAGTCATTTTCTTCAATGATTTTTTTTTCCATTTTGTCAATTGCAATTTTAAATTGATTGTTCAATTGTTCTTCTACCTCCCTTATTTGACTTTTGTAATAATTCATGAGCTCTTCCAAGAAAGCTTTTTGGGCCTGAGACCAGTTCATATACCATTCTGATGTTTCAGATATTGGGTATATTAACAATGTTATCCTCTCCTGAATTTGTGTTTTAATCTTCCCTGTCACCAAGATACTTCTCTATGGTGAATATTTTTCTATGTTGCTTCTTGCTCTGTTGTTTGCATTTTTCTGACTTTTAAAGTTGATCTCTGCTTCTGGGGCACAGGGGGCACTGTTCCAGGCTTTTAGTGCTGGGGGCTAAGGACCTGGTTACTGGTTTGCTGAAGTGGGGCTTACCACACGTTTGCTGGGATGCCTCCTTTCCTGTTCTGATCCCCTTCAGCCACAGTGATAGGGAACCTTTCCTGTTAAGCCCCCTTGCCTCATGAGCTAAAAGACTGCTGTATCTAGTCTTTCTGCTGACTCTACAATTGCTAGATTTTTCCTAGGGCAATATTCTCTGGGTTTTTCAAGGTAAGAATGACTTACTGCTTATTCCACCATCTTGGCTCCTGGAAGCAGAAATAGGTGACTTTCAAATTTCAGTCTGTGGGATGATAGCTCCAAGAGCAGTGCTGTCACTGCTTCTGCTATTGCTGATGATTCAGTCACTCCCAAGGCCTGTTCCTGGTTTGCTAGTGGAGGGGCTGTATTGGCACACCCTGTTACCCTGTGCTGGACTGTGCTTCTCTCTTACGTAGTCCTGAAAGACACCTACTGTTGACTTTCTACATTGTCTGTGGTGTCTGTGGGCTAAGAAGACTGGAAACTACCAATGATGCTGGTGATTCAGTACCCTGAGGCCTACCACAGCTTTTCTTGGGCTGGATCTGTGCTGTGCTCTGCATGCATGTTGCCTGAGCAACAGACTTTTCCTGCTGACCTTCCATATTGTCAAGGGCTTGAAATCTGCCTCACTCTGTCTCTTTGTGGGTTCTGCCATTCTAGAATTTGGTCATAGTCACTTTTTAGAGGTATTTGAAGAGATTTGGAGGAGAACTCAGGCTAGTCCCTCCTTTCACTCTGCCATCTTGGCTCTGCCCCTTGGAATACTAATTTTTATAAGAAATGACTGGCAGTACGGTTTCAGAAAAAAAAAAAACCTGGGAAGACTAATATGAACTGAAAGAGTGAAGTGAGCAGAGCCAGGATATCATTGTACACAATAACAACAATATTGTAATGAAGATCAGCTGTGAAAGAAATCAGTTACTCTGATTCATACAATGATTTAAAACAATTTTGAAGGACTCATAATGAAAAAATGGTATCCACCATCAGAGAAAGATCTGATGAACTCTGGGAGCAAATCAGAATATTAATTTTGTTTTACTTTTGGGGAAAAAAATAAGTTTTCTGCTATGTATGTTTGGGCCTTTGAATAACCTCATTTCCTGATTTTCATTTCTTTTTAATATATTCTTACTAGTAACATTTCTGGGACAAAGGGTATAAGCAAGCTTCAGCAGGTTATGAATCATTTCATTAAAGAGACATCACATCATTGCAATGACTGACATTACAAATCCATAACTTCTCATTTCTAAGGTCTTATCCTTACAAAGACCCTACTACCAAGGTAGTACAATATATTATCTTCATTTTACAGTTAAAAAAAAAAAAAACTTGAAATGCTTTAGTGGTTCAACTTAACCAGACTTTCTATGTAAGTGTGTAATTGATAGAATATTTAAACCCAGCTTTCTTGACTCAAAGTTGTGCATTTTAACCACTATATATAATGCAATCAAATTGGTACAAGGATCTCCAACAACAATCACAACTCAAACATGTCTTTTCACTTGGCAAAATCCTTGCCCATTTGTGCCAAGAAATTCTCCATAACAGACCTGCTAAGCACACTGGAATCTCTCTTCCAGACATATTAACTTTCTATAGGGACCAATTCAGACTTAAGCTATTTAACTGTTATTTCTCATAATGGTATAATAATTAATATTTATACTTTCTATTAATGTTTTAAAATTCTGATTATTTTGGTTGGAAGCACCCTTTATTTTCATGAAGAAATAAATATAGATTTCAATTCTCTGCAAAGACTTCTCCCCAAACTAAACCTTGAAAGGAAAAAATAATTGCTTTTATAGCTGTATATTTTTAAACTATCAAATGTTAGCACTATATGTGTGTATACATACATACATATTATAAGAATGTACTGTTCAAAATATATGTATTTAGATAATTGATATTTAAGTCTATTTTGCTATAATTGCATAGATGCATTTATGCATTTATATATGTATATGCATGTGTATATATATATATATGTATGTATATATATACACACATATGTATAAATTTGTTTGTAGGCATAAAATTTTATACTTAACAAGTAAAATATTAAGAGTGGCTTACTTTCAATATTTTTTCTTTTGTTTTAGGAGAAGTCTTTATAGGAAAATGAAAGTTGATTTTCTTTTTGAAATCACCAATAAAAACAACATCAAAAATCATAAGCACAACTACAACAACAGCAACTAATGTTTGTAGCATTCTTTCTATGTGCCAGGAACTCTGTTAAGTGCTTTACAAATATTATTGCATTCGATCTACATACAATTAATTTTCCACAGCATGACTACTATGAAAGTGTTTAGCATGACTACCCAAGTATAACCTTTATTAAGTTGCTTGACTTCTCAATGAGGGTGGGTGGGGAGGGAGGAAGGGAGAAAATATGGATCCCAAAGTTTTCAAAACAAGAGTTAAAAAGTTGTTTTCACATGCAACTGGGAAATAAAATACACAGTCAATGAGGTATAGAAATCTATCCAGCTATATATGAAAATAGAAGAAGGGGATAAGAGAAGGGAGGGAGAGAAAGAAAGGAGGGCAGATTTGGGGGAAGGGTATTCAAAATGCATACTGTCTTGAAGTTAGGAGAAGAAGAAGATGGCAAGAAAATTTGGAACTTAAAATCTTTTGGAAGTGAATGTTGAAAACTAAAAATAAATTAATTAATCAAAAAAGGAAATAATTCCCATAGACTAGCAGGCTGATTCTAATCAAAATTGTGATTATCTGTTTGACACAGAAAACAATAAAGCAATTCGCACTATTTTTTTCAAATTTTCTACCACAACATAGTGAGATATAACATAACAAATTATAAATACCAATAACCCAGCACTGATGATACAAAAGTTTCATTGTGCACAAATACATCATAACAAAACCTAACAGATTTCACTAATTATAGGCAGATAATTCATACTGATATTTTGGCAACAATGTCCTGGTAGATCAACATAGTGAAATCCTAAGATATTATTCCATTCCTAAATTCAGATTAGGTGAAATAAATGCATGAATTTATGTTTTACTTTAGCTCAAAAAATAAAACAAAACAAAGACCCCGAAGGCATTGAACATCTACACTAGGCAAGCTTTACAAGTACTGTCTAATAATAGAATTGATTGGGGGGGGCAAAACAAGATGGCAGACTGAAAGCAGTGGGTTGCTTCAGCTCTCCCCCAAACCCTTCCAAATACCCATAAAAAATGGCTCTAAACAAATTCTAAAGCAGCAGAACCCACAAAAAGAAAGAGTGAAACAAATTTCTAGCCCAAGACAACCTGGATGATTGATCAGAAAGATATACCGCACAGGGCTGGGACAGGAGCATACTGAGGCATAGGCACATAAGACACAGCGAACCTGGAGCAGGCCTCAGAGAACTGAATTGCGGCCAGCTGTGGTGGTTTCTAGACCCTCAATGCACTAATGCCAAACACAACTTGGAAGGTCAGTGGGAAAAGTCTGTTTCTGCAGTGCTGAGAGGGGAACACGGGGTCTCAGCTCCATTCCCCAAGAGCGTGGCCCTGGGTGGGGGGGGGCAGCTGCCTCCTGAGCTTCTGGCCCACAGAATGAGGGGGAATCCAGTGGCTGATCAGAGAGGCATTGCAGGGATCTCTTTGCACTGCTAGGCAGGAATCTCTTGCTTTGCCCATGTTTGGATCTGGGTCACAGTTCTCAGTGGCTGCCTGGGGTGAGGAGGAGTGCTGGCATGGTGGAGCTTGTAGTGGCTGTAGAGAGGAAAGCCTCCTCACAGTTCCAGGACAGAAAGGAGTGCTTGTGGTCACAGGCCAGGAAAGGAGTAAACACCTCACCTTATCATACCATTGGAAGAACTGAAAATTTACAGGTCCCTACAAGTATCTCTGAAAACAGCTGTACACAACCCAAGCTTGGGACAGTACACTCCCACATTGGAAGCAGACCTTACCTTAACAAAGATTTAAAACTCAAGTAATTGGCCGGGCATGAGCAAGCAGCACAAAAAGAGTCAGACTATATTATCTTACTTTGGTGAAAAGAAGATCAAAATATACAACCAGGAAGACAACAAAGTCAAAGCTCCTACATCCAAAGCCTCCAAGAAAAATATGAATCAGTCCCAGGCCTTGGAAGAGCTCAAAAGGGATTTTGAGAAGCAAGTAAGGGAAGTAGAGGAAAAACTGGGAAGAGAAATGAGAATTATGCAAGAAAATCATGAAAAACAAGTCAACAGCTTGCTAAAGGAGACCCAAAAATACTGAAGAAAATAACACCTTAAAAAAAGCCTAACCCAAATGGCAAAAGAGGTCCAAAAAGCCAATGAGAGAAAAGCCCTAAAAAGAAAAATTGGCCAAATGGAAAAGGAAGTCCAAAAGATTACTGAAGAAAATACTTCCTTAAAAATTAGAATAGAGCAATTGGAAGCTAGTGACTTTATGAGAAATCAAGACACAGTAAAACAAATCCAAAAGAATGAAAAATTAGAAAACAATGTGAAATATCTCATTGGAAAAACAACTGACCTGGAAAATAGATCCAGGAGAGAGAATTTAAAAATTATTGGACTATCTGAAAGCCATGATCAAAAAAAGAGCCTAGACATCATCTTTCAAGAAATTATCAAGGAAAACTGCCTGATATATAGAACCAGAGGGCAAAATAGAAATTGAAAGAATCCGATCTCCTCCTGAAAGAGATCCCCAAAGGAAAACTCCTAGAATATTGTAGCCAAATTCCAGAGTTCCCAGGTCAAGGAGAAAATATTACAAGCTGCCAGAAAAAAATTCAAGTACTGTGGAAACACAATCAGGATAACACAAGATTTAGCAGCTTCTACATTAAAGGACTGCAGGGCATGGAATATAATATTCCAGAGGGCAAAGGAGATAGGATTACAACCAAGAATCACCTACCCAGCAAAACTGAGTATAATCCTTCAGGGGAAAAAATGGTCATTCAGTGAAATAGAGGACTTTCAAGCATTCTTGATGAAAAGACCAGAGCTGAATAGAAAATTTGACTTTCAAATAGGACTCAGTGGAACATGAAGAGGTAAACAGGAAAGAGAAATCATAAGAGACTTATTAAGATTGAACTGTTTACATTCCTGCATGGAAAGATGATATTTATAACTCATGAGACCTTTGTATTAGGGTAGTTGAAGGAAAATTATATATATTTATATAGATAGATAGATAGATAGAGGGCACAGGGTGAGTTGAAGATTAAGGGTCATATCTGGAGAATAAAATTAAGGGATGAGAGAGGATTTACTCAGAGAAGAAAAAGGGAGAGGTAGAATGGGGTAAATTATCTCACAAAAAAAAAACAGAAAAGAAAAGTCTCTTACAGTGGAGGGAAATGGGGAAGGTGAGAGGGAATGAATGAATCTTATTCTCATAGGATTTGGCTTAAGAGGGAATAACATACACATTCAATTGGGTATGGAAATCTGTCTTACCCTACAGGAAAATAGGAGAAGGGACAAGAGAGCAGGGGATGATAGAGAGGAGGGCAGATTGGGAAAGGGGTAATCAGAAGTAAATACTTCTGAGGAACAGGGTCAAAAGAAAGAATAGAATAAATGGGAGGCAGGATAGGATTAAGGAAATAGAGTTAGTTTTTCACAACATGTCTACTATGGAAGTGTTTTGCATAACTGCATGTACAACCTATATTGAGTTGCTTGCCTTTTCAACAAGGGTGGGTGGGGAGGGAGGAAGGGAGAAAACTTGAAACCTAAGTTTTAAAAAACATGTTAAAAAAAATGTTTTCACATGCTACTGGGAAATAAGAAATACAGGAAATGGGGTACAGAAGTCTATCCTGCCTACAGGAAAATAGAAGGGGAAGGGATAAGAGAAGGGGGAGAGATAGAAGAGAGGACAGACTAGGGGAAGGGATATTCAGAATGCATGCCATCTTGGGGTGGGGGAGGGATGAGATGGGGTGAAAATTTGGAACTCAAAATCTTGTGGAAGTAAATATTAGAAACAAAATAAATAAAATTTAAAAATATAATAGAATTGATGAAAAAACAATATGAATATTAAATAATTTTGAAAAGGATATCAGTATACTTACTTTCCAGGCATTCTGCTCTTCATTGGATTTTTGTGCCTCTTTATTATTTGGCTTATTCTGTTCATTAAGATGTTGCTTTCTTCAGTACTTTTTGTGCCTCCTTTTTCAAGGTATTGACTATTTTTTTCATTATTTTCTTTTATCACTCTCATTTCTCTTCCCAAGTTTTCCTCTATCTCTTTCATTTGATTTTGAAAATCATTTTTGAGCTTTTCTGTAACCTGGGGCCAATTTGTATTTTATTTTGAAGCTTTAGATATAGGAGTTATGGCTTGGTGTCTTATTTTTTTTTAATCTTCCCAGTTACCATAAGAACTTTCTACAGCCAGGAATAATTTTCTATTGTTTGCTCATTTTCCAGCCTATTTCTTGGCATTTAAGTCTATGTTATAAAAGGACTCTGCTGGCAGAGTGGAGGAGACACTGTTCCAAGCTTCGAGTTTTTTGTGCAGCTGTTTTCAGAAGTAATTCTGGGGTCTTGTAAGTTTTTGCTTCTTCCAAGGTGGTATGATCTAGGTAGAGGAATGTTTACTTCTCTCTTCCATTGTACACTGGTCTGTGAACTATCATAAGCACTCTTTTCCACCTGGAACTCTGCTGAGGGTCTGCACTCCCCTAAAGCTGCAAGCTCTGGTGTTCTAGTGGTCCTCTTTGCCTTGGTCCAAGTATTGGTAATACAATAAAGTCTGCCTCCCAATGCCAGCAAAGGGACCCATGTAATCTCCTTCTGATCAGTTGTTTGAACTCTTGTTACCATCTGTGGACCAAGAGGCCTGTCATTTGCACCTAGTATGTTGAGGTCCATAGGCTGCACTGAATTGTACTCCATTCTCACTAGGTACAACAGATTTTCCTAAAAATCCCCTAAGTGTTCTTGGAGGAGAAATTTTTTTCATTATTTCCTTTTGTGAGTTCTGCCAATCTAGAATTTTTTTTTGAATCCTTATTTATTTACTTATTTATTTGTTTGTTTTCAACATTCCCTTTTATAAGATTTTGAGTTCCAATTTTTTTTCTCCTCCACTTTCTCCTGCCCCCTCCCAAAATGGCAAAAAAAAAATCTGATATGGATTCTATATGTACAATTATATTAAACAGATTTTCACATTAGTCGTGTTATGAAAGACGAATGAGAACAAAAGGAAAGAAAAAAACACGTGAAAGAAAACCAACAACAACAACAAAAGAGAAAACAGTATGTTTCTATCTGCATTCAATTGGTAGTTCTTTCTCTGGATGTGGATACTATTATCCATCATGAGTATTCTGGAACTGTATTGGATAATATTATTGCTAAGAAGACCTAAGTCTATCAAAGTTGATTGTCACACAATGTTGCTGTTACTGTGTACAATGTTCTCCTGGTTTTGCTCACTTCACTCAGCATCAGTTCATGTAAGCTTTTTGATGTTTTTTTTTTCTTCTGAAATCCACATACTCATCTTTTCTTATAGCGCAACAGTATTCCACTACACTCATTTATAACAAATTGTTCAGTCATTTCCAAATTTATGGGTACACCTTCAGTTTCCAATATTTTGCCATAACAAAAAGAACTGCTAAAATATTTTTGTACGTATATATTCTTTTGCCTTTTTTTTATGATCTCTTTGGGATATAGAACTAGTAGTGATATTGCAGGACCACAGAGTATGCACACTTTGATTGTCCTTTGGCCCGTATTCAAAATTGCTCTCCATAAAGGTTGGATCAGTTTACAACTCCACCAACAATGTATGAGTATTCTAATTTTCACACATCCTCTTCACAATTATAATTTTCTTTTACCGTATTAGCCAATCTGATAAGTGTGAGCTGGTACCTCAGAATTCTTTTAATTTGCATTTTTCTAATCAATAGTGATCCAGAGAATTTTTTTTTTCATATGACTATAGATATCTTCAATTTCTTCCTCTGAAAACTGTCTGGTCATATCCTTTGAGCATTTATGAATAAGTGAACGACTTGTATTCTAAAATCCATCCAAAATGAGAATAACATTTGAGTTATGATGATTTTGATGATGATGATGATGATGATGATGAAATTTAGAAACTGAAATCTTAGATCTTGAATGTGTAGATCAAATTTTGCCAACAGCCAAAGACTTTTACTCCAGGCAAGGCAGATCTATTATAAAATTACCAAGCAGAATGATAAAACAGAGTATATTAAGAGATGTACTGGCATCTTGATTTCAAAATTGAATGGGTAAAATGAGACTAAAACAATTAACAAATTAAATGGTTGGTGACATAACCATAACAAACACTTTTAACAACATAAAATTGAACATAAGAGATCTGGAAATCAATCTAGCAAAGCCTTTACAATATTAGCAAATCATAGGACCCTCACTTGAGTACAACTATACAAAGATTAATAATTTCTTCTAAGAAAGGAGGGAGCAGATTACTAAGCTTCCTAAGAGCACATTGTTTTTAGGCAAAATATATTAAAATTAATTTGCAATAGTCAGGATTTGTTCCTTTGGGTAATAGTAAGGATAATCATTATAGGCCATTGAATTATACTACTGCAACTTTCTAAAAAGGTTTTTGATTTGTGTTCTTTTTAAGTTATACACATTTACAGAATATCTGCAATCTATAGCAGACATTGTCTATAATTATAGATGGTCATTCTATTGATAATAGTTCTTTGTTTTCAAAGTTTTTTTGTCATTATAATATTGATATTATTGTATACAGAGTTTTCTTAGTTCAATTAATTCCATTCTTTATCACTTTATATTAGTCTTCAAAATTGCTATATTTTTAATACTGATATTATAGTATATATTTTTATTTTCTGATCCTTATCACTTCACTCTGCATCACTTTATATATCTTCACAAATCTCTTTGAAATACTCCATTTTGTAATTTCTTATAGATCCATATTATGATCCACCATTCATATGTCACAACTTAAGTAATTCATTCATCAATTCTTAGGCATCCCTTTAATTTCCAGTGTTTTTTTTCTATCAGAAAAAAATGCTGCTATAAATATACATATATATGTGTGTGTGTGTGTATATATATATATACATATATATATATATACACACATATATATATACATATATATATATATATATATATGAAGTTTTTATTTTTTTCATATTAGGAAGGTGTGGGCTAAGCAATAACATATAGGAGCAAGTATATATACTGTTTAATAACTTTTTGTGTAACTAAAAATAACTTTCTAGAGTGGTTTTTTTCATTAACCAGTTTTATATATATATATATATATATATATATATATATATATATATATTATATATATATATATATATATTATATGAGAATAGATAGCCTTGATTTTGTCCATTGAAAACTGACATTTCTTATCTTTAAGTCCTTTATCGATTGGGGAATGGCTTTGTTTCTTACAACCTGATTTCATTCTTTATATATTTTTCAAGTGAGACCTTTATCAGAGAAAGTTGTTTCAATGATTTTTTTTTTTCTCAGTTAATTGTTTCCCTTTCATTTTAGCTGTATTTATGCACCATTAGCTTGGGAGTTCCTTGAGGTCAAGGATTGCCTTCTGCCTAATTTTGAATCACCACTCATATCCTTAGCAAATGGTGGGCACTTAAAGTGCTTATGGAGTGATTGGGTTCACTTGTTCCAATGTTTTTCAAATTTTATGCGAAGAAAAATAGTCATTTCATCTTTAGTGATTCTATTTATACCTCATTTAGTTATGAAATTTTCTGCTATCCATAGAACGAATACATATGTTTCCACATATTTGTTTTTCTTCTTTTTTTTTTTCTTTTAGAGGCAATGGGGATTAAGTGAATTGCCCAGGGTCACAGAGCCAGCTAATAAATATCAGAGGCCAGATTTGAACTCAGGTCCTCCTGACTCCAATGCCAGAGCTCTATCTACTGCACCACTTAGCTGCCTCCTGTTTTCCCCTTATTTCACTAATTTTATGAGGAAGTCGTTTATCCACTTAGAGCTTACCTTTTTATAATAGTTTAGGTGTTGGTCTCAGTTCACTTTATCCCATATTCCTGTCTATTTTTCCCAGAGTATTTTGTCAAATAATCATTCATCAACTGGAGCATTTAGGTTTATCAAATGCTAGTGTATTCTGCTACACTTGCTTCTCTATGTTGTTTATTTAATCTATTCCAGTGATTGATCTATGTTTACCAATACCACATACTCTTAAAAATGTTACTTTAGAGTATTGTACTTAAATATCTTACATCTCCAGAGCTAGTGTGTTAAATGGTATGATATAAAAGAGATTCTTCATGAGTGACATACACAGGAATTCAGCCAAATAAATGCTGAACAAAAAAGGTGTCAAATAAATAATGAAGTTATGATTTTCTTCTGGTGGAGGTTAGATTATAGATTGTAAGCATACCCTCTTCCATGAAATGAGTTGAAAAATAATAATACAGATACAGACTTCAAAATGTGGTAGAGCCTTCTCTGTTCATACTGATCTGATCAACCAGAGTAGGATGTGCTATACCTCAATGTAACATAGTGATTTCATCATGGTACTCTTCCAGAATGAAGGAAAAGAACCATTAACTCTTACCATTACAAAATAAAAAGTTGCTTATCATCACCTGGATAGAACAGCAATACACTTGAACTTAAGAACAAATTTATAATGGATACCACTGTATCAAACATTTATAAACTATGCATAAACTCTAAGCTATGGCAAGGGGAAGCAATTTTTCAAAATAAATCAATCCAACAGAAGAAATCTAAATAATTTGAGAACAGGCAGAGGTACATATGACCCTTGTTTTTTTGTTTTTTGTTTTTTACTGCTGGTGTCTTGCTCAGGATGCTTTCAGTTCACATACACACACACACACACACACACACACACACACACATATATATGTGTGTGTGTGTGTGTACATATATATGTGTGTGTATATATATATATATATGTATATAGGTGTGTATATGTGTGTACATATATGTGTATATATGTGTGTGTACACACACATATACATATACACACATATGTACATACATATATACACAGACATGTACACATATACACACATATATGTATATGTATGTATATACATACATATGTTAATTATATATATTCTTATTCAATATTTCTATATGCAAGACATCACAGAATATAAAGAAGAAAGCATAATATCAAGGGAGTAATGCGTGCCAGAAATATGTTCATAAACTCAATAGAATAAGATATGAAGAACAAGATAATAATACTTCATATGTAGATAATGTTTTAATGTTTGAAAAATATTTTACATTCATGGTTTTATTTGATTCTTATAAAAATACTATGGTGTAGGTGTTAACAGCATTACCCTCCATTTTTCAGAGGAAGAAACAGGTTCACTGGAGTTTGGATTTAATGAAGGTCACAGAGCTTTGAGAGGAAAGATTTGAACCTAGGACTTCCTAACTCCAGATGCAGCACTCTACCTAGCAAGCAATGGTATATAGTCTTCAAAATTAAAAACATGTTATTTGTACAACCTATTTCATAACATTAAAAATATTTTAAGATCCCATGATAATTTTCTTCACATTCTGATATCTTAATTGCTTTTTGGAAATGTAACTTTTTTGTAGAATTATATAGGATAAGATGATAATAAAGAATCATTAAAATATGTGATTTCTAAATAGAAGTATTTCTGTTGAGTGTGGGAATCTAAATAACACAGCTATTATTACTCCATTTCAGGAAGAAATTATCTGAGATTATTGCAGAATTAGAAACACTAATAGATTTTGGAAGTTAAGACTAGCCTTCAGCCAACTGCAGCACTTTAAAATGCTTTAAATGTTAATGGCTCTTCATACTGTGAGGTTTCCCTTAGAAGCCCATTTTAATAGTGCAAAAACCACATTTAAATTTAACTAAATAGCACAACACATGTAAACTTGTTAACAATTGGAATAGTGCTATTCAGTTACAATTTAAACTCAAATACTGTTCTTTAAATACATCTTCCATTTAGATGTTCACACAAACATTGAAATTTGCACAAATAAAACAAAATTATAAATCAAAGTAGGAATAAATTAGAGTTACAAATAATAGATATCTATAAGGCAATGAATCTCAACTCAATCTGAACTACATATATAAATGAAATTATTTAAGTAGCAACATCACCACAAAATAATCTATATTTAGATATACTTATAAGTAATTAACCTCCAATTATAGATACAAATATGAAAGCTAATATAAGCACATACATTTTACTAATAATATATTTGCATTTCACTTCTTAATACAAATTTACTTACTAAGAAGTGACAGGAAGAAATAGTTAAGTTATCCCCAAGAAGGTTGAGGGCTGGGCAATATATGACAGAATGCTAAACATTGAACAAAAAACAAATAAACAAAAAAAACCTCTTCCAATGATCACAAAGGTCTGACAAGAAAAAAAATGTATTCTTTGCAGTGACAATATACTTTCATAAATTCCCCAGAAAGTGTATCCACTATTTCTGAAGGAAATGTAAATTATTTAGCTCCTTTATTCTAAGAGTGAGGACATGCTCTAGTTAACTAAATTCTGAATATATAATTCTGAATATTTCAAATCAGAAGGAAAAGGGATAGGTATCCCAGGAAACTAATGAGGTTGAACAGGGACAGGAAGAAAGGAAGGAAGGAAGGAAGGAAGGAAGGGAAGGAAGGAAGCAAGCAAAGAAGGAAGCAAGGAAGGAATGAAACAAAGTAGAGAGGAGCAAAGGAAGGCATGAATGAATAAAGGAAGCAAAGCAAGAAAGAAAGAAGAAAGAAAAGAAACACATATTCACTGAGTGTTTAATGTTTGTCAGGAACTGCACTAATCACTGGGGATACAAATTAAACACAAAAATTAAAATATCCATCTTCAAAATGGACCTGAAAAGCTGTGGAAAGGGGATAGGGTAGAAGAAAATGATACCTTAAAAGTACTTGGGAGAAAGTTAAGACCAGGGGTACATGACAACAGATTAAAAAAAAAGTGGTCACCTTCATACAACAATAGAACATAGGAATAGGACTGAAGAAAAATAACTGATGAATTTTATTTTTACACTTATCGCCAGCTTTACTTCCTACTTGCACCAACCTTTTCCCACTCCCATGTAACTTCCCTTTTAATGAAAAAAAAAAAACAGAAGGTTAGGTAGAACCAGCTAATTTGTGGACCAAAAACATGTGTCATCTCCATACTTCTCGAATTTTCAAGGAAATGGAGAAAGTATATTTTTTAAAAATTTCTAATGATAAACATAATTAGTTTTATTTTATTGTTCATTCCATATAATTTGGAAATGTGTATAAAGTTTTTACTTTTCTGATTCTGTTTGTTTAACTTTAAAAATATTCATACAGCTCTTCCATTTTTCTCTATTCATATTTGTAACATATCATAATGATATTGAATTTTACTCATATACCAGCTTTGTTGACATCACCTAGTACTAGAACCATAAATATACATCCATATATGAAATACACATGCACTAATGCAAACACACATATAAATGCATGAATCCATGTGTGCATGTATATGTGTATATACATATATAGAGAGAGACATGCACATATATACCTACATATGCGTTTAAATGCATATACACATATTAAATAAATGTGTGTATACACTGTATGTATAGGTATACATATAGACACTATTATTTACAAACCTCTTATATATGTGTATATATATACACACATACTTGTGTAAATATACATGAATATATACATATGCATATATGTATATATGTATATATATATATATGTGTATATACACACAGAAATACATGTATGTGTGCACACATATATATATATATATATTTTGTGAGTGGGATATGTATACATATTATGCAAACATATATATTTTTTATTATTTTTAGTTTTTGGGTGCCAAATTTTTGCCCCTCCCAGCACTTGCTAAGATAGCATTAAGTCTGATATAGGCTATACACGTACAATCATATTAAACATGTTTCCATATAAGTGATGTTATGAAAGAAGAATCAGAGCAAAAGGGAAAAAACTAAAAGAAAGAAAAAATAAGAGAGAGAGAAAGGTATGTTTTGATTTGCATTTACACCTCATAGTTCTTTCTGTGAATGTGGAAAGCATTTTCCATCATCACTTTTTCAGAAGTGACTTAGATTGTGGCATTGGTAAGAATAACTAAGAATATCACAGTTAATCTTCACTCAATGTTTCTATTGCTGTGTACAATGTTATCCTGGTTCTGTTTGCTTCACTCAACATCAGTTCTTGTACATCTTTCCAGGTTTTTTCTGAAATCTACATGCTCATCAGTTATTATAGCACAATAGTATCCCATTACATGTTTATGTATGCATATATACCACAACTTGCTCAGCCATTCCCCATTTGATGGGTATCCAGAGAATTTTCAATTCTTGTCTTCCACAAAAAGAGCTGCTATAAATAAGTGTGTATATATGGGTTATTACCATTTGGTCAATTTTGTTTTTAAGACGTTATTTTATTTTTTTCTTTTCATCTTGTTTTCTTATTTTTGCACCTTTTTTACCAAGCTATTAATTCTATTTTTTTAAATAATATTTACCCAATTCTCTCTATTCTATATTTTATTATTAATTTATTTTCAGTTTTCAACATTCACTTTAACAAGATTTTGAGTTTCAAATTTTCTCCTGATCTCTTCTTCCCTTCTTTCATCCCAACCCACCCTCATTGAGAAGGCAAGCAACTAGATACAAGTGATATATGTGTAGGCATGCAAAACATTTCCATAATAGTCTTGTTGTGAAAGACTATTTTCCTCCATCCTATCCCACTCCCCCTTTTCCTATTCTCTCCTTTGACCCTCTCCCTCCTCAAAAATGTTTGCTTATTATTACCCCCTTCCCGAATCCACCCCTTCTTCTATCACAGCCCCCTTCTCTTATTTCCTTCCCCTCCTTTTCCTGTGGGGTAAGATAGATTTCCATATCCAATTGAGTATGTATGTTATTCCCCCCTTAAGCCAAATCCAGTGAAAGTAAGGTTCACTCATTTCTCCTAACCTCCGTCCTTTCCCCCTTAACTGTAAAAGCTTTTTGTTCCCTGTTTTATGTGAGATAATTTATGCCATTCTATCTTTCCTTTTCTCCATCTCACAGTATAATCCTCTCTCACAGCTTAATTTCATTTTTTAGATATCATCCCTTCATTTTCAATTTACCCCGTGCCCTCTGTCTATATATATATATATATATATATATATATATATATATATATATATATATATAATATATATATATATATATATATATATATATATATATGTATATATATATATATATATATATATTATATATATATATATATGTATATATATATATATATACGTATAATATATATATATATACGTATATATATATATATACGTATATATATATATACGTAATATATATATACGTATATATATATATACGTATATATATATATTATATATATATATATATATATATATATATATATATATATATATATATATATATATATTCCCTCCAACAACAAGAGTACTGAGAAAGGTCTCATGAGTTACAAGTATCATTTTTTCATGTAGGAATGTCAACAGTTCAACTTTAATAAGTCCCTTATGATTTATCTTTCCTGTTTACCTTTTCATGCTTCTCTTGAGGCTTGTATTTGAAACTCAACTTTTCTATTTAGCTCTGGTATTTTCATTAATAATGCTTGAAAGTCTGCTATTTTATTGGAGTTAACATTTTTTCCCCTGAAGGATTATACTCAGTTTTTCTGCACAGGTGATTCTTGGTTTTAGACCCAGCACCTTTGACCTCTGGAATATCATATCCCAAGCCCTCCAGTTCCTTAAGGTAGAAGCTGCTAAATCTTGTGTTATACTGATTGTGTTTCAACAATATGTCAATTGCTTCTCATTGGCCATTTGAGATATTTTCTCCTTGACTCGGAAACTTTGGAATTTAGCTGAAATATTCCTAGGAGTTTTCCTTCAGGGATATCTTTCAGGAGGTGATCAGTGGATTCTTTCCATTTCTATTTTAGTTTCTGGTTTTAGAATATCAGTGGAGTTTTCCTTTATAATTTGTTGAAAGATGATGTCTAAGCTTTTTTTTTTTATCATAGTGTTTAGGTGGTCCAATAATTTTTAGTGATCTCTCTTGTTCTGCTTTCCAGATCAGTTATTTTTCCAATGAGATATTTCACATTGTCTTCTATGTTTTCATTCCTTTAGGTCTTTTTATAATGTCCTGGTTTCTCCTAGAGTTATTAGCTTCCATGTACTCCATTTTAATTTTTAAGGAAATATTTTCTTCAGTGAGCTTTTGGACCTTCTTTTCCACTTGGCCAATTC
Source organism: Phascolarctos cinereus (assembly GCF_003287225.1). Taxonomy (NCBI): domain Eukaryota; kingdom Metazoa; phylum Chordata; class Mammalia; order Diprotodontia; family Phascolarctidae; genus Phascolarctos; species Phascolarctos cinereus. The sequence goes on along the minus strand of NW_027555958.1, from coordinate 202,676,044 downwards.
TGCTTTTTAGGGCATTCTTCTCCTCATTGACTTTTTGGACCTCTTTTGCCATTTGATTTAGTCTATTTTTAAGATGTTATTTTCGTAAATATTTTTTGGGTCTCCTTTAGCAAGCTGTTGACTCATTTTTCATGATTTTCTTACGTCACTCTCCTTTTCCTTCCACATTTTTCCTCTACTTCACTTACTTGCTTTTCAAAATCCTTTTTGAGCTCTTCCATGGCCTGAGAACAAGACATATTTTTCTTGGAGGTTTTGGATATTGAAGCTTTGGCTTTGTGGTCTGCTGGTTGTACATTTTGATCTTCTTTGTTATGAAAGCAAGATTCTACAATCTGAGGGGGTTTTTTGCCTCTTTTTGCTCATGTTCCCAGACAACTACTTAACTTTTTAACTCTTTGTTAATGTAGGGCTCTGCTTCCAGTATGGAAAATATGCAGTCCCAAGCTTCAGCAATTTTGTGCAGCTGTTTTCAGAGATACTTCTAGGCATCTAAAAATGTTCAGTTCTTCCAAAGTGTTATGATCAAAGGAGAGATGTTTACTCCTGTCCTATCCTGTGCTCTGGTCTATGAGTTACCATGGTCTTTTTCTGACTTGGAACTGTGAGGAGGATTCCCTCTCTACCATCACAAACTCCACCACACCAGCAGTCCTCCTTGCCCTATGACTGCCACCCAGGGCTGAGATATAGATCCAAGTGTGGGCAAAGCAAAAGAATCCTGCCTCAGCACCAGCAAAGGGATCTCTTCAGTACCCCTCTGATCAGCCACTTGATCTCCCCACCATCTGTGGCCCAAAAACCCCAGAAACAACTGCTGCTGCTTTGGCTGCCACCCTGGGGCTATGCTAGAGCCAAGGCTGCTTAGTGCTCTTCTCTCACCCAGGTCTGACCAACCTTTCCCACTGACCTCCTAAATTTTCTTTGGCATTAGTGGGTTGAGAAGTCTCGAAGCCACCATAGCTCCTTTTGGTTCAATCCCCCGAGGACTTCTGCAAATTTACTGAGGCTGGTCTTTGCCTATGCAACCCATGCTGAACAGTGCTTCTATCCCAGCCTGGAGCAATATACCTTTCCTATTAACCATCTAGGTTGTCTTGGGCTGGAAATTTGTTTCACTCTGTCTTTTTTGTGGATTCTGCTGCTCTAGAATTTGTTTAGAGTCTTTTTTTTTAATTAAAGGTTTATTTGCTCTTGGATCAGGGTGGGTGCTCAGTCAAAGAGACCAAAGCCCATGTTGTCATCAGACTCCTCAGACTTCTCTTTCTTCCCTACCTTTTTCTCCTCTGCAGCATTAAGGGTAGTGCCACCAGCAGCTGGGGCAGCAGAGCCAACACTGGCAACAACAGTGATGGCACCACCGGCAGGAATAGAGGCCAGCTTACTGCTCCCCTGGGCGATCACATCTTCTATGTTCTTGCTGCCCAGCTCACTGATGACTTTCTTCAGCCACTCATCATTGGTCTAGATGACCATGCTGTCCAAGATCTTTTTCAGGTCCTTAGCATTTCCACGTATTGGATTTCAGTCATCTGGGCTCTACTCGGGTCCAGGCTGGGGTCATGGGCTAGTGCTGCAGAAATGGGGAAAGCAGCAAGTCCAACCTCAAGGGCATCAAGGCCTGGGAAAAAAAAAAAAGCTAGAGTAATTTTTATAGGTATTTGGAGGGGTTTAGGGGAGAGCTCAAAGAAGTCACTGCTTTTACTCTGCTATCTTGGCTTCGCCCTTGCAAATTCTTTTTTCATATTTTTTTTCACATCATTGTCATTTCTTTTTCATGTTTTCCTCTACCACTCATCTCTTTACCTCTTGAAAAACTCTTATTGTTTTTTTTTTCAATTAAAATTTTTGAGTATTTTTCTGTAGCAATTATTGTCTATTGCTGTTTTCTGAGTTTATATCTTGATTTTCCCTAAGACCATAATAGTGTTTATGGTAAATCATTGTTGTTGTTTCCTCATTTTTCAGCATATTTCCTGACTTTTAATATAATCTTAAAGTTTGGTTCTGCTCACCAATGAGTGAGTAGGCACTGCCATAATGTTCAGGGCTTTTTCTGCTAATGTTTTCAGTTCTAATTTTGAGGTCCTATAAGTTTTTGTGGTGTCCAAGGTGATGTGATCCTGGAAGGAGTATCTTCACTATTCTCTGATTATATGCTTTCTCCTAAGTTCCTGTACTGTATCCACAGACATCAACTGGACATTTCAAATTGGATGTGGAATAGATATATTAACCTTAACAAGTTCAAAATGGAACCTGTTATTTTTCCTCTCTAATCCCTCTGTCTCATCCTAATGATCTTATTGTACCACTGTCTTTCTAGTCACCCAGGCTCACAACCTAATTATCATGGCAAACCTTTAATTCTCTCTTTCTCTCTCTCTCTCTCTCTCTCTCTCTCTCTCTCTCTCTCTCTCTCTCTCTCTCTCCTCTAACTCAAACCATTTTCCAAGTCTTATTGATTATAGCTCTATATCTTTTATATATGACACCTTTCTCCCTCTTACGCTCCCACCACAATTAAATTCCCATAACATGGCCATTTCCTACTTTTCTACTATTTTTTCACCTTACTCCTCTCCAAAACTTTGCCATAAATTGATGATAGCTTTCTTCATTTCCCTTACCCAAGATATTCCACTGGGTATCTTCCCAAACCCAGAATTATATCCCTCCTTACCTTCACCCCTAAATTTCCTATTTTTGTTCAAGACTTAAGACAATAAAAGTCTCTTCCCAGTTTCTCTCCTCTTGCACCACATTGCTAGTTCTTTCCCTGTGGAATTACTCTAATTTACTATCCGTCTATCTCTCTCTTTCTCTCTCACTCTGTCACTCTCTCTCTCTCTCTACATGTATATATATATACACACACATATATACATACATATATGCACATATATGTATATACATACACAATATAATATACATATACATATATGTATATACATATCTACCTGTACATATATACATGCATATGTGTGAATCACTCATTATACTGTGAGCTCCTAGAAAGCAGCAACTTTTTTGCTTTTTTTTCACTTTTATGTCCTCATTATCTTGTATTTTTTTTACCTTTCTCTGTATCCACAGAATTTGGAATAGCACCTGCCACATAGTGAGTGCTTAACAGATACTTGTTGGCATGAGTGAACAGTGAAGATTTTTATCATTGAAAGAATGGGCTTTTCCTTTCATCATAATCTTAGAATCAGTAAAAATATTTATATTTTCTTAATAGCAATTTAACACAATCTCCTTTTTCTTTGCAACTCTAAGCCCAGATTGTTTCCATTTATATTTTCTGTGCCTAGGGTATAAATAGTTCTTCCTCACACTCCTTAAGGTCTTCATCCAAATGTATGTTAAAATCTGGGCAACTGAATTAGCCTTTACCATATAGATAGATAGGCCAGATACCTTTGATTTCTTAAAGATTTCTTCTAAGGTGATTTGCAGTGTTGCAAGCCTCAATGTAATCAAAACAATGTTATGTACACACTGGAGATGTTAGAACACCTCACCATCCACAGGAAATCCTTCATAGATATGTATTCTGTATTAACTGTCTTTAGTGACCATGGTACAGAATCAGTGGACATTTAATTCTCTTTTAAATGGCTCTTTTGATGCTTATTAGCAAACGGTCATTGAACAGGATTATTTCTCCCTTTATAGTTTATAAGTAATCCTGAATGGTTGTTGCTATAGGAGAAAAGTTCCTTGGTATAAAAACAGCTTGCAAGTCAGCCTTTGGTTTTAGCAATCTTTTTAATAAAAAAATAAAAACTGCAATGAATTTGTTAGACCCTCTGAATTTGAGAGGTAATTGTGGCCAATTGTTGAACATTTGGAAAATCTTTTTATTCCCAAATAATGGCTGAATGAAGAATTATTTTAATTATTGTGTAGATGATCCTTATCAAATATTTGTATTAATGTAATAGTATTCACATAGGTGAGTGCAAAAAAAATTTTTATAGGTGGTTTTCTATGCATTTGGTATCTTCTTTTCCTTTAGGTTATCTACATAGTCATGGGTCAATAAACATTTATTAAGCATCTATTTTATCCCAAGAACTTTTCCCAGCATTGCACATACAGATTATAAAAAAAAAAAACAACAAGACTAATCTATAACACAGAGGAGTCACAGAAATCCAATATGAGTGCATCTAGAGTAGTCAAAGTTTTGTTTATCAAAAATAACTTCCTTAAGCTTTTGAATATTAATTTTTCTCCCTCTCCCTCTCCACAACAGCACATAATCCGATATAGGCTGAACATACATAGTTTTTTTAAATATATTATCACATTAGTCATGTTGTAAGGAAGAACTGGAAACAATAGGAAGAACCACAACAAAGAGGAAACAAAACACAGCTGAAGAAAAAAAATGGCCAATAGTATTCCTTAATCTGCATTGATACTCTATAGTTTTTTCTTTGGATGTGGATATCATTTTCCATGATAAGAACTTTGGATATGTCTTATATCCTTGCATTGCTGAGAAGGGCTAATTCTATCAACATTAGGCATCACACAACGTATCTGTTACTCTGTACAACATTTTCCTAGTTCTGTTCACTTCACTCAGCATCAGTCCATACAAGTCTCTCCAGGTTTTTCTGAAGTATGTCTGGTCATCATTTCTTATGCCACAATAGTATTCCATTACATTCATACACTATACCTTGTTCAGTCATAACCTAATTGATGTGCATTCCCTCAGTTTCCAATTCTTGGCCACCACAGAAAGACATGCTATAAATATTTTTGTACATATGGATACTTTTCCAATTTGTATGATCTCTTTGGGACACAGCCCTAGAAATGTTATTGCTGGGACAAAGGATATGTACATTTTTATAGTCCTTTGGCCATAGTTCCAAATTACTCTCCAAAATGGTTGAATCATTCACAACTCCACCAACAATGCATTAGTGTCCCTATTTTCCCACATCTTCTTGAACATTTATCATTTTCCTGTTTTGTCATGTTGGCCAATCTGATAGATGTGGTGTGATACCTCAGAGTTGTTTTGATTTGCATTTCTCTAATCAATAGTGATTTAGAGTATTTTTTCATATGGGTATAGACAGCTTTTATTTTCTTACTCTGAGAAATGCCTGCTCCTATCCTTTGACCATTTATCAATTGGGAAATGACTTGTATTCTAATAAATTTGACTTAATTCTCTTTGTATTTTAGAAATAAGACCCTTATCAAAGATGCTGGTTATGAAAAATCGTTACCAGTTTTATACTTTTGTTTGTGAAAAGATTTTTCAATTTTATGTAATCTAAATTATCCATTTCACATTTTGTAATGTTCTCTATCTGCTGTGTGATCATGAATTCTTCTGTTCTCCATAAATCTAATAGGTGAACTATTCCTTGATATCCCAGTTTGCTTATACTATTAGCCTTTATGTCTAAATCATGAACCCCTTTTAAGAAGTCAAAGATTTTGCAGATCATTGCTGCCAAGGAAGTTAAAAAATTCAAAATTAGAGGATTTCCACTTTTGAGAGTGAAGATGGCAGAGTAAAAGGTAAGTCACTCTCATCCTCGTGCAAAAAACTCTGAAAGCCCTGAAAGTATCACCCCAGGAAAAACCCTGGAACACTTGAATCAGAAGAAAGATGGGGTGCAACAGTCCAGTAGCCTAGATAGCTTGAGATATTAATGGGAAAGGCCCATTTTGCCCTGAGGGAAGGGGAGAAGTGTCAAACCGGAGCCATCCTATCAAGCTAACAGAAAGCCCCACCTCAGCATACCAGGAGGAAATCCTGAAACCCAGGTGGTGGAGCAGGCAAACACCAACATGTGGACTGCTGAGTGAATCAGTGAGGGTGGGGAAACCAGTGGAAACCAGTTCAGAAAGCAACCAGTGCCTCAACACTCTACAGTAGTCTCCCAGTGCCTCAGGTAAAATCTGTGAAGTGATCCAAGGGGCCCCAGATGGATAAACATCTTGCAACATTCATCTGAAAAGAGTTGAAGAAAGCAAAAGGAAAGGAAAATCAGGCAACACTCAGGGGCCAAACTGCCCATTAATACTCCTAGAGTACCAGTGTTACTTATTCCAGTCCAACACGAGATAAGGTGGCAGAAACCTACAGCCTCCAATTGCCAGCATAAGAAACCCCAGCACACAAAGCCAGTGACCAGGCCCAAAGCTACCAACACAGAAAGCTTGGATTAGGGCCACCTGCTTCCCAGCAGGAGAGCTCAATCTCTTTTAAGGACAGGAAATAAGCAAAAACCATGAGTATGAAGAAACATACCATAGAATTCACATTATGAGAACAGTGAAAATCAAGGAAGAAATGCTGAAGAGGACAACATTGTCAACAAACCCATACCTGGAACCTCAGAAGGGAGTATGAACTGGTCTGAAGCCCTAAAAGCCTTCTTAGAAGACCTCAAGAAGTATTTTAAAAGTTAAATGAGAGAGGTAGAAGACTTCTTAAAAATAAAATTGGCCATTTGGAAAAAAAAGTGCACTGAAGAAAACAAGTCCCTAACAATAAAATTGGCCAAATGTCAACAGAGGTATAAACCTACTAGAGGAAAATAATTTGCTAAAAATTAGAATTGGTGAGACTTCCTCTTCTGGGAGCCAAAATGGTGGAGTGGAAAGGTAGCCATTCTCACTCTCCCCTGTTAACTTCTGAAAAGCCAGAAAATATCACCCCAGGAAAAAAAAAAAACTCTGGAAGAGCTGAACTAGAAGAAAGATGGGGAGCAAAAGTGCGGCACCCCAGCAAATGGATCTCCCACTGCCTCAGCAAAATAAAGGTGGCAGAACTACAAGGGGCCCCAGGCAGATAAGTACCCTGGGACATTCATCTGAAAGGAGGTGAAGAAAGCAACCTAAAGGCTTCCTAAAGCCATGGTCTTGCTGGTTTCAGCCCAACACCAGGAAAGCTGTCTGAGCCCTGCAGCCTCCAATTGTGAAGAAATCCCTAAGCACAGGTGGTAGAACAGACAAACACCAACACCTGGACCCCCAAGTGCCTCAGTGAGGGCGGGGGGAATTGGTGGAAACCAGCTCAGAAAATCACCAGGTGCCTTGGCACTCCACCACAAAGGAATCTCCAAGTGCATTAGCAGAAGCGAGGGAGACAACACTGCAGGGCACCCCAGGAAGATATACACCCTGCAGCACCCATCTAAAAGGAGCTGAAAAAAGCTAAAGGAAAGGGAAAAGAGGCAACCTAGAATTGCCTGAAAGTTCCAGCCTTGCTGATTCCAGCCCAACATGAGGTAAGCTGCCAAAAGCCTACAGCCTCCAACTGCCAAGATAAGATGCCCCAGCACACAAAGCCAGTGACCAAGACCTAGGCTCCAAACACAAGAAGCTTGGGTCAGTAACCTCTGTTCCCCAGCAGGAGAACTCAATCTCTTTAAAGGCCAGGGAATAAAGAAATATCATGAGTAAAAAGAAATGTATCATAGATTCATATTATAAGAAGAGTGAAGATCAGGACAGAAATTCTGAAGAGGACAACATTGTCAACAAACCCACATCTGCAACATCAAAAGGGAATATGAACTGGTCTAAAGCCCCAAAAGTCTTTTTAGAAGAGCTCAAGTAGGATTTTAATAGTCAAATGAGAGAGGTAGAAGAGTCCTTCAAAAATACAATTGGGTAGTTGGAAAAAAATATATACTAAAGAAAATAAGTCCTTAAAAAACACAATTGGCCAATTGAAGAAGAAAGCACAAAAACTAACAGAAGAAAACAATCTGTTGAAAAGTAGAATTGGACAAATGGAAACTAATGTCTCTATAAGAGACCAAGAATCAGGCACACAGAAACAAAAAAAAAAATGACAAAATAGATGAAAACGTAAAATACCTCATTGGTAAAACAACCGACCTGGAAAATCATTTCAGGAGAAACAATTTAAAAATTATTGGACTACCTGAAAATAATGATGTAAAAAAGAGCCTGGACAGTATCTTTCAGGAAATCATGAAGGAAAACTGCCCAGAAGTCCTAGAACCAGAAGGAAAATAACCACAAAAAGAATCCACTGCTCACCACCTGATAGAGATCCAAAATTGACAATGCCAAGGAATATAATAGCAAAATTCCTAAACTACCAGATGAAAGAGAAGGTGCTGCAGTCAGCCAGAAATAAACAACTTAAATATCATGGAATCACAGTAAGGATTACACAGGACCTTGCAGCTTCTGCATTAAAAGAATGCTCAGGCCTTAGAACATGATATTGCATAAGGCAGAGGAGCTTGGAATGCAGCCAATGGTCAATTACCCAGCAAAAATGAGCATCAATTTTCAAGGGAGGAGATGGATTTTCAAAGAAATAGGAGAGTTGCAAACTCTTCTCACAAAAAGACCACAGCTCAACAAAAAATTTGACCTTCAAGTACAGGACTCAAGAAGGACATAGAAAGGTAAATGGGACAGAAAGATAAAATACGTTGTTAAAGGCGGGGAGGGTTGTTTAAACCCCTAAAAGGGAATATGACACTTGCCCACAGACTGAGGGGGAATCCAGTGGCTGATCAGAGAGGGATTACACGGATCTCTTTGCCAGTGCTGAGGCAGGAATCACTTCCTTTGCCCGTCTTTGGATCTGGGTCACAGTTCGGGGTGGTGGTGGTGGGGTGAGGAGGAACACTGGTGTGGTGCAGCTTGTAGTGGCTGTGGGCAGGAACCCCTCCTCACACTTACAGGACAGAAAGGAATACTTGTGGTCACAGGCCAGGAAAGAAGTACACACCTCGACCCTTGTCATACCACCTTGGTAGAACTGAAAATTCATAGGTACCTACAAGTATCTCTGAAAACAGCTGTACAAACTCCTGAAGGTTGGGACAGTACAATCTCCACATTGGAAGCAGACTCTTACCTTCACAAAGAGTTTAAAACTCAAGTAATTGTTCAAGATCATGAGCAAGGAGCGCAAAAAGAGTCAGACTATATTACCTTACTTTGGGGAAAAAGAAGATCAAACTACACAACCAGAAGAAGACAACAAACTCAAAGCTACTACATCCAAAGCCTCCAAGAAAAATATGAATCAGTCCCAGGCCTTTGAAGAGCTCAAAAGGAATTTTGAGAAGCAAGTAAGGGAATCAGAGGAAAAACTGGGAAGAGAAATGAGAGTGATGCAAGAAAATCATGAAAAACAAGTCAACAGATTGCTTAAGGAGACCCAAGAAATACTGAAGAAATTAACACATTAAAAAATAGCCAAACCCAAATGGCAAAAGAGGTCCAAAAAGCCAATGAGGAGAGTAATGCCCTAAAAAGAAAAGTTGGCCAAATGGAAAAGGAAGTCCAATAGACTACTGAAGAAAACACTTCATTAAAAATTAGAATAGAGCAATTGGAGCTTAGTGACTTTATGAGAAATCAAGACAGTGTAAAACAAATCCAAAAGAATGAAAAATTAGAAAACAATGTGAACTATCTCACTGGAAAAACAACTGACCTGGAAAATAGATCCAGGAGAGAGAATTTAAAAATTATTAGACTATCTGAAAGACATGATGAAAAAAAGAGCCTAGACATCATCTTTCAAGAAATTTTCAAGGAAAACTGCCCTGATATAGTAGAACCAGAGGGCAAAATAGAAATTGAAAGAATGAACAGATCTCCTCCTGAAAGAGATCCCCAAAGGAAAACTCCTAGGAATATAATAGCCAAATTCCAGAGTTCCCAGGTCAAGGAGAAAATATTACAAGCTGCCAGAGAGGAACAATTCAAGTACTGTAGAAACTTCTACATTAAAGGACTGCAGGGCATGGAATATAATATTCCACAGGGCAAAGGAGATAGGATTATAACCCAGAATCACCTACCCAGTAAAACTGAGTGTAATCCTTCAGGGGGAAAAATGGTCATTCATTGGAACAGAGGACCTTCAAGTTTTCCTGCTGAAAAGACCAGAGCTGAATAGAAAATTTCACTTTCAAATACATGACTCAAGTGGAACATGAAGAGGTAAACAGGAAAGAGAAATCATAAGAGACTTATTAAAATTAAACTGTTTACATTCCTGCATGGAAAGATGATATTTATAACTCATGAGACCTTTATCAGTATTAGGGTAGCTGGAGAAAAAAAAATTGTATGTATGTAGATAGATAGATAGATAGATAGATAGATAGATAGATAGATAGATAGATAGATAGAAGGCACAGGGTGAGTTGAAGATTAAGGGGTCATATATGGAGAATAAAATTAAGGTATGAGGGAGGATTATTGTCAGAGAAGAAGAAAGGGAGAGGTAGAATGGGGTAAATTCTCTCACAAAGAAAAAACAGAAAAGAAAATTCTCTTACAGTTTAGGGGAAGCAGGGGAAGGTGAGAGGGAATGAGTAAATCTTATTCTCATAGGATTTGGCTTACGGAGGAAATAACATACACATTCAATTGAGTATGGAAGTTTGTCTTACCCTACAAGAAATTAGGGGGAGAAGGGGACAAGAGAGCAGGGGGATGATAAAGAGGAGGGCAGATTATAAAAGGGTGTAATGAGAAGTAAATGCTTCTGAGGAGGAACAGGGTAAAAAGAAAGAATAGAATAAATGGGAGGGCAGAATAGAATTAAGGGAAATAGAGTTAGTTTTAAACAACATGTCTACTATGGAAGTGTTTTGCATAACTGCACATGTACAACCTATATTTTCAATGAGGGTGGGTGGGGACGGAGGAAGAGAGAAAATGTGAAGCCTAAAGTTGTAAAAACATGTGATTAAAAAAATAGCTTTCATATGCTATTGGGAAATAAGAAATACAGGAAATGTGATACAGAAGTCTAACCTGCCCTACAGGAAAATAGAAGGGGAAGGGGATAAGAGAAGGGGGGAGAGAAAGAAAAGAGGACAGACTAGGGGAAGGGTATTCAGAATGCATGCCATTTTGGGGTCAGGGGAGGGTGAGATGTGGTGAAAATTTGGAACTCAAAAACTTGTAAAAATTAATGTTGAAAAGTACATAAATTAATTAATGTTGAAAAGTAAATAAATGTATATTAAAAAAACAGAAAAAGAGTGACTCATACAGGGTAAAGGTAAAAGGCTGGAGCAGAATATATTATGCTTCAGCTGAAGTAAAAAAAAAGCAGGGGTAGCAATCCTGATCTCAGACAAAGCAAAAGCAAAAATAGATCTAATCAAAAGAGATAAGGAAGGAAACTACATCCTGCTAAAAGGCACCATAGACAATGAAGTAATATCATTACTAAACATATATGCACCAAATGGTATAGCATCCAAATTCTTAGAGGAGAAGTTCAGGGAGTTACAGGAAGAAATAGACAGCAAAACTATACTAGTGGGGGACCTGAACCTCCCCCTCTCTGCACTAGATAAATCTAACCACAAAATAAACAAGAAAGAAGTTAAGGAGGTGAATAGAACATTAGAAAAGTTAGGTATGATAGACCTCTGGAGAAAACTGAATGGGGATAGAAAGGAATATACTTTTTTCTCAGCAGTACATGGCACATACACAAAAATTGACCATGTACTAGGGCATAAAAACCTCACAATCCAATGCAGAAAGGCAGAAATATTAAATGCATCCTTTTCAGATCATGATGCAATAAAAATTATATGTAATAAAGGGCCATGGAAAGATAGACTAAAAAATAATTGGAAACTAAATAATCTAATCCTAAAAAATGATTGGGTCAAACAACAAATCATAGAAACAATCAATAATTTCATTCAAGAGAATGACAATAATGAGACAACATACCAAAACTATGGGATGCAGAAAGCAGTTCTTAGGGGAAGTTTTATATCTCTAAATGCTTACATAAATAAAATAGAAAAAGAAGATAATGATTGAATTGGGCATAAAAAAAAAACTAGAAAAAGAACAAATTAAAAATCCTCAACTAAACACAAATTAGAAATATTGAAAACCAAAGGAAAAATTAAAAATTGAAATTAAGAAAACTATTGAACTAAAAATAAAACTAAGAGCTGGTTTTATGAAAAAACCAATAAAATAGATAAACCTTTGGTTAATTTAATTAAAAAAAGAAAGAAGAAAACCAAATTACTAGTATCAAGAATGAAAAGGGTGAAGCTACCACCAAGGAAGAGGAAATTAAAACAATAATTAGGAATTATTTTGCCCAACTATATGCCAACAAATTTGACAATCTTAGTGAAATGGATACATATTTACAAAAATATAAATTGCCCAGATTAACCGAAGAGGAAGTAAAATACTTAAATAACCCCATCTCAGAAAAAGAAATTGAACAAGCCATTGATGAACTCCCTAGGAAAAAATCTCCAGGGCCAGATGGATTTACATGTGAATTCTATCAAACATTTAAAGAACAATTAATTCCAATACTATATAGACTATTTGGGAAAATAGGTGAAGAAGAGTCTTACCAAATTCTTTTTATGATACAAATATGGTGTTGATACCTAAACCAGGAAGAGTCAAAAAGAGAAAGAAAATTATAGACCAATTTCTCTAATGAATATAGATGCAAAAATTTTAAACAAAATACTAGCAAATAGATTGCAGCAACTTATCACAAGAATAATACACTATGACCAGGTAGGATTTATACCAGGAATGCAGGGTTGGTTCAATATTAGGAAAACTATCAGCATAATTGAGCATATCAACACCAAAACCAACAGAAACCACATGATCATCTCAATAGATGCAGAAAAAGCTTTTGATAAAATACAACACCCATTCCTATTAAAAACACTAGAAAGCATAGGTATAAATGGAGTCTTCCTTAAAATAATAAATAGCATATATCTAAAACCTTCAGCAAGCATTATATGTAATGGGGACAGGCTAGAAGCATTTCCAATAAGATCAGGGGTGAAACAAGGATGTCCATTATCACCACTGTTATTCAATATTGTACTGGAAACTTAGCTTTAGCAATAAGAGAAGAAAAAGAAATTGAAGGCATTAGAATAGGCAAAGAAGAAACAAAGCTATCACTCTTTGCAGATGACATGATGATATACTTAGAGAATCCTAGAGAATCAAGTAAAAAACTACTTGAAATAATAAACAACTTTAGCAAAGTTGCAGGCTATAAAATAAACCCACATAAATCATCAGCATTTCTATATATTACCAACAAAGCCCAACAGCAAGAGATAGAAAGAGAAATCCCATTTAAACTTACTGTAGACATTATAAAATATTTAGGAGTCTACCTCCGAAACAAACCCAGGAACTCTATGAACACAATTACAAAACACTTTTCACACAAATAAAATCAGATCTAAATAATTGGAAAAACATCAGTTGCTCATGGGTAGGCCGAGCTAATATAATAAAAATGACAATCCTACCTAAGCTAATTTACTTATTCAGTGCCATACCAATCAAACTACCAAAAATTATTTTATAGAGTTAGAAAAAATAATAACAAGATTCATTTGGAAAAACAAAAGGTCCAGAATATCAAAGGAACTAATGAAAAGAAATGCAGGGGAAGGTGGCCTAGCAATTCCAGATCTTAAATTGTATTATAAAGCAGCAATCATCAAAACTGCTTGGTACTGGCTAAGAAATAGGGAGGTGGATCAGTGGAATAGGTTAAATATGCAAGACACAGTAGTCAATGACTATAGTAATCTATTATTTGATAAACCCAAAGACCCCAGCTTCTGGGATAAGAACCACTCTTTGAAAAAAACTGCTGGGAAAACTGGAAAAGAGTATGGCAGAAACTAGGCATAGACCCAAATCTCACACCATATACCAAAATAAAGTCAAAATGGGTTCATGACTTAGATATAAAGGCTGATACCATAAGTAAACTGGGAGAACAAGGAATAGTTTACCTATCAGATCTATGGAGAACAGAAGAATTCATGACCAAACAGGAGATAGAGAACATTATGAAAAGCAAAATGGATAATTTTGATTACATTAAATTGAAAAGTTTTTGCACAAACAAAGCCAATGCAACTAAGATTAGAAGGAAGGTAGAAAATTGGGAAAGAATTTTTACAACCAGTCTCTCTGATAAAGGCCTCATTTCTAAAATATATAGAGAATTAAGACAAATTTATAAGAACACAAGCCATTCCCCAATTGATAAATGGTCAAAGGATATGAACAGACAGTTCTCAGATGAAGAAATTAAAGCCATCTATAGTCATATGAAAAAATGCTCTAAATCATTATTGATTAGAGAAATGCAAATCAAAACAACTCTGAGGTACCACATCACACCTATCAGATTGGCCAACATGACAAAACAGGAAAATGATAAATGTTGGAGAAGATGTGGGAAAATTGGAACACTAATACATTGTTGGTGGAGTTGTGAAATGATCCCACCATTTTGGAGAACAATTTGGAACTATGCCCAAAGGGCTAAAAATGTGCATACCCTTTAATCCAGCAATAGCACTTCTAGGGCTATATCCCAAAGAGATCAACAAATGGCAAAAGGATCCACTTGTACAAAAATATTCATAGCAGCTCTTTTTGTGGTGGCAAAGAATTGGAAATTGAGAGGATGCCCATCAATTTGGGAATGGCTGAGCAAGTTGTGGTGTATATGAATGTAATGGAATTCTATTGTGCTATAAGAAATGATGAACCGGTTGACTTCAGAAAAACCTGGAAAGACTTTTATGGTCTACTTCTGAGTGAAGTGAGCAGAACCAAGAGTACTTTGTACACAATAACAACTGCGTTGTGCAAAGACTAATATTGATAAACTTAACCGTTCTCAGCATTGCAAGGATCTAAGACATTTCCAGAGGCCTCGTGATGGAAAATGCTATCCACATGCAGAGAAACAACTATGGAAGTTGTAATTGCTATCATTTTTTTTCCTCTTCTGCTGAGTTTTGTTTCGTCTTTCTGATGGTTCCCCCTATTGGTTTTAATTTATACCTACAACTTCAGTAATGTGAAAATATGTGGAATAGGAATGTAAATGTATAGCGTATATCAGATTCTGTGCCATTTTGGGGATGGTGGCGGGGAGGAAGGGGGAGAAAAAATTTAAATTCTAAAGCATATGGAAGTGATTGTTGATAAATCAAAAGAAATTAATAAAATTTACAAAAAGAGAAAGTTTATTTCAGTACTATGTAGACTATTTGGGAAAATAAGTGAAGGAGTCTTACCAAATTCTTTTTTATCATGCAAATGTTGTGCTGATACCTCAATGGGGGAGAGTCAAAACAGAGAAAGAAAATGATAGACCAATTTCTCTAATGAATACAGATGCAAACATTTTAAATAAACTGTTTGTAAATACATTATAACAACTTATCACAAGAATAATATACTATGGCCAGGTACAATTTATACCAGGAATGCATCACTGGTTCAAAATTATGAAAACTATCAACATAATTGATCATATCGACACCAAATATTAACAGAAACCACATGATCATCTCAAGAGAGGCAGAAAAAGCTTTTGAAATAATACAAACCCATTCCAATTGAAAATACTAGACAGCACAGGAATAAATGGAGTCTTCCTTAAAATAATAAATAACATCTAACTAAAACCTTCAGTAAGCATTATATGTAATGAGGACAAGATAGAAGCAGTTCCAGTAAGATCAGGAGTGAAACATGGGTGTCCATTATCAACAGCTTTGTTCAATATTGGACTGGAAATGTTAGCTCTACCAGTAAGAGAAAAAAAGTCATTGAATGTATTAGAATAAGCAAAGAAGAAACAAAGCTATCACTCTTTGCAAATGGTATGATGATATACTTAGAAAATACTAGAGAATCAAGTAAAAAAATTCCTTGAAATAATAAAAAATTTCAGCAAACTTGTAGGCTTATAAAATGAACCTACATAATTAATTGACATTTCTATGTTTTAGCAACAGAGCCCAACAGCAAGAAATAGAAAGAGAAATTCCATTTAAACTTTCTGTAAACATTTTAAAATATTTAGGAGTCTAGCTCCCCAAACACACCTGGGAACTATATGAGCACAATTACAAAATACTTTTCACACAAATAAAATCAGATCTAAATAATTGGAAAAGCATTAGTTGTTCATGGGTAGGCCCCGCTAATATAATAAAAAATGACAATTCTACCTAAGCTAATTCATTTTTTCAGTGCCATACCAATCAAACTATCAAAACTTATTTATGTAGAGTTAGAAAAGATAATACCATGATTCATTTGCAAGAAAAAAGATCTAGAATATCAAGGGAACTAATGAAAATAAATGAGGAGGAAAGTTGCCTAGCCATTCCAGATCTTAAATTGTATTGTAAAGCAGCAATCATCAAAACTGCTTTCTACTGGCTAAGAAATAGTGTGGTGGATCAGTAGAATATGTTAAGTATGCAAGACAGAGTGGTCAATGATTATAGTAATATATTATTTGATAAACCCAAAGACTCCAGGTTCTGGTATAAAAACTCACTCTTTGACCAAAAAAAAAAAACTACTGGGAAAGCTTAGACCAAAATCTCACACCATGTACCAAATTAAAGTCAAAATGGGTTCATGATTTATATAAAAATGCTGATACTGCAAGCAAATTGGGAGAGCAAGTAATATTTTACCTATCAGAATTATGGAGAACAGAAGAATTTATGACAAAACAGGAAATAGAGAAGATTATAAAAAACAAAATGGGTAACTTTGATTAAATTAAAATGAAAAGCTTTTGCACAAAGCCAATGCAACCAAGATTGTACAGAAAGTAGAAAACTGGGAAAGAATTTTTACAACCACTCTCTCTGATAAGGGTTTCCTTTCTAAAATATATAGAGAATTATATCGACTTTATATGAATACACATCATTCCCTAATTGATAAATGGTCAAAGGCTATGAACAGGCAGTTCTCAGAAAAGCCACGTATGGTCATGTGAAAAAAATGCTTTAAATTACTATTGATTAGAGAAATTCAAATCAATACAACTTGAGGGACCACATCACATCTATCAGATTGGCCAACATGACAAAACAGGAAAATGATGAATTTTGGAGAAGATGTGGGAAAATTAGAATACTAATGCATTCTTGGTGGACTTGTGAAACTGTTTAACCATTTTGGAGAGCAATTTGGAACTATAACGAAAGGGCTATAAAAATATGCATACCTTTGATCCAACAAAAGCAGTTCTAGGGCTATATCACAAAGAGATCCCACAAATGGGAAAAGGACTACATGCCCGAAAACATGTATAACAGCTTTTTTTGTGGTGGCAAAGAATTGGAAATTGAAAGGATACCCATCAATTGGGAAATGGCTGAACAAGTTGTGGTATACGAATGTAATAGGATACTGTTGTGTTATAAGAAATGATGAACAGGCTGACCAGAAAAAAATGCTTTAAAGACTTGTACAGTCTGATGCTGAGTGAAACGAGCAGAACCAGGAGAACATGTTGCACTACAACACCCAGATTGTGTGATGAATAATATTGACAAACTTCAGTCTTCCCAGTAATATAAAGATCTAAGATATCTCCAAAGGCCTCATGATGGAAAATGCTATCCATAAAGAAGAAAGCACTATGGAGTTTGAATGCAGATGGAAGTATACTATTTGCTATTTTTTTTTCTCCTGTTGTGTTTTGTTTCTTCTTTCTGTTGGTTGCTCCTGTTGATTCTAATTCTTACTTACAACATAACTAATGTGAAAATATGTTTAATAGGAATGTATACGTATAGCCTATATCAGATTGCACTGTCTAGGGGAAGAAGATGGAGAGGGAGGGGGAGAAAATTTTAAAACTCAAAAGCTTATGGAAATGCTCATTGGTAATTCAAAATAAATTAATTAAAAAATGGAAAAAAAGCCAGAGAAAGTCACAAGGGGACATTCTATACTGAACTTGATTCTCCCTAATAGAAAGGAACTAGCTGTTAGGGAAGGAATTATGGAAACCCTAGGAGGAAGTATCTTAGAGTATCTGATAGAGAAGGAGAAGAAATTTTGGCATAATGAGTCTGTCACATAGGCCAAATTTGGGGAAAGAAGATTTCAAGGGTTTGAGAGGAAAATATGTAGGAGCTCATGGAGAAAAATGCTGTAGCAGAAATCAGCCTACAATTGAGGATGGGAGAGGTTAAGTGCTTTGCTCATGGTCACAAAGCAGGCCAATATCTGAGGCTGGATTTGAAACTGGGTCTCCCTGACTTTAGATCTATTACTTTATTTACTGCAGCACCCAGCTCCCCCATCAATAGGGATAAATGTCAAGTCTTACACTTTGGTACAAATAAACTTCATTATGTTAAGATGGGAAGGAATAATTAATAATTGTTCTGAAAAAGAACTGGAGGTTTTAGTGGATTGCAAGCTCAATATCTGTCAACAGTATGATATGCATAAAAACAAAGCGAAACAAAGAAACAAAAAGAAAAAAAAAACTACTGCTGTCTTGCCCCATTAAGAGGATCATAGCTTCCAGAAATATAGAGGAAGTACTCTCATTGAATTCTGCCTTCATCAGAAGTCATCTAGAGACTGATGTTCAGTTCTGGGCACAACAATTTAAGGAGGACTTTATAAGTTTTAGAGTGTCTCAGGGAGGGCAACTAGAACAGTTTATAGATTGAAGGAATTTGATATATTTCACCTGAAGAAGAGAAAATTGCAGGAGGTTAGGGTGTAGGAGAGAAGAACAATACTTATCATCATGTATTTGAAAGGCTGTTGTGTATACAGATTAGGCTTCTTCTACTTACCCCAGGAGGAGGAACTAAGGACAATGGGCAGAAGTTGGAAAGAGATTTATTTAGGTTGGATGTCAGGACAAACTTCCTGACAATTAGAGCTGTCATCAAGTGGACTGGACTTACTCTTGGAGTTCTTTAAATAGAGGTTGAATAATAACTTGTTGGGTGTGCAACAATTGGTATTTTGTTCATGTATAGGTCTTACAGATGGCCACTGAGATCACTTCAACTCTGTGATTCATCCATCAATAAAAGTAATGCTGTATGAAAAAAAAGTTCAAAATTAGTACAATTGTATGAGAAATGATTAAATGTCTGAGGAGTTCTCTCAATATATCATGGTCCCTCAATGTTCTTAAAATCGTATTTCATCCTTCCAAGCTTTTCTCTATACATTCTTTGTCTGATATACCAGATTTTTTTTTTAAGTATGTTCCCTTTAGTGACATTCCTAAATCCTCTATAAACACCTGAGGAGCTATTATGTTACGGTCCTAGTTTTTCAATTACATTTTTCTGAATGGAGAAAACAGCTTGGGGAAATGTTTATTTTTTTCAATTTTTTTTTCTTGTTTTGTTTTCTTCCACTTTCATCTGCATATTTCTTGGGATGTCTTTAGTTTATTTGATAATTTTGTTAATTTTGAATTATTTTGCATTGGATATTTCTTTCTGCTTTAATAAATGATACTGGCAATGACTGTATATCTTCCTTCTTTGTAAGATTTTACAATTTTATATTCTCATCATGTTTTACTTTTGGCAGCTAGCTCTACTTATTTGACAAATTAGTCAAAATATTTTGTGATTAATGAATGTATGTACTCTTTCAAGCTTCTGTCTCTCTTTAATACAGATCATACTTAGTATGCTAAAAAAGAAATCATATTTGTTGTTAAACTCAATGAAAAATATCATGCTCTTAGTCAATTCTACAATTGGTGATATATGCATTTTGTTCAAATATTATAAGTAATGGATTTTAAAGCTAAATAAATCAGTCATCAGGTTGTTGTGAGGATAAGATATAATTTTAAAATGTTTTGCAAACTTTAAAACATGTAATATTAGTTACTATTATTGTTGTGGTTGGGTTATTCCATATGTAATCTCAATGTTTTATCAAATCTGGAAAAAAGAGATTACCTATCATGTTTAAAGATAATCAGGCTAGGGAAGTTAAAATGAGTCCATTCTCTCTTCTTTTAATTTTTTTTTTAATTTTTAATTTTCAACATTCACTTCTATAAGGTTTTGAGTTCTAAATGTTTCTCCCTCCCTCCATTAGGTCCTCCCTAAAAAAAGAATGCAATCTGATATAGGGTATATGTCTACAATCATATTAAACATTTCCATATTCCTCATGTTGTGAAAGAAGAATAAGAATAAAAACATTGTGAAAGAAATTTAAAAAAGAGAGAGAGAGAGAAATAGTATGCTTCAACCTGCACTCAGACTCCATTCTTCTTCCTCTGGATGTGGAATGAATATTCCATCATGAGTGTTTTGGAATTAATTATTTTAGATCATTGCATTGCTGAGAAGATCTATGTCTAACAAAATTGGTCTTCACCCAATATTGCTGTTACTGTGTAAAGTGTTCTCCCGGTTCTACTCACATCACTCTACATTGGTTCATATAACTCCTTCCAGGTTTTTCTGAAGTCATCCTGCTCATCATTTCTTGTGGAACAACAGTATTCCATTGCATTCTTATACCATAAATTGTTCAGGGCATGCAAAATTTGATGAAAGGGAGGCCTGCTGCTGGTGAGGTTGCACGGCTGCACAAGGTGGTTCTCTGAGTTGGAGTCTGCTGGTTCCCCTGGTAAAGTCCTGGTGTTGGTGTTTGCCTGCTCCAGCAACCTGGGGCTCAGTATTTCCCACTAGTTTGCTGAGGTGGAGCTTGTTGCTGGATTTCTGGGATACTTCCTGTTTTGGAATGCACTCCCCTTTTATCCAAGTGAGATGAATCTTTCTTGCCATTCCTCCAAGTTTCCTGGACTAAAGGACTGTTCCACCCAAACTTTCAGCTGGCCCCACTCTTCCATGATTTTTCCTGGAGTGCTATTTTCTGTCAATTTTCTTTTCCATCAAAGGTCAATAAGGTTAAGTGACAATTATTTACTGCCTACTTTGCCATCTTGGCCCATTCTTGCTTCTGAATCCATTTTTTTCCAATTTAAGATTTTAGGGGCTCATTCAGTCAATGTTTAATGATTATCTCCAACAAAAAACGTGTAGGTTGTGTAATGATAGGTGTTTCCCTTGCTGAATATTGTAAAATATGTATATGTTAAAATTAATTATATAATCATGTATAGCATCTATATAGATAGAAATACACACACAATTTATAGAAAATTATACTCAAATGAGCCATTTAACTTACATTGAATAAGTGAATGCTTTGATATGGGTTTTAAATTTCTGAAAAGTTTAAAATGATGGAAAAAAACCCAACAGTGTATGACATCAAAAAGAAGTGCATTTCAAAGATCTAGTGTAGTTAATTGTGGATGGGGTTAAGAAAAGAGAGATGAATAGTTTAATTGAATTGTTTGAAAAAAATGACCTATGAATGAACTACTAAAAATTTTTAAAATGGCACCAAGTATTGTTCAGATTTCTTCTTCTATTCTTTTTTTTATTTTATTAATTCCTTTTGATTTATCAACAATCACTTCCATATGCTTTTAAGTTTCAAGTTTTTCTCCCCCTTCCTTCCCACCACTCTCCAAAAAAAGACACACAATCTGATATAGGCCATACATTTACATTCCTATTAACCATATTTTCACATTAGTGAAGTTGCAAGTAAAAATTAAAACCAATAGGAGGAACCATCAGAAAGAGGACAGAAAACTCAACAGAGGAGAAACAAAAGTATAGTGATTCAACTTTCACAGTTACGATTACTATCTATGTCTTTTTTCTCCATCCTTTCCCCCCCGTTTATGCTTTTCTTTCTCCTTTCTCCTTTTCCCCCCTCACTAGTGTTTTGCTTTTGACCACCACCTTCTTCAGTCTCTCCTCCCTTCTATTATCCCTTTCCCTTTTCTTCCCCCTTGCTCTTACTGCTTCTTCACTCCCTTCTATCCCCCCCTCCCTTTCTTTCCCCTTTTCCCTCCTACTGCCTATAGGGGAAGTTAGATTTCTATACCTAACTGATTATGTTATTCCCTTCTTGAGCCAAATCTGATGGCAGTAAGGTTCAAACAATGCTCACTCCCCTCCCCTCTTTCCCTCTACTGTAATAGGATTTTCTGTCTTTTCCCATAATGTAATTTACCGTTGTCTGCCTCCTTCTTTCTCAGTACATTTTCTAAGATCAGACTAATCCACTACTTGGATCCATTTAACCCACTTGATTAGATTTTTTTTTTTATCATTACATCACAGTCAACATCCACCCCCTTTGTGGATATTCTTTTAACATGGTGTAATAACAATACCGTTCTCAAGAATTACAAGTGTCATCTTCCCTTGCAGGGATGCAAACATTCCTCCCTTATTAACAACATTTTGTATCTTTCTGTCCCATTTACCTTTTTATGTCTTTCTTGAATCTTGCACTTGAATATCAAATTTTTTAGTTGAGCTCTGGTCTTTTTATAAGGAAGGTTTGGAAGTCCCCTATTTCAATAGATATCCATCTCCTTCCTTGAAAATTCATGCTTATTTTTGCAGGGTAGTTGATCCTTGTCTGCAAGACAAGCTCCTTTGCTTTAAGGAATATCATGTTCCACACTCTTTGGTCTTTTAATGTAGAAGCTGCAAGGTCTTTTGTAATCTTCAATGTGGTTCCATGATATTTAAGTTGTTTATTTCTGGCTGCTTGCAGCACTTTCTCTTTCATCTGGTAATTTTGAAATTTTGCTATTATGTTCCTTGCCGTTTTCAATTTGGGATCTCTTTCAGGTGGTGAGCGGTGTATTCTTGGTATGGTCATTTTACCTTATGGTTCTAGGACTTCAGGGTAGTTTTTATTTATGATTTCCTGAAAGAAACTGCCCAGGCTCTTTTTTTCATCATGATTTTCAGGTAGTCAAATGATTTTAAAATTGTCTCTCCAGGATCATTTTTCCAGGTTTCTTGTTTTACTGATGAAGTATTTTATGTTTTCGTGTACTTCTTTTTTCATTTTTTTGCTCCTGTTTAAATGATTTTTGCTCTCTCATAGAGTCATTAGTTTCCATTTGTCCAATTCTAGTATTTAACAGATAGTTTTCTTCTGGTAGTTTTTGTACTTCCTTCTCCAATTGGACAATTTTATTTTTAAGGGTTTCGTATTCTTCAGTGTACTTTTTTCCAATTTGCCAACTATATTTTTTAAGGACTCTTCTACCTCTCTCATTAGACTTTCAACATCCTTCTTGTGCTCTTCCAAAAAGGATTTTGGGGCTTCACACCAGTTCATATTCCCTTTTGATGTTCCAGATATGTGTTTCTTGGCAATGTTGTCACCTTCAGAATTTCTGTCTTGATCTTCACTCTTCTCATGACATGAATCTATGGTATGTTTCTTTTTACTCATAGTTTCTTTATTCCCTGACCTTTAAAGAGATTGAGCTTTCCTTCTGGGGAACAGAGAGCACTGACCCAAGCTTCTTGTGTTGGGAGCCTAGGTCTTGGTCACTGGCTTTGTGTGTTGGGGCCTCTTATGTTGACAGTTGGAGGCTGTAGGTTTCTGGCAGCTTACCTCGTGTTGGGCTGGAATCAGCAAGGCTGGAACTTTCAGGCAATTCTAGGTTGCCTGCTTTTCCTTTCCTTTAGCTTTCTTCAGCTCCTTTTAGATGGGTACTGCAGGGTGTTTTTCTGTCTGGGGCCCCTTGCAATGCTGCCTCCCTCCTTTCTGCTAATGCACGGGGAGATTCTTTTCTAGTAGAGGGCTGAGGCACCTGTGGTTTTCTGAGCTTGTTCCCACTGGTTCTCCTGCCCTTGCTGAGGCACTCAGAGGTCCACATGTTGGTGTTTGCCTGCTCTACCAACTGGGCTTCAGGATCTCCTCCTGGTTGACAGTTGGAGGCTGCAGGGTTGTGAAAGCTTACCTGGTGTTGGTTTGGAATCAGGAAGGCTTGGACTTTAGGTAGACTCTAGGTTGCTTTCCTCAGATCCTTTCAGATGAATGCTGCAGTGTGCTTATCTGCCTGGGGTCCTTTGTAGTACTGCTTCCCTTATTTTTGCTGAGGCACTGGGAGACCCATTTCCTGGGTTGCTGCACTGCTGTTCCCCATCTTTCTTCTAGTTCAGCTGTTCCACGTTTTCTTTTTTTTGTAGGGGTTGATATTTTCTGCATTTTCAGAGGTTGATAGGGGAGGGTGAGAGTGACTACCTTTTTACTCTTCCATCTTGGCTCCTCTTCTTGTATTCTGATAGTGGCAATGTGGTGTAAAAAGGTACAGAAGATATTGATAAGCAAGTCTTTTTATAACATAAAAAAAA
Source organism: Phascolarctos cinereus (assembly GCF_003287225.1). Lineage (NCBI taxonomy): Eukaryota > Metazoa > Chordata > Mammalia > Diprotodontia > Phascolarctidae > Phascolarctos > Phascolarctos cinereus. The sequence goes on along the minus strand of NW_027555958.1, from coordinate 202,651,919 downwards.
ATTTACTAGTGGCATACTTGTACACTGACTACAGAAAAATAAACTATGTGAAAAAAACTTAATCTTATCATTTATGAAATCTTCAATATATACAAAAACAGAAGATCAAATAACATTTTATCCAAATATAAATTAAGCATTAGAGAAAAATGAAAGGAGATTGTTGATTTAGGGGGAGATTTGTGCTTCATATGCTGGGAAATAAAATCAATTAGGTTGGAGAAGTAAATATCATAAATTGCAATGCATATGTTAAGTATTAGGAAAAAGACCACTAGCAACATAATTGTAGCTTGTAGGGCAATAACTGTTTTAAAAGAGGAAGATATAGAGAAATTCTATAAGTACTAATGCATATGAACACACACATGCCCCCCCTTTCTGTTATATGGTACCTTGAAAATGTATGCCTGAGTTAGTAATGCAAATCTAAGATTTGACTCCACCATTACCAACAAATTCCATGATTTGCTTTATAAATCTTCCCGTTTTTCTTTTTTTTTTCATTTTACTGTCCTCCTTCTATCTTTATATTAAAAAAAAATACCTACAAGTTGGGGGGGGAGTGGAGCCAAGAGGGCTGAGTAAAAGCAGCGATTTCCCTGAGCTCTCCCCCAAACCCCTGTAAATACCTGCAAAAAAAAAAATTACTCTAAATAAATTCCAGAGCAGTAGAACACACAAAAAGGCAGAGTGAAACATGTTCCAGCCTAAGATAACCTGGAAGGTCAGAAGGAAAGGCCTGTTGCACCATGCTGGTAGAGAAGTGAAGTTCAGCATTGGCCATGGAGGCAAAGACTGAGTCTCGGTGTACCTGGAGTAGGTTTCAGGGAACTTAAAAAGCAACTGTAGTGATTTCCAGACTTCTCTACCAACAAACTTCAAAGACAGCTTAGAAGGTCAGTGGGAAAGGTCTTTCAGACCTTGATGAGAAGGGAACTCAGTCTGGCCCAGTCCTGGCAAAGCTGCAGGATGGCAACTGTTTCTGCACATCTTAGCCCACAGATGGTGGGGGGATCAAGCAAGCCAATCAAAGGGGATTACATGGATCTCTTTGCTATTACTGAGGCAGGATTCTCTTGCTTTGCCCATGCTTGGATTTGGGTAACAGTCTTGGACGGCTGTCCTAAGGAGAGGAGGAAAATTGGCATGTTGAAGTTTGTAGCAGTGGTGTAGAAGGAATCCTCCACACATTTTCAAAGCAGAAAATAATGCTTGTGATCACTCATACACCACAGTACAGGCCAGAAAAGGAGTAAGCATGTGTCCTTAGATCATGAGTCCTTGTAAGAACTGAAAATTTATACGTCCCTAGAAGTACCCCTGAAAAGATCTGCACAAAGACCTTGAAGCTTGGGTCCGTATATTCTCCACACTGGAAGTAGAACCCTACCTTAAAAAAGAGTTTAAAAGTCAAATAATTGGATGAGATCATGAGCAAGTGGAGGAAAAAAAAATACTATAAAAACTTATTTTGGTGACAAAGATCAAAGAAGACAAAAAAAAGTCAAAGCTCTAACATCAAAACATTATAAGAAAAACGTGTATCAGTCCCATGCCATGGAAGAGCTCAAAAAAGATTTTGAGAACCAAGTAAGACAAGTACAGGAAAAATTGAGAAGACAAATGAGAGTGATGCCAGAAAATCATGAAAAACTATTCAACAGCTTGCTAATGCACACCCAAAAAATACTAAAGAAAATAACACCTTAAAAAATGGACTAATCCAAGTGAACAAAGAGGTCCAAAAAGCCAGTGAGGAGAGGAATGCCTTAAGAAGCTGAATTTGCCAAATGGAAAAGGAAGTCCACAAGCTCACTGAAAGAAATACTTCATAAAAAATTAGAGTGGAGCAAATGGAAACTAAATACTCTAGGAGAAATCAAGAAATTACAGAACAAACCCAAAAGAATGAAAAATAGGAGACAATGTGAAATCTGTCATTGAAAAAACAATTGACCTGGAAAATAGATCCAGGAGAGAATCATCTAAAAATTATTGGACTACCTGAAAACCATGACAAAACAAAACAAACAAACAAAAAAAAGCTTAGACATCATCTTTCAAGAAATTGTCAAGGAAAATTGCCTTGATATTCTAAACCAGAGGGTAAAATAGAAATGGAAAGAATTCCCTGATCACCTCCTGAAAAAGATTATATTATAGACAAACTCCAGGGTTCCTAGGAGATGGAAAATATTGCAAACAGCCAGAAAGAAACAATTCAAGTATTGTGGAAACACAATCAAGACAAAAGATTTAGCAGCTTCTATATTAAAGGACCAGAGGACTTGGAATATAATATTCCAGAGCTCAAAGGAGATAGGATTACAACCAAAAATCACCTACCCAGCAAAACTGAGTATAATCTTTCAGGGGAAAATGGAAATTCAATGAAATAGAAGACTTCCAAGTATTCTTTATGAAAAGACAAGAGCTAAATAGAAAATTCAACTTTCAAATACAAGACCCAAGAGAAGTATATAAAAGTAAACAGGAAAGAGGAATCATAAGGGACTTATTAAGCTTGAATTGTTTATATTCCTACATAGAAAGATGATATTTGTAACTTATGAGACTTTCTCAGTATTAGGGTAATTGGAAGAAAAAAAATATGTAGATAGATAGATGGACAGATAGATAGAGGGCATAGGGTGAGTTGAAGATGAAGGGGTGATATCTGGAGAATAAAATTAAGGGATGAGAGGACAATACTTGGAGAAGGAGAAACAGAGACGTAGAATAGGGTAAATTATCTTACATAAAACAGACAAGAAAAATTTTTTACAGTGGAGCAGAAGTGGGGGAAGGTGAGAGGGAATGAGTGAATCTTAATTTCATCAGATTTGGCTTAAGGAGGTAATAACACATACAGTTGGTTATGAAAATCTATCTTACCCTGTCGGATAAAAAGGAGGAAGGGGATTAGAGAAAGGGACATGAAAGAAGGGAGGGCAGATTGAGGTGTACATAGTCAGAAGCAAACACTTCTGAGGAGGGACAGGGTCAAAGGAAATTATAGAATAAAAAAGGGGTGGGATAAGATGAAGGGAAATATAGTTAGTTTTACACAACATGAGTTTTATGGAAGTGTTTTGCATGACTACACATTTATAACCTCTATCAAATTGCTTGCCTTCTCAATGAGGTTGGGTGGTGAAGGAAGAAAGGAGAGAATTTGGAATCCAAATTTTTAAAAACAAATGTAAAAAATTGTTTTTACATGCAACTTGGAAATAAGTTATACAATCAATGGGGTAGATAGAAATATATAGAAATCTATCCTCCTCTACAGGAAAATAGAAGAGTAAGGGAATAACAGAAGGGAGTTATAGAAGGCAGAGTAGATTAGGGGAAGGGACATTCAGAATGCATGCTGTCTTGGGGTGGGGGAAGTGGAGAGATGGAGAGAAAATTTTAAACTCAAAATCTTGTGGAAGTGAATGTTGAAAAGTAAAACTAAATTAATTAACTAAAGAAGAAAAATAAATAAAAATAAATAAATGAACACTGTCCATACTTGAGACATTAATGTTCTGAAAGGATCTGTCTTCTTCTCTTCCTTTTAGAATGTTAACTTTCCATGTAGATTTGTCAATAACTCAAATCAATTTACATTGCTTTTATGTTTCTCTTGAAAAAAAAACATAACTAAGAGATGATCTAGCATAGTTGAGTCCCTTACTAATATTTACATAAATTTCCTTATCATTCTCATTGTTTTGTGAATTGGTAATAATAATAACATTACATAACCCCTTTCTGTAAGATTTTGCATATGAATTTGTTTTAGGAACCAGTGTTATATCTTGGCTGCCATCTCTCTCCATTTGATGTAACTAAGTATTTGCCAATTAAGATTGTGTTTTTATAGGAATGGTCTCCTCATAGTGGTGCTTAATTGTTATTATTCAATCTTTATTAGGAAATGATAGTATATGATAATATCTGCATTTTTAGCCATTATTCATTTTCAGCATGATCACCTTGATAATTATCCTATAATAAAATTGTTTGAGTTTCATGCCATACTTCCTCATTTCTACCCTTTCATCTGGTTTCTCACTAATTTTGCTATTTTCACAACTAGTAGTCTCACTATATACAGAAAGTATAATGAGAAAAACTTATCATATTAATATGTGTTTGTTTTGTATCTAATCTCCCCTTGAAATTTATTTTCCTTCTCAATTGATAGTCTGATAATACAGAAAAAAAAAAACTTCAAGAAATAGCTTACATTTTCACATTCAGTCAAATTGTATAGAATAGAATAAGATCAACATGAGAGTTTTATAATGCTGTTTGGTACTCATTGTGCCAAGTATCTCTCAAATCTCCTATCAAAAAATATGTGTGGTATATTCGGATAAGTGTGGGCTAAAAACCTTTAGCCTCATTAATTTCTTGCTTTTGAACCATACTATTAACCATGTTTGTTTTTTTAATTATGTTCCCCTTTGCCCAGTTTTTTATTGGAATTATAAATTATGAAATTATAGGTTGGTTTAAAATGTGGGGTTGTCAATTTCTTCATAGAAGTTCTCCATTTTATTATCCCATTAAATCAGAATTGTTCTTATAGAACAATTTTTGTGCTTTTCTTTTTGCTAATGCTCAGTATGACTATTATTCCTGTTGTTTCCATTTTGAAACTTCAACAGTACTTTTAATGATTCTATCATTCTTCATGAAACAAATTCCAACTTTTTAACATCATTAAGCTCCTAGAGATATTATGTGCCCATTAGTTATGGTAAAGCGTGAAATTTGAAAAAAAAAATAAGGTTGCACTTTCTCCAAAAGGAATTGGAGAGGTACATGATTGGCATGAAAAGACCGAGACACACAATCACTGAAAAATATGAAGTAAAAGCTAGGGAGATATGTGTCTAATAATCAGTGGTATATTCATGTAATTATAGCAATAGATAAGTAAGAAATACCTCACATGAACTATTGGTATTCATACACTATCATAAAATTTGAAGCAGAGGTCTGTCAACTTTTTTTTTTCCTTTTAAAGTCTTGTGAAGCTTATGGGTGCATTCCCAGAATGATATTTTTGCATTTATAAGATAAAATCCACAAAACTTCAAAAATAAATGAATTATATTGAAATACATTTATAAAAACGTTAAATGACCCCAGGTTAACAACTGCTAATCTATAGAAAAACCTCAAAGATAAGTAGAGCTACCTATGAAGGATTCAAAGAAGATCATACTTAAATTTTTTACCAGTATATCAAGATGAAGATGGGTGATTATCTGTCCTGATAGAAATCAATTCAACAAGAATTTAGTTCTCACATCAGTGAGATCATAGATTTTAGAAATATTAAAGAATGTACTCTCTCCTTACCTCTACTGAGAGATTCCCTTTATTAAGATATCTCTCAAATAGAATCTTCTTTATAATGATTTTCCTGGTCTCCCTTAATGCTGGAGCCCTTCTTTCTAGACTACCTTGCATATAACTAGATTGCATTTATTTGTGTTTACATTTAAGTTTAGTTTTTCTTTATACAATATAATTAATATATGTTAAGATTATACTTTTGCTGCATCTATTTTTATATATATTCATCTATTTCATTAGAATGCAACCTCATTTCATGTAAGGATTATTTCTGTTACTTGTATACTTAGTATTGTTAATAAAATGTGCATGCTTATATATGCTAATGCAATTGTATGGATATCTTCTTTAATTATTTAATGATAGGTCATTCTTCTCTATTTGATAAACTTTTGCTTATATGATTTGACAATAACTGGAATGAACTTCTGCTGCAACTCATTTTCATCTCTTTGGTTTTTTTTTTAAGGTTCATCCTCTACTTAAGGCTATACCCATGCACCCACCACTCCAGGAAATTGCTGTTGTTCAGTCATCTGTATTTTCAGTGCAGTTACAATGGCTTGCTGCCATGCCTGGATTGCTCTACTTCCTCATCACCTCCTACTAACTTCCTTGACTTCCTTCAAGATTCAGTTCAAATCCTCTCTTCTACAGAAGTCTTTAAATAGTCTTATCTTGCTACTAATCCTTTCTCTTCTTGGTTACCTTCCATTCACACTGCCTATATTTTGAGTGCACATAGTACTTTGCATGATGTTTCCTCCATTAGAATGTTTTTGCCTTTCTTTGTATCCATAGTATTTAGTACAATGCCTAGCATATTCCAAATACTTACTAAATGATTTTCTTTACTCTCTTACTGATTCTCCCTTTGGGGAGAGATTCAGTATGTATCTCAAGACTAAGCCTTTAGCAAGTTTCTTTTGGGGCAGTAGGGTAAGAGCATAATAAGCCAAAAAAAAAAAGTGAGAAAAGGCAGGCTAATTTCTCTTATTCAGTGCAAGACTTCCTCAGGATAGAGTGTCATCCAGTCACTATATGCACTACATGCACTACAGTAGAATGATAGACTGATTTTAGCCAAACATTAATCTGTCCCTCAGTGGATCTTAATGTAAGACAAGGAATGAATGATTCTAAGATTTTTCTTATATGTGTTTCCTCATTCCCCCTACACATATAGGTCATAAACTCTTTGCCTTTTGAAGTATTCTCCTTAGCTCTTTTTATTTTTTTTTTTAAATATTCCTTCTTAGGATAAATTAAGAAATAAACAAAGAAATGGAAGAATGAATGAAAAGAAAAAAATAGTAATACCCAATATTAAAACACTTCACAAATATTAGCTCATTTAATCTTCACAAATGCCATACACAGAAGGTGCTATTATTACACTTACTTTAAATATAAGGCAACTCAGTCAGACAGATGTTAAGTGACTTACCTAGGGTCACACAGCTAGTAAGTATCTAAGGCAAGATTTGAACCTAGGTATTTTTGAGTCTAGGTATAATATTCTGTCCACTACACCACTGAAGCTCTCACTGTATGGAAAATACCATCCTAAGCATTGGATTTACTAACAGAAATATCAGACAGTCCCTAATCTCCAGGAGCTCATATTTTAATACGAGTGAAAACTTTCTGAAGAAAGTCATATAGAGACTCCTTTCCCACCCCAGCAGGCAGCCTGGCTAGAGCAGTGGTGGCCCCATGGTAGCTGGCCCCAGCATGTGGACTGAGGTGCAGTGGCCATGAAAGCCAACACCATGAGGATCTGAAGAAAAGGCCATCTCCAAATAAAAAATGAGAAAAATAGACTGTCTTTGAAAACTGTGAAAAATGATAACAAATCAGAAAACTCTAAATATAAGCCGCTCTGGGGAAAGGTATTTTATGTTGATTAGTCATATATTGAGATCTTTGAAAGACTGGAAAAGGACCTCAAAGAGCTGGGAGAGAGAGTTGAAGAATTTCTCAGCAAAGATATGTTACCTAATTTTAAAAGAAAAGAAAGCAAAATATGATCAGACATTGAAGTGTGTTTCTCCTGTCCCAAGTCCGGAATCAACATATACAGGAGTACACACTTCACCTCATCCTAGCTGTTATAGAAGTTCATGCAAGACTCCAGATCCAGTCTGTATGAGCAGAGGTAAATTATTAGTTGAAAAAGCTATCAAGGAACATGAATTCATCCCTTCAAATAGTATCCTGTCAAATGCTTTATCCTGGGGAGTGAAAATTCTTCATATTGATGATATTAAATACTCTACTGAGCAAAAGAAAAAAAAAAGAATTGTGTCTGATCAAGAAATAAAGCACATCTCTAAGAGAGGTGGGAAAATGATTAGATATTCAAAAACAAAAAGAAGTCTCAAAAGACTATTTTTGAAGGTGAAAGACTCAAGCCACCATTGCAGACCATGTTACCTTCAATTGCCCAATATGCCTCTAATAAATTATTCTGCTCCTAAGTCCTGCAGTCCTTTTGATTTGCATAGAATATCTAGTCTACAGAAACAAACACAAACTGAACAAAGGATGTTCTAAGTGAACAACACAGAAACTTTTCACAAAGTATGAAGTTGTTAATGATATCATATCCAAGTTGCTGTATGACTTTGTAGAATACAGAAGCAGTATACACAGAAGAGTAAAATGCAGTATTGGATCTTTTGCCCCTGTCATTGGAAATACTTTTAAAAGGAATGCACCTGAAAAACAACTGGAATTTCACTGGGTTTCCCTGAATGACTCTCTGGGAAATACTACCAAACAGGTGATAAAACAGGATTTCCAATATCAAGAAAGCAAGGATCCTTCACAGAAGGTTGCCTTCAGTTCAGAGCCCATACATTCATTTGCTTCATGCAGTTCATGTCCTTACAACTGAACAAGCAAACTCAGAGAACATTTGGATTGTGGAAAATCTTAAGTAATAAATACAGAGAAGAAGGACACGAAGCTGGATTTGGTACAATTACCTCTGAATAAAGATACCCAGGGATATACTCCTGAAGTTTCTGACCAGGAAGGAATTAGGAATGAAAAAGACTTAGAAGAACCAAAAACAGAATGTTGTCCATATATCCTAGAGACATTAATGCACTTTTCTGATTTTGATGAAGCAAATAAAAATGTGCCTCAGCTAAAACAAAAGTCAGACACTATTATTTGTCCAGATACCCTTCAGAAGAAGAAAGGCACTAGTTCCTCACAAGGTAATGGTTCTAGTCTTAGAGTTATTAGCAATTCAGCAGAACAACCTGCTGGTCAAGCCAAGATAATATCCCCTAGTCATCCTGGTGAAGAACCCAAAGCATTGGATGATGAGTATAGACATTTTGCCTTCGGGGAAGCTGCATCAAAAAGTAAACATAGTATTAGGAAGAAACAAACAAACAAAAAAAGAAGCCAGAAGAAGGTCAAATTACATTTAAAGAACAAAACAGAATTTCCTGCTACAAAAGAAGACAGAGTATGTAGTTCACCAATACACTCTTCACTTGAATTATTTCAGACCAGTGAAGACAGTTCTGAGTTTCTGGGTTTTACAAGCTATTCTGAAAATGACCATTCATATGACACATTAGAGGTTTGGGAGGAAGAAAATGAAAATAGATTGTTGTCCATGATTCTCTCTTTTCCATCTTCCCTGGGCTGGCCTAAGCCCTCCAATTCCTCAGAGCTGGGCCTCAATAATGTGCAATCTGATATTGGCTATAAATATACATTCCTATTAAACATATTTCCATATTTGTCATGTTTTAAGGAAGTATTAGAAGCAAAAGGAGGGACCACAAGAAAGAAGAAACAAAACACAACAGAAGAAAAAAAATATGGTAAATAGTATCTTAAAATCTGCATTCAAACTCTATAGTTCTTTCTTTGGAAGTGGACAGCATTTTCCATGACAAGAACTTTGGAAATGTCTTACATCCTTGAATTGCTGAGAAGGGCTAAGCCTAGAAACGTTATTCATCACATAACATGACTGTTACTGTGTACAACCTTTTCCTGGTTCTGCACAATTCACTCAGCATGAGTCCATACAAGTCTTCCCAGGTTTTTCTGAAGTCTGCCTGCTCACCATTTCTTATAGCACAATAGTATCCCATTACGTTCATATGCCACACCTTGTTCAGCCATTTCCCAATTGGCGGGCATCCCCTCAAATTCCAATTCTTTCCCACCCCACAAAAAGCTGTTATAAATATTTGTGTGTATGTGGGTCCTTTTCATATTTGTATTATCTCTTTGGGATACAGCCCCAGAAGTGCAATTGTTGGGTTAAAGGGTATGCACATTGTTTGGGCATAGTTCAAATTGCTCTTCAAAATAGCTGGATCATTTCACAACTCCACAAACAATGCATTAGTGTTCCAATTTTCCCACATCTTCTCCAACATTTATCATTTCCCAATTTCATCAAGTTGGCCAATCTTATAGGTGTGATGTAGTACCTTAGGATTGTTTTGATTTGCATCTGTCTAATCAATATTGATTTAGAATATTTTTTCATATAACTATAGATTAATTTAATTTTTTCATCTGAGAACTGCCTGTTCATATCCTTTGACCATTTATCAATTGGGGAATGACTTATATTCTTATAAATTTGAATTTATCCTCTATATATTTTAGAAATGAGGCCTTTATCAGAGACACTGGTTGTAAAAATTCTTTCCCAATTTTCTAATGTCCTTACAATCTTGGTTTCATTGACTTTGCTTGTGCAAAATCTTTTCAATTTAACATAATCAAAGTTATCCATTTTGCTTTTTGTAATGTTCTCTGTCTCTTGTTCTGTCATTAATTCTTCTGTTCTCCATAAACCTGGTAGGTAAACTATTCCTTGCTTTCCCAGTTTGCTTACTGTATCAGCCTTTATATTTAAATCATGAGGCCATTTTGACTTTATTTTGGTATGTGATGTGAGATTTTGGTCTAAGCCTAGTTTCTGCCATACTCTTTTCTATATTTCCCAGCAGTTTTTGTCAAAGAGTGTGTTATTATCTAAAAGGCTTGGTCTTTGGGTTTTTCAAAAAGTAGATCACTATAGTCATTGACTACTGTTTCTTGCATATCTAATGTATCCCACTGATCCACCACTCTTTTTCCTAGCCAATACCAATGTTGATAATTGCTGCTTTATAGTACAATTGAAGTTCTGGAATGGCTAGGCCACTTTCCTCTGCATTTATTTTCATTAGTTCTCTTGATATTCTGGACCTTTTGTTCTTCCAAATGTGTCTTGTTATTATTTTTTTTAACTCCATGACACAATTTTTTGGTAGTTGGTATGGCACTGAATAAGTAAATTAGTTTAGGTAGAATTGTCATTTTCATTATATTAGTTTGCCTTACCCATAAGCAACTAATGGTTTTTTTTCCAATTATTTAGATCTGACTTTATTTGTGTGGAAAGTGTTTTGTGATTTTGTTCATATAGTTCCCAGGGTTTATTTTACTAAGGAAACTCCTCAATATTTTATGATGTCTATCGTAACTTTAAATGGAATTTCTCTATCTCTTGTTGGGCTTTGTTGGTAACATATAGTAATGCCAATGATTTTGTGGGTTTATTTTATAGCCTGAAATTTGCTAAAGTTAATTATTAATTCAAGGAGTTTTTTACTTGATTCTCCAGGATTCTTTAAGTATATCATTACATCATCTGCAAAGAGTGATAGCTTTGTTTCTTCTTTGCCTGTTCTAAAACCTTCAATTTCTTTTTCTTCTACTATTTTTAAGCTAATGTTTTCAGTACGATATTGAAGAACAGTGGTGATAATGAACATTCTTGTTTCACTCCTGATCTTATTGGAAATGTTTCTAACTTGTTTCCATTACATATGATGCTCACTGAAGGTTTTAAGTATATGCTATTTATTATTTTAAGGAAGACTCCATTTATTCCTATGCTCTCTAGTGTTTTTAGTAGGAATGTGTGTTGTATTTTGTCAAAAGGTTTTTTTTTTCTGCATCTACTGAAATAATCATGTGGCTTGTGTTAGTCTTGTTGGTCATATGATCAATAATGCTGATAGTTTTCCTAATACTGAACCAGCCCTGCATTCCTGGTAGAAATATTCCCTTGACATAGTGTATCATTCTCAAGATAAGTTCTTGTCATCTCTTTGTTAATATTTAATTTAAAAATTTTGCATCTATATTCTGTAGGGAAATTGGTTTATAATTTTCTTTCTCTTCTTTGGCTCTTCCTAGTTTAGTTATTAATACCATATTCATATCATAAAAAGATTTTGGCTATTTTCCCAAATAGTATATATAGTATTGGAATTAATTGTTCCTTAAGGGTTTGATAGAATTTGCTTGTAAATCCATTTGTCCCTGGTTAATTTTTCCTAGGTAGTTCATCAATGGCTTGTTCAATTTCTTTTTTTCTGAGATGGGGTTATTTAAGTATTTTACTTCCTCTTTTCTTTATCTATGCAATTTTTTTTTTTGTAAATATTCATCTGTATCACTAAGATTGTCAAATTGATTGATATACAGCTGGGCAAAATAGTTCCTAATTACTGTTTTAATTTCCTGTTTCTTGGTGGTGGATTCACCCTTTTCCTTTTTGATACTGGTAATTAGGTTTTCTTCTTTCATTTTTAATTACATTAGGCAAAGGTTTATCAATATTATTGTTTTTTTTCATAAACCAGCTATTAGTTTTATTTATTATTTCAATAGTTTTCTTAATTTCAATTTCATTTAATTTTTCCTTTGGTTTTCAGTATTTCTAATTTGATGTTTAACTGATAATTTTCAATTTGTCCTTTTTCTAGTTTTTTTAGTTGTATGTCCAATTTTTTGATATCCTCTTTATTTTATTCATGTAAGCATTTAGATATACAAAACTTCTCCTAAAAACTGCTTTTGCTGCTTCCTGTAAGTTTTGGTATGTTGTCTCATTATTGTCATCCTCTTGAATGCAGTTATTGATTATTTCTATGATTTGTTGTTCGACACATTCTTTTTTTTACTATTAAATTATCAACTTTACAATTACTTTTAGTTTATCTTTCCATGGCCCTTTATTGCATATAATTTTTATTGCACCATGATCTGAAAAGAATGCGTTTAATATTCCTGCCTTTTTGCATTGGATTGTGAGGTTTTTGTGCCCTAGTACATGGTCAAATTTTGTGTAGGTGCCATGTACTGTTGAAAAAAAAAAAAGTATATTCCTTTCTATCCCAATTCAATTTTCTCCAGAGGTCTTCCACACTTAACTTTTCTAAAATTCTATTCACTTCATTAAGTTCTTTGTTATTTATTTTGTGTTTACATTTATCCAGCTCAGAAAGGGGGAAGTTGAGGTCCTCCACTAGTATATTTTGCTTTCTATTTCTTCCTTTAGCTCCCTGAATTTCTCCTCTAAGAATCTAGATGCTATATCATTTGGCACATACATGTTTAGTAATGATATTACTGTGGTGCCTTTTAGCAGGATGGAGTTTCTTTCAGTACCTTCTCTAATAAGATCTATTTTTGCTTTTGCTTGGTATGAGATCAGGATTGCTACCCCTGTTTTTGTTTTTGTTTTTGTTTTTGTTTTACTTCAGCCGAAGCATAATATGTTCTACTCCAGTCTTTTACCTTTACCCTGTGTTTCAAATATGTATCCTGTAAATAACATATTGTAGGATTATGGCTTTTAATCCATTATTCCATCTACTTCTGTTGTATGGGAGAGTTCATGCCATTCACGTTCACAGTTATAATTACTGTGTCTTTCTTTCCATCCCATTCAACCCCTGTTTATGCTTTTCTTTCTCCTTTCTCCCTCTCCCTCTTCACTCATGTGTTGCTTTTGATGACTGCCTCCCTCATCCCCACCTCCCTTTTATTAGTTCCCTCCTTTTTCTTCCCCTTTACCCTTACTATTTCTGCCCTTCCTTCTTTCCTCCTCCCTTTTCTTTCGCCTTTTCCCTCCTACTGCCTATAGGACAAGTTAGATTTTTATACCTAACTGATTATATTATTCCCTCCTTGAGCCAAATCTGATGAGAGTCAGGTTCAGAAAATGCCCATCTCCCTCCCTCTGCTGGAATAGGTTTTTTGTGCCTTTTCTTGTAACATAATCTATTGTTATCTGCTTCCTCCTTTCCTTTTCTCCCAGTACATTCCCTTAGTTAAATCAGATTAATCCATTCACTTAGAACCTTTTAACCCACTTCATTAGATCGTTTTAATCATTACATTAAAGTCAACTTACACCATTTTTGTCCTTCCTTTTCCAAGCTATTGACTCTCTCTTGTATACCTCTCATTTGTTTTCCCAATTTTCTTCTACCTCCTTTATTTAACTTTTAAAATCCTTCTTGTGCTCCTCCAATAGGGCTTTTTGGGCTTCAGACCAGTTCATATTCCCTTTTGAGCTTCCAGATGTGGGTTTGTTTATAGTGTTGTCATCTTCACTATTCCCATAATAAGAATCTATATTACATTTCCTTTTTGCTCATTGTTTTTGCTTATTTCCTGGCTTTTCAAAAGATTGAGCTCCTCTGTTTGGGAGTAGTGGCACTCACCCAAGGCTCTTGTGTTGGGAGCCAGGGGCCTCATCACTTGTTTTGTGTGCTGTGGCCATGATGGTGGCAGTTGGTGGCTGTGGGGTTTGGGCAGCTTACCTGGTGTTGTGCTGGCATCAGTAACACTGGAACTCTAGGGGCAGGATTGGCCATTCTCGCCCCTGGTGGTTGCCTGCTCACCTGTGCCTTCCTTATTTTTACTTCCTTTGGCTTCTTTCAGATAATTGTTTCACTGCTGTGAGATGTTTCTCTGCTGGGGTGGAACTATTGGAGAGCTTCCCAGAGTTTTACTGAGGCAATGGGAGACTTGGTTTTTGTAGAAAGTTGAGGCACTTGGTAATTTTTTTTTTGAGGCTAACATGACAAAATAGGACAATGACAAATGGTGTAGCAGATGTGGGAAAATTGGAACACTAACGCATTGTTGGTGGAGTTGTGAAATGATCCAACCATTTTGGAGAGCAATTTGGAACTATGCCCAAAGGGCTACAAAAGTGTGCATAGCCTTTGACTCACCAATATGAAGGAAATCATAAAAGTGGGAAAATTACCTATATGTACCAAAATATTCACAGCAGCTTTTTTTTTGTGGTGAGCAAGGATTAGAAATTGAGGGGATAACCCATTAATTGGGGAATTGCTGGAAAAGTTGTGGTATATGCAGGTAATGGAATATTATTGTTTCATAAGAAATGATGAGCATATATACTTCAGACAAATCTGGAAAGACTTACATGAACTGATGCTGAGTGAAGTGAGCAGAACCAGGAAAACATTGCACACAGTAGCAGCAATATTGCATGATGACTGACTGATAGACTTAGCTCTTCTCAGCAATGCCAGGATCTAAGACAATTCCAAATGACTCATGATGGAAAATGCTATCCACAACCAGAAAAAGAACTATAGAATATGAATGCAGAGAGAAACATAGTATTTGCTCTCTTTGTTTTTTGGGGGAGGTGTTCTTCTTTCTCATGGGTTTTCCCATTGATTCTGATTATTCTTTATAACATCAGTAATGGGAAAATATGTTTAAGATGAATGTATATTTATAGCAAAAATCATATTGCATGCCCTCTTGGCTGCAGAAAGGGGAAGGAGGGGGATAAAATTTGGAACTCAACATCTTATGGAAGTGAATGTTGAAAAGTAAAAATCAACTAGGTAAAAGAAAAAGAAATATGACATCTAGACTCCTTTTTTTTTTATCCTGCTTTCAGGTAGTCCAATAATTCTTAAATTAATTCTCCTCAGGTTAGTTTTTTCCAGGTCAGTTGTTCTTCCAATGTTAAATGTAACAGTGTCTTATTTATTTTGTTTTATTGTTCTTGATGTTTCATAGTGTTGTCAGACCTATTCTCTTCTGTGGGCTGAAAGCTCCAAGAGGCACCTCTCCCAATTCAGCCACCCCCAAATCCTGCTACTGGTTTGTTTGGACATATCCTGCACTGGGCTATTCTATACTCTCATGCCATTGAGACAGACCTTTCCTGTTTGCCTTCTAACTTGTCGTGGACAAGAATATTGTTTCATTCCTTATTTTTTTTTTTTTTTGGTATTATTTCTGCTGCTCCAGAATTTGTTTTGTGGTATCATTTTAAAGTTACTTGGAGGTGAAATTGGGAGAGCACAGGCAAGAACTTAACTTTATTCTGCCCTCTTGGCTCTGCATCAAACTACTAGAACCGTACCATACAGACTACATGAAATTTTCCAACTTATGGATTATTTTGCCTAGTTATCTGCCTAATTATGTACAACTGACAATCTAAGTGAATATAAGTGAATTTTAATGAATATTTAAAGTGCAGTTAATCCCAATATTTTATGGCTATTTGAAAAAAGTAGTTAAAAAAGGAGTCCCTATCAAATTCCTTTTATGACATATATATTATTTTGATACCAACACTAGCCTGAACAAAAATAGACAAAGAAAATCATAGAGCAATGAAATTAATGAAAATCTATGCATTTTTAATAAAATGCAAATGAAGATATTCTAGCAATATCACAAATCCCATATGGTGAGTGGGGCTGCTTCAATATCAGAAAAACTATCAGCATAATTTACCATAACAATAACAAAAAATCATATAATTATATTGACAGATACAGAAAAAGCTTTTTAATAAAATATAAAAGCCATTCCTAAATAGAAGCAATAGAAACAATAGGAATCAGTGGAGCCTTTCTTAAAATGATAAGTTGTACTTCTCTAACACCAACAGCAAGTATTTTCTGTAATGAGGATAAACTTAAAGCCTTGTAAATAAGATCAGAAGTGAAGCAAGGATGCCCATTATCAAAAGTATTATTCAATTTTGTACTAGAAATGCTAGCTATAGCAATAAGAAAAGAAAAGAAATAAATTGAAGGAATAAACATAGACAATGAGGGGGAAAAACTATCACTCTTTGCAGATAATATGACAGTATATTTTGAGAACCCTAGAGAAGTAACTAAAGAAAAAGTTGAAACAATGAATAACTTCAGCAAAGTTTCAGAATACAAATTAAATGAAATTATTATCATTTTTATATACTAGCAAGAAAAAAAACATGAAAAGATAGCAAAATTTCATTAAAAGAAATGCAGGCAAAATAAAATAATTGAGAGTCTACCTGCCAAGACCAATCCAAAGATTACATGATAACAATTGTGAAAAAAAAAAATTCACACAGATATAGACAGGTCTAAACAATTTGAGAAATATAAATTATTCATGAGTAGGCTAAGCCAATATACTAAAAATTATATTTTCATTCATTAATGGACTTAATTGTCATACTAACCAAACTACCAAAATTATTTTGTAGAGCTAGAAAAATTGTAACAAAATCTATCTGGAAGAAGCAAAGGTCAAGAATATCAAAGGAATCCATGAAAATAAATGTGAAGGAAGATAGCCTAGAAGTTCCAGATTTCACACTATATTACAAATTGGCAATCATCAAAACAATCTGGTACCAGCCAAGAAATAGAATGATGGAACAGTGGAATATGGTAAGTATACTATAAACACTAGCAAATCATTTCAGTAATCTATATGTTTGATAAACCCACAGAGTTGAGCTTTTAGGATAAAAAACTCAGCTTTTACAAAAATTTCTAGGAAATTGGAAAACAATTTGGCAGAAAATAGGATTGACCAACTTCTTTTATGCCGAGATGAAGCTAAAAATGATAAATGGTTTAGATGTAACGGGTGATATCATAGGAAAATCAGGAGTATATGGGAAAATATACCTGTCAGAGCTAAATATAAAAGAAATGTTATGAAAAAGCCAGAGATAAAGTGTATTATAAGAAGTAAAATACATAATTTTGATTTAATGAAATGAAAAAGCTTTTGTATAAACAACTAATGCAGCCAAAATTCAAAGAAAATCGTGGATCTGGGGGAAAAAATCACATCATATACATAGTAAATGGCAGAAACAGGTAGCCCAGTAATTAGTTTTGTTTTTCTGGATCATAGGATCATATTATCCTTTAATTACAGAAGTTTCTCTGAAAAAAGATTCATTTCTCAAAAAATAGGAAACTGAGCCACATATATACATATATACATGTATATATATATATATATATATATATATATATATATATATATATATGTACATATGTTTATGCATATGTGTATGTGTGTACATATATGTACACATATATACATAAACATATGTACATATACATATATACATGTATATATGTATGTATATGTACATATGTTTATGTATATATGTATGTGTGTATACATATATATATGTACACACACACACACACACACACACGTAACAGCCATTTCCCACTTGATAAATTGTCAAAATATATGACTAGGAAGTTTTCAGAAGAAGAAATAAAAGCTATCAATAGTCAGAAAATATACTAAATCATTACTGATTAGAGAAATGCGATTTAAAATAACTCAGAAGGGTAAAGCCATGATGGCGGAGTGAAAGCAGTGACTTGCTTGAGCTTTCCCTCAAACCCCTCCAAATACCTATAAGAAAATGGTTCTCAAAAAATTCTAAAGCAGAAGAATTCCCAAAAAGACAAACTGAAATTTCTAGTGCAAGACACCCTGGTTGGTTGATCAGAAAGATACATCATGCTGGGCAGGAAGAGAAATGCAGTTCAGCATGGGTGCACAGGCAAAACAGGCCTCAGTGAACCTGGAGTAGGCCTCAGAGGACTAAATCATGGGCAGCTGTGGTGGTTTCCAGATCTCTCCACCCACAAATGCCAAAGACAACTCAGAAGGTCAGTAGGAGAGGTCTGTGACTGCAGTGAGAGAGAGAAGCTCAATCCCAGCCCCAGTCCCCAAGCTTGGCCCCAGGGCAGCCGCTGCCTCCTAAGCTTCTGGTGCACAGACTGAGGGGGAATAGGATGGCTGATCAAAGGGAGATTGCAAGGATCTCTTTGCCAGTGCTGAGGAAGGAATCTCTTGCTTTGCCCATGCTTGGTCACAGTTCTGGGTGGCAGTCCTGGGATGAGCAGGAGTACAGGCATGCTAGTGCTTGTAGTGGTGGTAGAGAAGGAATTCTCCTCACAGCTCTAAGGCAGGAAAGAGTGCTTGTGGTCACTCATTGACCAGAGCACAGTCCAGGAAAGGAGTAAACAGGTCACCTTTCATCATACCACATTGGAATAATTGAAAATTTACAGGTCCCTAGAAGTATCTTTGAAAACAGCTGCACAAAACCTCAAAGCTTGGGACAGTACATTCTCCACACTGGAAGAAGACCCATACCTTAACAAAGAGTTTGAAATTCAAATAATTGACTGGAATCATGATAAAGCCTAACAAGAAAGTCAGACCATAGAATCTTTCTCTGGTAACAAATATCAAAATGTACAACTAGAAGAAGACAACAAAGTCAAAACTTCTACATCCAAAGCCTCCAAGAAAAATATGAATCAGTCCCAGGCCATGGAAGAACTCAAAAAGAAGCTTAAGAAACAAGTAAGAAGTACAGGAAAAATTTGGAAGAGAAATGAGAGTCATGCAAGAAAATCATGAAAAACAAGTCAACAACTTGCTAAAGAAGATCCAAAAAAATACTGAAGAAAATAACACCTGAAAAATAGCCCAACCCAAATGGCAAAAGAGGTCCAAAAAGCCAATGAGGAGAAGAATGCCTTAAAAAGCAAAACTGGTTAAATGGAAAAGGAAATACAAAAGCTTAAAGAAAAAAAAATACTTCCTTAAAAATTAAAATAGAGCAACTGGACGCTAGTGACTTTATGAGAAATCAAGACACTGTAAAACAAACACAAAAGAATGAAAAATTAGAAACCAATGTGAAATATTTCATTAGAAAAACAACTGACCTGGAAAATAGATCCAGGAGAGAGAATTTAAAAATTATTGGACTATCTGAAACCTATGATCAAAAAAAGAGCCTAGACATTATCTTGCAAGAAATTATCAAGGAAAACTGCCCTGATATTTTAGAGCCAGAAAGCAAAATAGAAATGGAAAGAATCCACCCATCACCTGCTGAGAGAGATCTCCAAAGGAAAACTCCCAGGAATATTGTAGCCAAATTCCAGAGTTCCCAAGTTAAGGAGAAAATATTGCAAACAGCCACAAAGAACTAATTCAAGTATTGTGGAATCACAATCAAGATAGTACAACATTTAGCAGCTTCTACATTAAGGGAGTGCAGGGAGTGGAATATAATATTCCAGAGATCAAAGGAGATGGGATTACAACCAAGGATCACCTACCCAGGGAAATTGAGTATAATCCTTCAGGGGAAAAATTGGAAATTTAGTGAAATAGAGGACTTTCAAGCATTCTTGATGAAAACATCAGAGGTGAATAGAAATTTTGACTTTCAAATACATTCTATCCTTTCGCATGGGAATTTGTTTTGCTCATAAGCATTTACAAAAAAGGAAGTGAAGATCACTAGGATACCACACAGCTTGGCTTCATCAAGAAGAAGTCAGAGCAGTAAATGAACATCCTTCCCTTTTTTTTTTTTTTTTGATGGGATTACTACACTGATAGATCACGGAGTAGCCACAGAGGAAGTCAATAAGGCACCTGGCAGAATTTTTCATTCTGTCCTTTGTACAAAATGAAGATATGTGGCCTAGGAGACAGTGCAATTAAGTGTATCTGAAAATATTTGAATAACTGGACTCAAAGAACATTCATTAACAACCAAATCAATAGAAAATTACCTCTGCCAGAATATAAAGGACAACTGTATTTAGTCATGTGATGTTCAATACATTTATCAATGACTTGAAGGAAGACCAAGATGACATACTTAACCAATTTGAAGATAATATTAAGCTGGGAGAGATCGCTAACATTTTCGGTGATAGGGTCAAGATAACATTTTGGATGACAGGGTCAAGATACAAAAAGATCTGAAAAGGTATCTATAAAGATAACATTTATTTTGAATAAAGATGAAGTCCTATACTTAGGTTAAACGTATTAATTGCACGTGTACACGATCAGGGAAGAGAGGGAATAACTAACAATTCTTCAGCAAGCTGTAGGTAACAAAACTGTATTTAACTGAAATTCATGATTTCACGTATAATCTTCTTTCTGTCCTACTCTGTTCATGGAAATTCTCATTTTGTTTGGTGTTTGTTAAGTCTAGAAAAAAAAACAAACAGCACCTGTAAATATAAATTTAAAAAATAAAACAACTCTGACATATTACTTTACATTTATCTGATTGGTCAGCATGACAGAAAAGGAAAACAATAAATTCTAGAGTGGATATAAAAAATTGGGACATCTAAGGACTCTTGGTGTAATTGTGAACTAGTCAAATCATTCCAGAAAATTATTTGATACTATACCAAAAGAATTATGAAATTGTGTACACCCTTTGACCTATCAATTCCATTATTAGGTCTGTATCCCAAAGAGGTATAAGAAAAGAGAAAAGGACTTATTTGTATAAAAATATTTATAGCAGCTCTTTTTGAGGTGGCAAAATATTAAAGAAAATGCTTATCAACTAGGAAATCACTGAACGTGTTGTGACATATGATTGGGATGGAATATTGTACAATGGGAATATTCATTTTGTGCTATAGAAAATATGAAGCATGAGGTTTCAGAAAAATAAAAAAAAACATAACACCTTACAAACTCATGCAAAGTGAAGTAAGGAGAAACACAGTCCTCATATAAAAACACGAATTCCTGTGGTCAGAAAGAAGGTGAGCACTCCGCTGAATCTCACCAAAATCTCAGGTGCACCAACAAGTCCCTCTAGAGCAGGGAATGCTTCACTGTATAGAGACTCAGGAAGTAGGTAAGAAAAGATGTGGCAATCAAGTCAGAGAGTACGGGGGAACTGAGTTTCAACAAGAGTAAGAAACAGGTAGCACTAAGGCCAACTGAAGGAACCCAAGATCTCTAGAGACTGGGAAAGCCACCTCATCATTGGACAGCTCTAGATCTTATGCAACTTTGCTACTGAAACTCTTTTATAATGTTGGAGTATTCCTTAATTCACAAAGTGCACCTGTCATATATGGCTGTGTGTAGCAGAAGGAAGCAGAAACAAAAATAAAAAGATGATGGTGAAGACATGGCAAATTATCAAACGATCTTTAATAACTGCAGAAAGTAGCTTGTAGCCTGATGACATTACCAGTAGATATGATATATTACATGAAAGACCTATCAGCATACTGTCTCAGAGGCAGAGACAGACTCTCTTGGTAACATAGCATTAGGAGCATGAGTTATCCTGGTTATACATATTCCCTGGACAATTTTCGTTCCTACACTTTGCCCCTCTCCCACTGGTGGTTTGGTAGCCTACTAAAATGTGTATGGGAGAAATGTTTCTTGTGATTTTTTTTTCTATACTCGTTAATTAAATGGATTTTGCTTTGAACTGAAGGTCCCATAATTGATAGACAAAAGAAACACAGGTGAAGGAGCTTATAAGTGGATTTTAAGGGGTTTTAATTTCATTTTTACCTATAACATGCTTCAAACCAAAGACAGCTTTCAGGACACCCCCAGATGAGATGACTTAGATGTCTAGATGGAAAAGAACAGGATTTTTTTTTTTAAAGATTGCTATTCAATGTTGGTGTAACTAATAAGAATGTAGGACCCTGATTTAAATCTTAATTCACATTTTAGTCATAGACTCCACTGATTTTCTTTTTCTGAAACCATTTAAGAAATATGAAGCATTTGATTCTCAAGCATGTCATTAGTGTTCTTAAATTATAGTAAAAGACACTTGGCAAAAATAACCCCAAATCTAAGTCATACTGGCATTTAAAAACTCAGTTAATGTCCAAGTCAATTTGATACAATTAATTTGTCCTGACATTTCTAATAGTCAGTAGTCAATCTGAAACTCATGACACAGTTGATTACTCTGAAAGTGCACATGAATAGCTCTTTCAAATTGTGGCAAGTCATTAAAACCTGTGCCTGTGTGGCATAAGAATATTGTTCTATTCAACTGTGTATGAGGGATGAAAAAGCACCCTCAGAGAAAAAGAAATAAGTGCATTTTAATTAGGATGAATGCAAGAATAACAGATTAAAAACTTTCTGCTATGGCCATTACAGAGGAACTATTGAGGCCTAAAAATAAAGTTTCAGATAATTAAGTTAATTAAGTAAAACCTGAACAGACATAAGAGATGTTAGCAAGCACAAAAAAAGAAAAATGAGCTGGAATGACCCTCTCTATCAGTAAAAGGAGGTTTCAGTTATATGCACACAAGTCACTAGGTCTTTAATTTTTTCTAATGGCAAACCACTCAGATCCCAGGGTTAAGAAAGCCCACAAATTTAATGAGGTGTCCCAGCATTAGGAGTAATTACTTTCACTCTCATTAGTCTTAATACAGTTTAAGTTCTTTTGATTATAGAATAATGAAGACAATATTACATGCAAGAGGATAAATGCACATTTGATTTGGGGGAAAAATGCTCTGTTCTTTGTCAGTGGGACTCCATCTACTTTGTGTAGCCAACCCTCAATTGTGCAAGAACTAATTATTCAGTTTCTGTTTTATTAAGGTCCTCTTTTCTCCTCCTCCTCTCTTTGCTTATATGCCTTAGGGCCATTTCACTTGTCATTAAAACCTTTGCCAAAGGGTTGTAAGAGGAAATAAAAAGAACTGAAGCTCAAATCAATCCATTATGTCACTTGTTAGATGTTGGTATTTTTTTTACTTTAAAATGTGCTTATTTAATAATAATAATAATAATATTGTTTTTTAGACTTTAAGAGATAGATAAAAAATATATGTTAAATATGAAGGGTTTTTTTTTAAATTATTATTACTATATTTATTGTCCTATTCTATTTAATGGAGAAATGTGAAGACCTTGATCTTCATGATGGGACATAAAATGGAAATCTTACTAAGGTCATTACTACATCTTAAATTTATTCAATAAATATTTATTAACTACCTACTATGTGCTAGGCACTGTGTTAAAAACTGGAGGTCAAAGAGAGGAAACAAACAGTGCCTGCCTTCCAAGAGCTCACAAAGACATAAAAAAAATAGCAATCTAAGAAGTTATCCAGTGCAACACCTCTCATTTTAGGGATAAGAGAAATTAATTTCCCATCATAAGAAGTAAGTGGCAGAAACAGGTAGTCCAGTAATTCCAAATCTAATATTATTTCTGCTCTTCTGGAATATAGGATTATATTAGGCTCTATTTCGAGCTAGAGAGGACCTTAAAGTCCTACTGCTTCAATTTATAGGTGAAGAGAGAGTAACAGAATGGTTTAATGACTTGCTCAGGGTCACCCAGTGTTAGATATGGATTCCAAATCTATGTCTTCCTAATGTGGCTGATATGTAATAAATGCATTTTGATTCCACAGAAATGCTAGGCATGCTTAATAGCTATGATTTTGGGCAAAATATAAGCCTTTTTTGTTTTGTTTGGACAGCATTGTTACTATGTCCAATGTCAAAAGACAGTTGGATGTGTGTGCTGGTGGGAAAGAGATGAACTTAGGTTCCTTATAGCAACTCTAGAGTCCAAGGTAGTAGAAGCATGCTAGATCTCCCCCAAATGCAAAGGATGTTGTAAGGTGTGTGTGTGTATGTGTGTGTGTGTGTATGTGTGTGTGTGTGTGTGTGTGTCTGTGTGTGTCTGTGTGTGTGTGTGTGGTGGTGGGGGGGAGGGTGTCATGGAATGAGAGTGCTTGAGAAATGGTGAATACAGTCTGATCAAGTTCAATGTGTGAGACACAGATGTTATATTTCCAAATATTCCTCAAAAAAACATGAGGTCTTTTGGGGATAATATCACATTCAAACAAATGCAGTCCAAGGTATTCGCTATTCCATGGATATGCACATGAGAAGAATGTTAAAGAAATTATGTTAGATGTGTCTGTTTTGCTTAATATCAATGTTTCCAAATTTAATTTTGATATACAATTAACTTTTCCCTAATATGTTTCTTGGAAATTTGAATAATATTTCACTAGAAGACTAGTTAATTTCTTTTAACAATATAGTAACAAGAAATCTTGTGAGAGAAGTGATTATTTCTTTCTTGAATTACTAGCTAATTATTGAATTAGGACCAAAGTTTTTTTCCCCTTTCTATTTCTTCATTCAAGAATCAGCCCCTTTAATGGGGCAGCTAGGTGGCACAGTAGATAGGATACCAGCCATGAAATCAGGAGGATCTGAGTTCAAATCTGGCCTCAGACGCATTATACTTAGCAGCCCTATGACCCTGGACAAGTCACTTAACCCCAATTGCCTTAAAAAAAAAAAAGAATCAGCCCCTTTAGGTCATTTAGGCAGCCTTTGTGAGGGGAAAATTCAAAAGGTAAAGAAAACTTTGTTTAGGTGAATTAATGGATTCAGGCCCATTTTGTTTTAGGTCTGGGAAGCTGTGTATTCTCCCTTTTATAAGACTGAGTGATACGAATATAGGTAAGTGTCTTTGAATAATGCTGAGTGATTAGAGTCATGTACCCCAGACACTGACTAGAATAGGTCCACCTCTCATTATAATAGTCATTCTTTCATTAATTGTTAATCACAACAGTTTTCCCCCCTCAGGAATACCCACAGTCACAAAACCATTCAGTGGATTTCATGAGGGGTCTTTTTCATTTGAGAGTGTCAAATACCCCCTTTACTAATTACCACTAGCCTGATTAATAAAATGATTAATTACCCAGAAATTATGTCTCTTAAAACTTTTGTGCCTCCCAGTTGGAAAATAAGAGGGGAATGATCTTTAGCTGGATTACATATGTATGTATGTATGTATGTATGTATGTATACATAAATGTACCTATTTCTCATAAGTTGAATTCGTGCTTTCAGTTCTTAAGTAGCTGGAAAATCCTGGTGATGAACTGTCTATTCTCTGAAAGTCATCTTACATGCGGAAAAGTGTATCAGCGGGTTTAGCACAGAATTATTTTTAATTATGGCCACTTTGGAAGACCATATCTAAAGTGAGACAAGAAATGTCATTTTAATCAACGAAAGAAATACGCATTGAAAAATAATCTTGAATGAGAACAAATCAATAAGAATAATTGGAGTAAATTTGTATGTAAAAGTTCCTGGTTGATAAATCTTATTAAATTAAGTCATGTTACATCTAACTATAGTAGTAATTAATTGGACCATTTCTTTCTTTCATTTTAAACCATATTTCCTTGAAATACCACTATTAAAAATATGCCTCCTTTTACTTCACTATTTTAATTATTTATTATCATTGTTATCAGATGCCTTCTGACATGTCCACCATTTATCTCCTCTTTATCCATTTTCCCCATAGAATTAAGCTCTAAAATATTAGATAGTTACCTTGGTCAAAACATGTGACTTGAGGGACGTGTCTTCTCATATTTTCAACCTATTTTTTTTCCTGGACTGTCTCCTCCTTTCAGTGTTGCTTTCCTCCTACTATGTACTTAAAATCTTTTTATGCCCACCTCCCTCATACAGTTGTTTGGTAATAAAGGGTTATATCATCACCTAGTCAAAATCTATTACATGGATAACATTAGAAAAAATTGGATGCCAAGGCCACTTCATATAGTTAATAACTGGGTAATCCTGGGAAAGTCACTTGACTTCCATTTCCTGAGGCAGGTAATCCGTGAAAGAATTCCCCATGGAGTTATTTTTTTTTAAATCATAGAATATATTTTAATGAGAACTGTGACACCACATTTCTTTAAGCTATTTGTATATGCACATGGAGGGAAAAAGTTTTAAGAAAGGTTGTTGGGATTATTATGTTTGAGGGGGAAATAGATTTCTTTTGCTGTTCAAGTTTCAGATTTGACCCCAGTTTCTCAGATAAGGGGAAGAAAGATCTGAAATGATACAACACAAATTCCCTGTTAGAATCTAACTAGATAACTGGAGCAACTTTGATTAAGAAGAAAACATTTACACACCAAGAAGAGTATGAAAAAGAGACAAAGAAGGAAGGTAGGAAGACAGGGCCCATTTCTATAAGTGTACTTTTCCTCTTCTTTTCACCCAAATCACTGGCAAGTGTTCTTAAGTACTAAGAAAAACAAATCATACTCTACTTTTCATTCTGCCTGTGTTAACAGAACAGAAACTACTTTAATAGTGAAAAAATTGTATATATTGATGGAGATTATTTAAGGAAAATATGTTTCTTTATTAAAAAAAAAGTATGTTTAGAAGTAAAGTTTCCTAGAGGAAGAATATGAAGTATACACAAGTACATGAGTAATTTACCCTAAATGGAGAATGGATTATATGATCATAGACTTGGACTTTGAAGGTGCCTTAAGAGCGATCTATTCCTTCCTTCTAATTTTAGATTCAGGGGAACTGAGGTCAAAGGTAGCAAATTGAATAGTCCAAGATCACAAAATCAATTAATGTCTGTTTATTCAAGTGCCTATTAAATACCAGACACTGTCGTAGGCATTGAGGATAAAAATACAAAGAATGAAACAGGGTAGTTTTTTATTGAGAAGACAATAAGAATACACACACACACACACACACACACACGTGTATATACACAAATATATATGTGTTTGTGTGTATGTATGTAATATATACATACAGATATGTAAAGCATAAATGTAAAATAATTAAATGTAAATTTACAGAAATGATTTGAAGGCAAAAGAGTTTGGAAAGAAGGGTACAAGTAGCTGAAAGGATATCAGAAAATGTTTCATGTAACCTGTTGTTCTTCCTCATTCTTGAAGAGCACTAATGAGGTGTATTTTAAAGGAAGTGAGGGACTATGAGGTAGAGAAAAAGACACAGTGTATTCCAAGTGTTTTGAATGGCAGTACAAAGGCACCAAGATAAGAGCTAGAGTGTAGTATGTAAGGAACAGAGTAAACAGAGTCATTTTGGCAGAATCATAAAGTACAACAGTGCAAATATTATCCAATAATACTGGAAATGTAGAGATAGATAGGGACTGAGATAGAAAGACAGACAGAGACAGAGAGTGAGAGAGAGAGAGAGAGAGAGAGAGAGAGAGAGAGAGAGAGAGAGAGAGAGAAAGATGAAGAGAAGAGAAGATCTAATATCACTTGAAAAGAAATTCCCAAATATTCCTAGAAAGGAAAGTTGGAAATAAACTCTTTGTTGAGGGACCAGCTGCTCTGCATGTTTACTGCTTCCCATAGTATTTTCTTTATGCACATAGAATACTTTTTTAACAGAGGCTGATCCATGCATATAGTCTCTTGCAGGTGGAAACAAATTGAATAGATTGTCTTTTTTCTCTTATTCTCTCACCAACTCCAACCACAAAATAGAAAAACAATATAAAGTAATAATTTTTGTACCAATTAAAAGTCATATGGAATTGCAACAGGCTTGAATCCAGGGTCACATAAGAACATGTAGAACAGATAGAAAAAAGGAAAATAAAATATGTAATCTGAGGAAGTGAGGAATGGAGGGGCACTAAAGTATATTAATTAGCTATGTAACAAGTCAACAGATGTGCACTATCAAGCATGCATAATTTATTGACTAACAATAGTGTCTGCACTTTTTAAGACCTCCCAACACTTCCTGGAGTCATTTTACTGCATAATTGATTGTAATACCAAAAATTTTCAATGGTTTGACACAGGAAAATGTTGAGAGGAGGAAATAAAAAAAATATCCCTCTCCAGTTATTGCAGTTACATAATACAGAACTGATTTCATTGGCAAATTTGACTTTCAAGAGGTATGAAAGAAGAGGCATAGTGCCTATAGAACTGGCTAAGAAAATCTGTGTTAAATTCCCTCTTTGAGCACATGTTGTTTGTGTAACCCTGTAACTTCTTAGTGATTTAGGCAATTCTTTAGACTAAAAACTGCAGAAAAATTAGTCACCTGCATTGGTAAAGGGAATTTCCTTACTTTGGAGTTGCTTATATCAGTGAAATCACAGGAGCAATCCCTATTCATTACCCAAAGACTCAGGCAAAATTGTGAATATTGGACATTTTCTGAAGACACTTAAACTATTAAGTTTATGAATTTTCAAAGGGGAGAGAGACAGAAAGACTGACACAGACTCAGACACAGAGACAAAGATATGTATATATGTATATATAAACACACATCCATATGTATGTGTGTATATGTGTATATGTGTATGTGGGTGTGTGTATAGATATAGATATAGATATAGATATAGATATAGATATAGATATAGATATAGATATAGATATAGATATAGATATAGATATAGATATAGATATAGATATAGATATAGATATAGATATAGATATAGATATAGATATAGATATAGATACAGAATATAGATCCCTAGCATTCATGAGATGGAATCAGAGCTATGGAGGTGGTATGGAAGTTGGAGGATACTGAGTTTAAGCACCTCATTTTTCAGATAAGAAAACTAATGAACAAAATATTAAATGCCTTGTATAAGGTCACACACCTAGTGTCTGAAGCACGATTTGAATCTACATCTTGCTGATTCCCAGTTTAGTGTCCTTGCCTCTACACCATGCCATAGCTTTTGGGGCAAAACAAGCAAACAAAACAACCCAACTTTTTTCAAAGATCATTTTTTAAGAAGCAGATTTTAAATGTTATTATTAAATATACTTCTGTTTAAAACTTACTTTTAGAATATTCAAGTCACTTAACCTTTTGTGAATCAGTTCCCTCATCTGAAAAATTGGGTTGTTAGACTCAATAGCCTTCAATGTCTCTACCACCTCCATTTCTGTCATCCTAAGTGGCCTCATGAATACCAGGAGTCTATGTTCTGCTTCAATAATGCGTGCATGCATGTGTGTGTGTATGTATGCATGTGTGTATTTATAGAGCATATAGGTGACTAAGTAGATAGAGCAGTAGGCCTGGAGTTAGGAAGACCTAGGTTCAAATATGCCTCCAGTCACTCACTAGCTGTGTGACCTTGGGAAAGACATTTCACCAACATTTGCCTTAATCAATTAGAGAAGGAAATGGCAAACCATTCCAGTATCTTTCCCAAGAAAATCCCATACAATGTCATGGACAGTCAAACACAACTAAATGACAACAATAAACGTATTGATATAGGTATATAGATATAGATATAAATATGGATGTAGATATATACACACATATGGAAAGAGATATCAATATAGATATACACATATACATACATATACATGCATGTAATACATGGATATATGTTTATATATAAAATATATATATAGATGAATGCACATACGCATATATATGTACATATTTGCACATATAGATTAATAGAAATGATTGCATTGATATATACACATACCTTTTCATACATGTTTATGTGTATACTGTGTAGGCATGTATGAAATATATAATACTTGTACATAGGTATTAATATAGATATAAATGCATAGAAATATATATATGTAAAAATGCATAACACAAATATGCTTATATACATGTTATTCATGTCCATGTGTAGTATAGGTGTATTCACAGACATATACTCATACACATGTGCATGTGTGCACACATACATACATATAGATACATGCATTTACACATGCATATGTGTATATTTATGTATGCGTATATACATGCCAGGGAAAACCCGAGTTCAAATCAGACCCTGGGCCAGTAATTTTAACCTCTGTTTGCTTCAATCCACTTGAGAAGGAAATGGCAAACAGCTCCAGTATCATTGCCCAGAAGGCTCCATGGACAGTATTGATGTGCTATGGCCCACAGGGTCAAGAAGAGTTGGCCACAACCAAACAGCAGAATAACATTTTACAATATAGTATAATATAACATATTACAGTATAATGTAACATAAATATCTATGATTTGATATATGGTATTATTTAATATAAATACATACATATACACATGTGTACATTAATATATACATGCACAAGTATGCATACATATTGGGTCTATATGTGCACACACATGTTTGTATGTCATGTGCATGTGTGCATATATGTATATATGTATCATGGATATAGTGTAAATGCATACCTCTGTATGTATACATATACATGAGTATTCATACACTGCATATGTATTGTGTGTGAATGTGCATACACATGAATGCACATGTGCATGCATACATGCATACATGTGCATATGTATGCACATACATATAGATGTGCACATATGTGTATTGTATATGTACATGCATGTGTGCATATGTATATGTGTATGTTGCATATATATTTTTAAAAAAGCAATTCGATTGACTAACCATTTGCTAAATTGATGGAGGGAAAAAGTCAGGAAAGCAAAATTAGCCATTTGTTTTAAATTAGTAGAGTGAAATAAAAAAGAATAGAGTGGAAATAATGAAAATTATCAAAATTATTACACATGCACCCACATACATTTATGTGAGCCAACAAAAGTGACTCCATCTATTAAATGTAGAAAAAAGAAAAAATATATTAAAATGGACAAAATTATACATAGATCATTTAAACAAGCCAGACTCAGAAAAACAAATGGAACAAGCCACAAATGAAATAGCATGGGTGAAGAACAGGCAAAGAGCAGCATGGTACATTGCAAATACCATCATTTCTATACTTAATCATATTTGGGCTCTTCTCCTGTCCATGATAATCACTACCTGGGTGACCTAGGATAAATCATTTAATCTTCATATGTCTGTTTCCTTATCCATATACTGAAAGAGTTGGACTAGATTTCCAGTGCAATCTCTTTTAACTCTTAATATATGCATCAATGATTAGCACAAACGATTAATTGAATTCTCTGAAACATTTTAACTTTTTTTTTTAAAACTGTGCTCCAGAAACTGCTATAAAATATACAAAGAATGCATTGCACCAAATTATACTGTGATCAATTTGGTCTTGATATTCAAGTTCAAGTATGATAAAACAAAGAAAGAAAAAGGTAAGCTAATATCATAAATGAACATTGAACATAGATAGAACTTCTTAAATAATGACTTTTGATTCAATTGGCTTAATGGATTATCCCATATACCTTAAGACATTTTTTGTTAGCTAAGAAAATCATTCTTTGATAAGAACATTTTGGCTGAATCACAAATTCTCTTTGATGCTTTTTTCTAGTTTTTTTTTTGTTTGTTTGTTTTAAGAAATCACTCTCTCCTGTTTTTTTTTTCTTTATATAATTGCACCTTCCCAATTTCCTTTACTGGATCTTTAACCAAACCGTGACTTCATTGTCCCCCAGAGCTCTGTCCCAAATCTTTTCTATTCTCACTCTGGTTTTGTCAAATCCCATAGATTTGTCATCTCTATACTTATGATTCCCAAATGAACTTAATCAGCACTAATTAAAGTTAAATTACCTTATGACTTCTAGATTCTCGTCTCCAACTTATACACATGAGGAATTCGATGTCTGTTGCACATCTAAATTCTCACATATTCAAAACTGAATCATTATATTTCACCCTAAAGCTTCCTCCCTTCCAAACTTCTCTGTTGAGGGCATGACCATCCTCCTAATACTTTAAGCTCACAACTTAGGTGCCATACTTGACTTCTTATTATCTCTCCCTATCCAGTGTCCAATCTTTGGCCAAGATCTATTAATGTCACCTTCATTATATCTCTCAAATATGTCTCCCTTTGTCCTCTCATACTACCTCAACCCTGGTGCAGACCCTTATTACCTCATGCATGATTATTACAATAACTTTCTGGTTGATTGGTCTATTATAAGTCTCTCCCCACATCATTCCATCCTCAATCGGTCGCCAAAGTTATTTACTAAAAAGGAGGAGTCAATAAACTCCAGGGACATCCTATTGCCTCCAGTATCAAATAAAAATCTTATTTGATGTTCAAGGCCTTCCTAACCTAAGGATAGGAATGGTAGGATTTTTCATTAAGATGATGCCCCAACTTGAAGAAAATCCTATAGAGAGGTCTCAATAGTCTATGTGGCCCTCTGGGTCTTCCTCCCTTAATGTGGCAAACCCAAAACCATTGCTTAAAGCCTATACGAATAGGTGAAAAATTACCACTGTCACCTTTTATGGGCTTCCCTTAATTCCCACTACTTTTCCTTCTCTTGGTCTGTAAACCCTACTCATATTCCTAATACAAAAAGAGTCACACCAGACCAGCTATTTACCCCAGGAGCAACTATACAGTTCTCCAGAAATCATTCCTTATCCTTCAATTTCTCCATGTCTCTGACAAATAATCCCCTGAGAACCATATATGTTTTTGCTTTTGATAATACCATCCCTCTAACTTCCACACTTTGTTGTAAGCAATTAAAAACTATAACTCCTAAAAGAGAGCCGGTTTGATGCTTCTTTTGTTAAGGAACAAGTACTTCATTGAAGACACATGGGAAAAGAAAAAAAACAGAGAAAAGGAAAGAAAAGAAAGTAAAACATTTAAAAACAAATTTAGCCTTATTTATCATGGCATAAAGTTAACTATAGTTTCACTAAGACCTGGTATAAAGGTAGGATGTGTATTAGCATTATTTACATACAATGATCATTTTAAATTTTCATAAGATCATGTAATCACAGATTTAGAGATGGGTGGGATCTTTGAGCAGATGTAGATCAAATTTCTTATTTTAAAAATGAAGAAATTTAAACACAATAAATGATTTGTCCATGGCTATATTGTCAGTAAGTACAAGGAGCAGTATTTGAACATGTTTTATTGAAACCTGGTCTGGCTCTCTATTTACTATGCTATTGTGACTTCAGTTGTAAAAATTCAATTCATAGTAACAAGATATAAAATTGAATATTTACAAAGAGGAAATTAAAATATATCTAAAGATAATTTGATTTCACATTAAAAAAACTAATCAAGAAAGTCAGCAAAAAAGCTAATATAAATAATTCATGTCATCAAGAAAGTAGCAGTATACAAAATAAACATGAAAGTATCATTATTTCTCTAGCATGATGGAAATAGCACTTAATTTGGAGCCAGAGATTCTGACCTCAAATTTTTGCTGTACAACTTACCATCTGTAAAACTGAGAGTATGCCACTTGCTACAAATTGTTCACATCTGTCTATTCTTCCAGGGATGTCTTCACATGCTTGGGATAGATATTACTTTAATTCAACAACAGGCTTGAGTCCCTTCAATTACCCTTAACCTGCTTTAACCCATCAGGCAAGCCAGGCTGTGGCTGCTGTGCCTGGTACAGTATGTTAGAGCCTTCAACATAGAAAATAACTGCTCATGATACGGGTGTCCTATATGTGTGCCTTTTCCTTGGCTATCCCCATGCTTAGAATGTTCCCCTTCCTTACTTCCTCCTCTTTGCTTCCCTGGCTACTTCAATAACTCCACTGAAATCTTATTTTCTCTAAGAGGCTTTTTCTGGCTTCCATCTCAATATCTTCATCCAGTGCCTTCCTTCTTATGTTATCTCCCATCTATATTGTGCACATATTGTATATACATAGCTATTTGACTCTTCTCTCCTCTATGAGAATATGAGTTTCTTGATAGCAGTGAATATATTTTTTGGCTTTCTATCCCTGGCATTTAGTAGAGTGAGTAGAACATGGTAGGTGCTTAACAAATGGCTGTTTTTGTGGATTATAATTAATTATTATAATAATTGTCTATTTTGTCTTCCATGATCTTAATTTTTTTTTTTACATATGGCTAATAAAACTATTAATCATAGCTGCTGAAGAAGCTTCTTCCCATTTTTTTTTTTGGTAGTAGGATATTTTCTGTTCAGGTTACATGCTCATTTTGAGAATATTCTATTTAACAGAGTTAAATGTTGATCTAAGCCTAATTTACATGAAATCATTTTAAAGTTTTCCAAGTGATTGTTGTGAAAAAAATGAATCTTCCACTCACCCCCCCCAGGTCAAAATTTATTTTTTTGGTTGTATGAAGATTAGGTTTTGTTTCAGTTATTTTTTTATTGTCCAAAATATTTTATTGATCTAGATATTAATTTGTCAAGTATCCATTCTTCAACACTTGATAACACATTTCCTCTTAATATTTACTTTAAACTAAATTGTTAATTTATTTTACTAAATTAATTAAATACAATAATTAAGAAAACCTTTATTTTTATCTTACACTACCTATTTTTAAAATTACCTTACTAACTGGGTGGGTGTGGTCAGTGAAATCAGAACAAATTACAATTTTAACACACAAAGTCTCTGTATCTTTTAAAATGCATAGCACTTCAACAAGGGGACTAATGGGAAGTAGAGTTTTGTT
The DNA here is from genome assembly GCF_003287225.1 of Phascolarctos cinereus. Lineage (NCBI taxonomy): Eukaryota > Metazoa > Chordata > Mammalia > Diprotodontia > Phascolarctidae > Phascolarctos > Phascolarctos cinereus. The sequence continues at coordinate 202,617,313 of NW_027555958.1, read as the reverse complement.
CCTGTTTGGTTTGGTTTTATTTTCTGTTTTCCATTTAAGTTGAAAAGAGGAACTGAAGCAATATGAGAAGGGAAACCTGAGAACTTTAGAAACCACAAAGTATGGAAGAAAGCCCAGAGTGAAGGTGCCTTGTGTAGCTCAAAAAATGATATACTCAAAAAATGGCATATTTGCCTCAAGACCACAGATTCCCCAGCCCTAGCCTATACTACTTTCTTTTCCCATTAAATTTTCTTCAGAAATCTCTAACACCTATGTTTTATACAATTCTATTAACCTCCTTGAGTACCTCCTAATTTATTTTATGATTAAATTTCTTTTTTTTTTTACTTGGAATGTCACATTTTGGTATATTTGGGAATTTGGTAATAGAAATGTGTGCCACCTACTGGCAGCTAAGTTATATACAGATTCTGTCTTTATTCCTTTTAGAAGCTGGAACAGAGAGAGTCTAGTACAACATATACATGAGGTGCATTTTTTGTGGTTTTTTAAAATATTTTTGAAATTTTTGAAATTTTAAATTTTAAAATTTTTAATGTAAATTTATTCAATTTTAGTTTTCAACATTTACTTCCAAAAGATTTTGAGTTCCAAATTTTCTCCCCATCTCACCCCTCCCCCCCAAGATGGCATGCATTCTGAATACCCCTTCCCCTAGTCTGCTGTCTCTTCTATCTCTCCCCACCTTCTCTTATCTCCTTCCCCTTCTATTTTCCTGTAGGGCAGGATAGACTTCTGTATCCCATTTCCTGTATTTCTTATTTCCCAGTTGCATGTGAAAACATTTTATTAAACATGTGTTTTTGAAACTTTGGGTTCCAAATTTTCTCCCTCCCTGCCTCCCCACCCACCCTCATTGAAAAGGCAAGCAACTCAATATAGGTTATACATGTACAGATACGCAAAACACTTACATAGTACACATGTTGTGAAAAAAACTAACTCTATTTCCCTCAATCCTATCCTGCCCCCCCAATTTATTCTATTCTTTCTTTTGACCCTGTCCCTTCTCAGAAGTATTTGCTTTTGATTACCCCCTTTCACAATCTGTCCTCCTCTGTATCATTCCCCTGCTCTTTTATCCCCTTCTCCTTCTATTTTTCTGTAGGTTAAGACAGATTTACATACTCAATTGAGTGCTTATGTTATTCTCTCCTTAAGCCAAATCTGATGAGAATAAGATTCATTCATTCCCTCTCACCTTCCCCCTCCACTGTAACAGCCATTACTTTTCTGGGGTTTTTCTGAGAGATAATTTACCCATTCTACCTTTCCCTTTCTTCTTCTCCTAGTATGATCCTCTCTTATCCCTTAATTTTATCCTCCAGATATGACCCCTTAAACTTCAACTCACTTTTTGCCATCTATCTATCTATCTATCTATCTATCTATCTATCTATCTATCTATACATGTGCATAATTTTTTCCCTCCAACTACCCTAATACTGACAAAGGTCTCATGAATTATAAATATCATCTTTCCATGTAGGAATGTAAGCAATTAAACCTTAATAAGTCTCTTATGATTTCTCTTTCCTGTTTACCTCTTCATGTTCCACTTCAGTCTTGTATTTGAAAGTCAAATTTTGTATTCAGCTCTGGTCTTTTCATCAAGAGTGCTTGAAAGTCCCCTATTTCACTAAATGACCATTTTTCCCCCCGGAAGGATTATACTCAGTTTTGCTGGGTAAGTGATTCTTGGTTGTAATTCTATCTCCTTTGCCCTTCAGAATATTATATACCAAGCCCTGCTGTCTCTTAAAGTAGAAGCTGCTAAATCTTGTGTTATCCTGATTCTGTTTCCACAATATTTGAATTGTTTCTTTCTGTCAGCTTGTAATATTTTCTCCTTGACCTGGGAACCCTGCAATTTGGCTACAATATTCCTAGGATGTTTTCTTTGGGGATATTTATCATAATATGGTCCATGGATTCTTTCAATTTCTGTGTTGCCCATTGGTTCTAAAATACCAAGGCAGTTTTCCTTGATAATTTCTTGAGAGATGATGTCTAGGCTCTTTTTTTGATCATGGCTTTCAGATAATCCAACAATTTTTAAATTCTCTCTCCTGGATCTATTTTTCACACTGGAAATAGTTCATATTGTTTTCTATTTTTTCATTCTTTTGTTTTGATTTACAATGTCTTGATTTGTCACGAAATCACTAGCTTCCAATCGTTACATTGCAATTTTAAGGAAGTATTTTCTTCATTAAGCTTTTAGACTTTCTTTCTTTCTTTTTTTTCTTTTAGGTTATACATGTGCAGTTTTGCAAAACACTTCTATAGTAGGCATGTTGTGAAAAACTATTTCTATTTACCTTAAACCTATCCTGCCCTCCTATTTATTCTATTCTTCCTTTTGACCCTTTCGCTCCTCAGAAGTATTTGCTTCTGATTACCCCCTTTCCCAGTCTTCACCTCTCTGTATTATGCCCCCTCCCCCTTTTGTACCCTTCTCACCCTTACTTCCTGTAGGGTAAGAGAGATTTCCATGCCCAATCCTATGAGAATAAAATTCACTCATTTCCTCTCAACTTTCCCCATTTCCACTCCATTGTAACAGCCTCTTCTTGCCTGTTTCATGTGAGATAATTTTTCCCATCCTACCTCTCCCTTTCTCCTTATCCCAGTATAAACCTCTCTCAACCCCTAATTTTATTCTCCAGATATGACCCTTAAATCTTCAACTCACCCTATCTATCTATCTATCTATCTATCTATCTATCTATCTATCTATCTATCTATCTGTCTGTCTGTCTGTCTATATATCTATCTACATATAATTATTTTCCCTCCAACTACCCTAATACTGCCAAACGTCTCATGAGTTATAAATATCATCTTTCCATGCAGGAATGTAAACAGTGCAACCTTAACAATTCTCTTACGATTTCTCTTTCCTGTTTACCTCCTCATGTTCCACTTGAGTCTTTTATTTGAAAGTCAAATTTTCTATTCAAGTCTGGCCTTTTCATCAAAAATGCTTGAAAGTCCTCTATTCCAATGAATGACCATTTTCCCCCCTGAAGGATTATACTCAGTTTTGCTGGGTAGGTGATTCTTGATTGCAATCTTATCTCCTTTGCCCTCCAGAATATTATATTTCATGCCCTGTGGTCCTTAATGTAGAAGCTGCTAAAGCTTGTGTTGTCCTGATTGTGTTTCCACAGTACTTGAATTGTTTCCTTCTGGCAGCGTGTAATATTTTGTCCTTGACCTGGAAACTCTGCAATTTGGCTACAATATTCCTAGGAGTTTTCCTTTGGGGATCTCCTTCAGGAGGAGAACAGTGGATTCTTTCAATTTGCATTTTGCCCTCTGGTTCTAAAATATCAGGGCAGTTTTCCTTGATAATTTCTTGAAAGATGATATCTAGGCTCTTTTTTTGATCATGGCTTTCAGATAGTCTAATAATTTTTAAATGATGTCTTCTGGATCTATTTTCCAGGTCAGTTGTTTTTCCAACGAGATATTTCACATTGCTTTCTAATTTTTCATTCTTTTGGATTTGTTTTACAGTGTCTTGCTCTCTCATGAACTCACTAATTACAATCCATTTGGCCAATTTAGCCTTTTAGGGCATTCTTCTCCTCTTTGACTTTTTGGACCTCTTTTGCCATTTGGGTTAGGCTATTTTTTAAGGTGTTATTTTCTTCATTATTTTTTTGAGTCTCCTTTTGTAAGCTGTTGACTTGTTTTTCTTGATTTTCTTGCATCACTCTCATTTCCCTTTCCAGTTTTTCCTCTACTTCTCTAACTTGCTTCTCAAAATTCCTTTTGAGATCTTCCAAGGTCTGGGACTGATTCATATTTTTCTTGGATGCTTTGGATGTAGGAGCTTTGACTTTATTGTCTCCTTCTGGTTGTATATTTTGATCTTCTTTGTCACCAAAGTAAGATAATGTAGTCTGACTCTTTTTGTGCCACTTGCTCATGTGAGGAGGAGAGGGAGGGGGAGGAGGAGGGGGAAGGGGAAGAGGGGGAGAAGGAGGAGGGGGAGGAGAAGGGGGTGGAGGAGAAGGGGGTGGAGGGGGGAGGGGGAGGAGGAGGGGGAGAAGAAAAAGAACAACAACAACAGCAGCAATGATGGTGAACAATAAGAACAACAAGAAAGAAAAACAACAAGAAGGAATAATAATAATAATGTTAATAACAAGGGAGAAGAACAACATTACTACAAAAACAAGGAGGAATAATAATATTAATAATAAATAATAAATATTATAATAATAATAATATTAATAACAACAAGAAGAACCCCAACATAATAACAAGTAGAAGAAAGAGGAAGAATTAAAAGAAGTAGGAGGAGAACATGGACAAAGAGGATGAGGAGGACAAGGAGGAGAAAAAGAATAAGAATAAGAAAGAAAAAACGAAGTCTGAAAAGCAGTAGTAATTGTAACATAGCAGGATATGATGATAAGCCTTATTCTTGGTGGAATATACTCACTTATATTATAAAAAATAGTAAATAATAGAAAATATGCAATTTGCTTGATAAAAGTAATAGTCTTAAAATATAAAATCACATGTACAGTTAACATGTGATACAAAACCAAAATGTATTATGAAGTTGCTGTTTGTCCTTCATTCTTGATGAGAACCATAATGGTCAGGAAAGTAATGCCATGACATGAAAGTGAACTGTATTTAAGTGAGGGAGTGCTGTGCAGTTATCAGCCTCACTTTCTCCTCTGGAACCATCTGGTTCCAGTAGCCAGATACTAATCTGGACAGCTGCAGATGGTCCAGGCATGCAGTGCGGGACCTTGACCTTTTCAGTCTAAGGTCTTTACCCGGTCTCAGTTTGACTGAGACTGTGCCCATTCAATGCTTCAGTCTTTGTTACTTGTATGCACTCTGCCCAAAGGGAATGCAAATTTTAATCTCTGAAATTTGTATTGCTTTCTTTTTTTTCTCTTAAAGAACAGCCTTAATCCCAGTCACTCTGGTCCCAGATCACTCCTCACTTGGTCAATGTTTGAGCCCTGATAGGCTCAGAATAAATGTATGTAATAATTGTTTCTGTTTTGGCCAGAAACCCTGAGGGCCTTCCCCTCCCAGATCATTTTTTTTGAAGAAAACATTCTTCGCATCGTTTTTTATTGAGCCCATTATGAAATATGTAAAAGATAGAGTGACATAGTATATAAATGTAAAGCAGGCCTCAGAATTGGGAAGACCCTCTGACATTCTGAATATATGAAAGTGGATAAAGCAATTGCTTGGTGTCCCAGGCTGAAACATTAAGTTCATGATTTATAGATGTTCATATAAAATACATTAATCTGCAAAGAAAATGTGAAATGAAGTTTTAATAAATAATAATTTGCTGAGTGGGTCAAAGAATGAATTAAAATTATTTCTTTAAAGTGAATGATAACACTGAGAAAATATATCAAATAATAAACAATGCAGGGTTTGGATACTAGTTTTTCTAATAACTGGAGATGAAAAAATAATTATGTGTAAGTAGTGGCAAAGATAGGCTCAAATTATCCTTATCTGAAAATTGTTTACATAGAAAACCCTAGAGAATAAAAGAATTACTAATTAATATAAATTAGACATTAGCAAGCATTAGCATAGCAGTGAGACAGAAAATATTCACCAGAAGAATGATAGCCATCACTGTATATTATTAACAAAAGCCAAGAGGAAAACTTAATTTTTTTAATACTATCTGAAAATTAACCTGTCAGCATATGCAATTTAAATGGGACTGACACAATATAATAAAAATGATGACAAAATGATGATCTAAAGATTTAACATTATGCCAACCAAATCACAAAGGACATACTATATGTAACTAGACAAAATAATTACAAAATTATTAGGGAGAGACAAAGGGTCACAAAATTCAAAGAAATAATGAGAAAACCTGATAATGGATTATGGAAAGGTATAACCATATTGGAGAACAAATTTGACTATAAAATTAATGATCAAAAAATATATTATTATGGCTTGAAAACGGAATCAACTAGTTAATGAAGATATCTAGTCAATCAGTCAACTAGTTTGTATTAAGTACCTACTATACTTTAAGTACAGCATTTGTGCTGTTCAACAGTTACAAAACAGCTAGCCTTCCCTAACAGTCATAATCACCAGGTTAATCAGTTTCACTTGACCATTTTTTTAAATGGGATTTTCTAACAGAGTGATATTTTTTGAAAAACAGGTAAAAATCTAAAAATCAATTTTTTTTAATAAAGTGACAGGAATTCTAAGGTTAGCTAGAGTACACTAGTCTTTCTAAGGAGTAATCCTTGCATTTAAGCAACCACTGTTGCTTGATCCAACCCATTCATTTCAATCTTTCCTAAATAGTTCAGTCTCATGCGTGCCCCTTTCATACATCATTTTTGATCTACTTCTCTGAGTGAGATTGATTCTCTTTCTCTTTTTTTTTTGTTCTATGTCAAAAGTGGATTTTGGGGAGGAAATAACTAACTCCATCTTGTTCATATTCTCTATTTCACTCTTTATAGTCTCTACATGGACTGCAGAATGAGCTACAATAGCTGGTTACCTATAGCACCTTTTTATCCACCTAATTGGTATAAAATAATTAAATGCTAAAAAAAAAAGAACTGCAACAAAAGTAAGGTTCCTGTTTTTTATCCTGACAGATGATGTATAGCTCCTTTTAATTTTGTGAAATCATGTATACTAACTAAAACTTATCCCTTCCCTTTCTCAAGTAGTTAGCAATATACTCTCTCCTTAATGGACATACTTTTTTTCCCTTGGCATAAGCAGCAGCATTTTAATGAAGTCATCTTTTTTTTCCTTTTATCTACTGTAATAAATACACAATACAATACAAATTGTAGATGACACATTTCCAGCAAATGCTGGTGGAGTGATTCATACTGTCAGTGAGTAAACTACTAAAATCTGTTTCTGGCCCATTTTAGCTCATTGCCAGTGCCTAGTCTGCAAACTCATGTAGTTTATCTCCAAATATTCTATTATGTGTTCTGTGGAACCAAAAGTCCTTCTAGGCACATCATCCAAATCAACTCAAATATCATGTTTACACAAAAACATAAAAAATGGCTGTCATGAGGTTTTATTTACATAGAAAGGGGTTAATGACAGTACTACAAGAGTCAGTTGTTACCATCAAAAGTTTCAAAAAGGTCATCCTTAAGGAACCCAAACTACTTGATCAGTAGTAATTTTGGAAGGAAGTGGTAGAAATTGCACAACATATCAATGGAGGTCACAAACTTTTATTTTGCTTAATAAGTACAGGATAGAAGGTGATGATGAAATTTCTAACAATTTGGAATGATCAGTTCCAAAAAAAAATCTCTTATCCAAAATGGAGTGTTATACCAAGGCATAATTCATTCTTTCCAACTTAGGATGTGCAAGCTGATTATGGATGTACATTTTTCAAGAATATTGTAGAAGAGGTGGAGCCAAGATGGCAGCATGAAAGCAGTGACTTGCTTGAGCTTTCCCCCAAACCCCTCCAAATACCCATAAAAAATGGCTGTAAACAAATTCTAAAGCAGCAGAACCCACAAAAAGACAGAGTAAAACAAATTTCCAGCCCAAGACAGCCTGGATGGTTGATCGGAAAGACATATCACTCTGGGCAGGGAGAGAAGTGCAGTTTGGCGTGGGCCCCCAGGCCTCAGAAGACTGAATCATGGGCAGCTGTGGAAGCTTCCAGACTCCTCAGTCCATGAACACCAAAGACAACTCAGAAGGTTAGTGGGAAAAGTGTGTTTTTGCAGTGAGAGAATACCTAGGTCAGAGGCAGTTCCAGAGCGCAGAGTATGGGTGCCAGGGCAGTGGCTGTATTCTGAGCTTCCAGTCCACAGACTGAGGGGGAATCAAGTGGATGATCAGAGGAAGACAGCAGGGATCTCTTTGCTGATGCTGACATAGGAATCTCTTGCTTTGATATGCTTGGATCTGGGTCACAGTTCTGGGTGGTGGTCCTGGGGTGAGGAGGAGCATTGGTGCTTTGGAACTTGTAGTGGTGGTGAGGAGGAAAGCCTTCTCACAGTTCAAAGAAAGAAAAGACTGCTTGTGGTCAGTCGCTCAAAGACCAGAGCTCAGGCCGGGAAAAGAGTAAACATGTCAACCCTTATCATACCAGCCTGGAAGAATTGAAAATTTACAGGTCCCTACAAGTATAGCTGAAAACAGCTATGCAAACCCCTGAAGCTTGGGACAGTACATTCTCCACATTGGAAGCAGACTTTTACCTAAACAACCAGTTTAAAACTCAAGTAGTTGGCTGGGATTATGAGCAAACCTTGCAAAAAGAGTGAGACTATATTATATTACTTTGGTGAAAAAGAAGATCAAAACATACCACCAGAAGAACATAACAAAGTCAAAGCTCTCACATCCAGCCTCCAAGAAAAATATGAATCCATCCCAGGCCTTGGAAGAGCTCAAAAGGGATTTTGAGAAGTAAGAAAGAGAAGTAGAGGAAAAACTGGGAAGAGAAATGAGAGTGATGAAAGAAAATCATGAAAAACAAGTCAACAGCTTGCTAAAGGAGACCCAAATATATACTGAAGAAAATAACACCTTAAAAAATAGCCTAACCGAAATGGCAAAAGAGGTCCAAGAAGCCAATGAGGAGAAGAATGCTCTAAAAAGCAAAATTGCCCAAATGGAAAAGGAAGTCCAAAAGCTAACTGAAGAAAATACTTCCTTAAAAATTAAAATAGAGCAATTGGAAGATAGTGACTTTATGACAAATCATGACACAGTAAAACAAATCCAAAAGAATGAAAATTTAGAAAACAATGTGAAATATCTCATTGGGAAAACAACTGACCTGGAAAATAGATCCAGGAGAGAGAATTTAAAAATTATTGGACTATCTGGAAGCCATGATCAAAAAAGAGCCTAGACATCATCTTTCAAGAAATTATCAAGGAAAACTGCCTTGATATTTAGAATCAAAGGGCAAAATAGAAATTGAAAGAATCCACCGATCTCCCCCTGAAAGAGATCCCCAAAAGAAAAGACCTAGGAATATTGTAGCCAATTTCCAGAGTTCCCAGGTCAAGGAGAAAATATTACAAGCTGACAGAAAGAAACAATTCAAGTATGGTGGATAACACAAGATTTAGCAGCTTCTACATTAAGGGACTGGACGACATGGAATATAATATTCTGGAGGGCCAAGGAAATAGGATTACAATCAAGAATCACCTACCCAGCAAAACTGAGTATAGTCCTTCAGGGGAAAAAAAAATGTTCATTCAGTGAAATAGAGGACTTTCAAGTATTCTTGATGAAAACACCAGAGCTGAATGGAAAATTTGATTTTCAAATACAAGACTCAAGTGGAACAAGAAGAGGTACACAGGAAAGAGAAATCATAACAGACTTATTAAAGCTGAACTGTTTACATTCCTGCATGGAAAGATGATATTTATAACTCATGAGACTTTTGTCAGTATTAGGGTAGTGGGAGGGAAAAAATTATATATATATGTCTGTATGGATGTATGGATAGATAGATGGATAGATAGGTAGATACATAGATAAAGGTCACTCGGTGAATTGAAGATGAAGGAGTGATATCTGGAGAATAAAATTAAGGAGTGAGAGAGGATTACACTAGGAGAAGGAGAAAGGGAGAGGTAGAATGGGGTACATTATCTTGTAAAAAACAGACAAGAAAAAGTTCTCACAGTGGAGGGGAAACAGGGAAAGGTGAGATGAAATGGGGGAATCTTATTCTCATAGGATCTGGCTTAAGGAGGGAATAGCATACACACTCAATTGGGTATGGAAATCTGTCATATCCTATGAGAAAATAGGGGACGAAGGGGACAAGAAAGCAGGGTGATGATAGAGAGAAGGGCAGAGTGGGAAAGGGGCAATCAGAAGGAAGTACTTCTGAGGAAGGACAGGGTCAAAAGAAAGAATAGAATAAATAAGGGGGGGCAGGATAGGATTAAGGTAAATAGAGTTAGTTTTTCACAGCATGTCTACTATGTAAGTGTTTTGCAAAACTGCACATGTATGGCCTTATTGACTTGCTTGCCTTTTCAATGATGGTGGGTGGGGTGGGAGGAAGGGAGAAAATTTGGAACCCAAAGTTTTAAAAACACATGTTTAAAAAAAATGTTTCCACATCCAACTGGGAAATAAGAAATACAGGAAATGAGGTACAGAAATCTATCCTGCCCTATAGGAAAATAGAAGGGGAAGGGGATAAGAGAAGGGGGGGGGGCAGAGATAGAATGGAGGGAAGACTAGGGGAAGGGGTATTCAGAATGCATGCCATCTTGGGGTGGAGGGAGGGGCAAGATGGGGTGAAAATATGGAATTCAAAATCTTGTGGAAGTAAATATTGAAAACTACAAATTAACAAATTTGTTTAAAAAAAGAAAAAATGAATATTGTAGAAGAGACTAATTTTTTCAGACTCATTTCATATTATTCTCCTTTGTGTACCTTATAGTCTGGTATTTTGTGAACTTTAAGTTCCATCTCACATCTCTATGACTTGTACAGTTTTTCCTCCCACTCCAACATGGTTGTTTTGCAGTTCTTCAATCATCTTTACCTCTTGGAATCCTTGGCTACTTCTAGGCTCAGTTCAGGTATCACTTCCTCAACAAACCCTTCCCTGAATCCTCACTTCTTGTTGTTTTCTATCAAAAGGTTACCTGTGGTTACATATGCTGTATCTTTCCAGTAGAATAAACCATATCAGGCCAGATAGTATTTTGTTTTTGCCTTTCTATTCCTGAACTTTGAACACAATGCATATTAGATAGTTGATGTTTATTTAGCTAAACTAAATATAATTTTAAAAATAATTTTCAACATATGCTGCATTGTGAGATACTTGGTTGAAAATGCATGTGACTGCTTATATTTTTATTAATAAAAGTGACTTTATTTTCCCCAAAACATATATCAACTAGTGAATAAATATGCATTCATTAAACTCCTACTATTTGCCAGGCACGCTCTTGAATACTGTTGATAGAAAGGGAAAAAGAAATGATAGTCTACCTCTTCAGGGAGTTTATATTTACATGGGGTTATACAACTTGCTACCAGACAAATAAATATGACATATATAATAAATATGTAGAATTTAATTTGGTTCAGGAAGAAGCTAATGACTCAGGGTATATAAGGAAGAGGTGGCTGTAGAGTGAATCTTGAAGGAAATTGGTGTACCAAGAGACAAGGACATGCTGAAATGAACAGCATCATGGCCTTTGGGGTAGTATGCAATCTTATGATGCAGACTAGCCACTTCAAAATTAAATTCAATATTTCTAAACTTTATACTGTCCAAACTCTATTTACAAAATTAAGCATCTCCTCTAAATTCTGCGTGACTAAAGCATAGAGCCATGGGCCTTAGGGAGATACAGTAACATATATAAATATGTTGTTTCCTTGATCCCTGAATACAAGCAATTCATTGATATTTTAGTTCTTATTCAAAGCAGTTGGACTACTATATTATCAATATCTGGTATTTCAATGTAAATTGAATTTCTTGCAACATGCCTTTGAAAAAAACGGTCCTTATCCTCAAAACTTTAGCAACTCATCCAAGACAACAGATGTCTGGCTATATATAAAGAGTTATCTGGGAAAAACATAACTCTTTGAAATATTGAATCATCACTTAAGGACTGGTGACTTCTCAGCAACAAAAATATATTTTAATAGTGTAGATATTTTTGTCTTTTGTACAAACAAAAGCAAGTGAAAGGATCTAAAATAAGATTTCTTTGTAAATAATTTTTTTTTGGTTTTTATTTGTTCCTTCTTTTTGGTACTGAAGCTTCCTTTGTGTGAAAGATAATAAATATACACTTACCCAAAGAAAATAAGAGTTTACTAAGAATATTAATATTTTTTAAGTTTCTGAGAAAATATATTTCACAATAGAAACTTCATAAGAACTGCATGTCCTTAATCATAATGCTTATGTCCTTGGTTCTTGAAAATTAATCTCACCTACATCTTTAATCCTGTCTTCTCCTGCCTCTTTCCAAGATCAGGACTGATCCACCTTAAGTATCTTTAAAATCTCACTCATGACTAGATGTTGCTTTAAAAAAAAAAGTTCATGCCTCCTTAATCTTAAAAAATCACTTCCTTAATTATTTTTAAGCAATCCAACTCTTATTCCATATCTTTCATTTCCTTCACTGAGAAACTTCGCAAATATTTTGTTCATGCACAATGTTTACCCTTCCTCACTACCCACTCTTTCTCCAATGACTTGCAATTTGATATCTATCCTTATCATTCTCCTAAAAATTACTTCCAATGTTCATCACTAACTGCCCATATTTCCTTTTAGTTTTCCCACCAGTGTATTCAAAATCAACATGTCCAAAATTGAAATTATTTTTTCTCCTAAAACTTACTGTTCCTCCTGAGTTTACTTTTTTTTCCCCTGACAATGGCATAGCTATTCATGTAACCTTTGTTTTTATCTATATCTATATCCATATCTATGTCCGTATCTATATCTATATCTATATCTATATATCTATATCTATATCTACATCTATCTAGATATAGATATAAATATAAATAAATAGATATATAGATAGATATATAGATATCTATATATATAAATATATAGATATAGATATAGGTATAGATATAGATATAGATATAGATATAGATATAGATATAGATATAGATATAGATATAGATATAGATATAGATATAGATATAGATAGATATCGATATATAGATAGATAGACATAGATATAGATATAGATATAGATATAGATATAGATATAGATATAGATATAGATATAGATATAGATATAGATATGGATATGGATAAGGATATGGATATGGATATGGATATGGATATAGATATAGATATAGATATAGATATAGATATAGATATAGAGATAGAGATAGAGATAGAGATAGAGATAGAGATAGAGATAGAGATAGAGATAGAGATAGAGATAGAGATAGAGATAGAGATAGAGATAGAGATAGATAGATATAGATAGATATAGATAGATATAGATAGATATAGATAGATATAGATATATAGATATGGATATAGATATAGATGATATAGATATAGATATAGATATGTACACACACACACATACATACAGATATAGATATAGATAGATAGAAATATTCCCCTCCTTTCTCTCTTATATTTAATTACTGATTAAGTACTCCTGATTTTTCTTCCATGATGCCTCTAATATGTATTCTGTCATGTCTACTACAATTATTATGACTCTATATAGTTACAATGGTTCTTAATCTAGGGCCCGTGAACTTCAAAAATATTTTTGATAATTTTATTTTAGTATAATCATTTTTCTTTGCATACTGATTCACATTGTTTAGTGCATTTTAAAAACATTATTTCAAGAAAGGGCTCATTCCATAAAAATGCTGGCACTAGCTCATATAAACTCACAAATTTTTAGTTTGAATATTTACATCTTGGGAATCAGCAAATGCTACAAATCAAGGCTTAAATTATTATTTAGTTGATTGTGTAGACTTTAGAAAATATTGATCATATATGTGAAGTTTAAGTGTGTTATTCATACATTATTCAGAAAACCAGTTTTTAAATATCTACCAGAATACCATTTGTATAAATAATTTGGAGAAAAAAGTTATGCAGAAAAGATATCTTATGAGAATATCTTTTACTTCGACTATCATGATTTAATAGGAGAGTTGTGGATTGTAAAGACATACTTTTACAAATTCATAGCTTCAAGAATAAATATTGTTTTATTTCTGGAGTTGAAATGCTTGTAATAGCAGTGGACTTAGACAATCGAATTTAAAAACAACAACAACAAATTATTGGTATTATTTTTTCCTCATGTATAAAAACTAACATTGTGTTCTAGGTTTACTTGTGAATTGTGGCCAATTATTGGAGAGAATAAATTTTAACTACCCTCAGCAATTCACAAAATTGACTCAGTGATGCTTCCCTTAGGTGTATACTCCAAGAAGGTTGAGGAGAGAGGTATAGAACATTCATGTTCAAAAAATATGTAGAACATCACATCCTGTCATGGCAAAACCTGGAAGCGAGGTTGGTGTCAACAAACTGGCAAATAACTGAGAAAACTATGTCATATGAGTGTAAAAATGTGTAGTACAGGGGCAGCTAGGTGGCACACTGGATAGAGCACTGGCCCTGGAGTCAGGAGTACCTGAGTTCAAATCAAGCCTCAGACACACAACCCTCACTAGCTGTGTGACCCTGGGCAAGTCACTTAAAACCATTTCCTAGCCAAAAAACAAACAAAAATGTGTTAATACCAAATGAAATGAAGAATATAACAGATTCAGAAAAAAATAAAGCAAGTATTATATAAATTAATGTATAGATTATAGAAACAGAGGAGTGATTTGTGCAATGATTACAATAATAATGTGAGAGTAAAGAAATCTAAAAAATCTCAGAACTCTGAGCACAGAAGCAACCAATCATTACTTCAAAAGGCAGATAATTACATGTACTTTTTACCCACTATTAGAAAATTGGTAGAACTAAACATGTTTCTCAGAAAAGGCCTACGTATTGATTTCTTTCATCTGACTATGGTTACTACAAGTATTCTAATCATTGAAATTAATTAATTTCACTATAAATGGATATAAAAATAGGTATTTTACTGTTGTATAATATTTTATTTTCATTAAAACATTTAGAAAAGTGGAATTTTTTAATGATAATCTGAACGATCTACCAAAGTATAGTTGACAATCTATACTTCTATGGCTTATAAAGAATTGGAGTATGAAATATATCCTAATAAATTAAGATGGTGCTGAAGTAAAATAACCAGAAAATTTTTAAAATGAATATCTGATTAGAATGCCCACGTAGATGCATTCTAAAAACAGATATTTTTGTGAAAAATTAGTTCAAGCTATAGTGATGAAAATAGATATCCCTATGGATTGTAGAAGTATAGTTTTAGAACAGGAAGGAAAGTTACAAGTCATCAAACCCAACTCTCTAATTTTAAATATGAGGAAACACTTGTGGGAGTTTAAGTGACTTACTCAAGGTGACAGAACAACTAAATGTATGTTACAGGAATTGCAAATATCTTTTTATTTACATTAAGCCTTGCTGAAAGCCTTCTGTTAAGGAAATTACAAAAGTAAATATCTGAATTTGCTAATGGCGTAGAAACATATCTTCATAAGTCTCAAAGTATAGAAGTTCATTTAGTGATTTATAGCTACATTTAAGTTTTATTGATATTTATAATTCAGATATCATGCTGAGTCTTTAGGGGCTTTTCTATCTGTCTGTCTTAGTGATCAAATCATAGTGTGCTAATAGTCTACCTAGTTATAAATAAACATATACATACACATACGATGTTGACAATATGTTGAGTGGGTTTATTGAAGAGAGCTATTTATGTATTCTTGAACTTCAAAATGTCCAAAATTTAAGGATATCCCTCTGTGTGCACATATATATGTTATTAATTTATCCCAGTTTAATATAATATAGGGCTATATTTATTTTACTATCTTTAATTTTATAGAATGTTGTAGAACAATATTAAATAAATGTGTGCGATATGAAAAATTAAGATTCATACTTCAATTTTCTCTTGTTCATTTGAAAAACAATTATAGGTGGATGTAAAGGAAACTTTTTAAACATAATTTCTTCTTGACAACTAGAATTATAAAGTAAAAAACTTTTTTTACTTTAAAAAGGTTTTGTCTTTTATCTTTCTTACCATGGTGCTTTAGTGGCAGGTCATGAAAATAAATGATTCATTTATTCATTGCACAAATATTTAATGAGCATCTGATTCGTACAAAACATTGCTTTTAAGGATAAAAAAAATGAAAATTCATGGTCTCTAACCTCTAATCTTCACATTGAGAGTTAGAAAAGAACTTAAAATGCCCAAGTAATTTCAATTCAAAGTTGAAAGTGCTAAATACAAAGTTCTGCAATTGAAATAACTTTAGAGATGAAATTGGAGCTGGTTCTTAAAGAATTGGTGGCATGTTGTGAGTCAGTAAGCATGGATGCCATCAGGCCATGCTGTGTAGTCATGTTTGACTAGGTTGTAGCACCCTTCTGTATGAAGTGGAATAGTGGAAGGTAAAGATGAAAAGATAAATTGGGGAGGGGATATGAAAAAAAATCAAGTTGCACACAAAGGGATAGATTATAATGCAATGTGAAGGAAATCACTGAAAAATTGTTTAGAACATGGAAGAATTATTATCATAACTGCATTAAGAAGATTATTCTGAAAGTACTGTATTAGTTAGAAAGCAAAAAATATGAATAAGGAGGCTACTGCACTAGTTCAAGCAGGTATAATGAGGGCCTTTACTAGGGTATAAATATCAAGAAACAGGTCAATACAATAAGCAAAATTCATAGATATAATTGACAATTTTGACTGGAGATGAGGTGTGAAAGAGGGGGAGAAGTTAAAGATGACTCTTTGGTTTTTCTCCTTGGAAGATGAATGTACATCTTATTTGAAGTAATGAAAGTAGATGAAATGATTGCCAAGATACAGTATGAAGAATAAAGGAAACTTGGGGGGATATACATTCAGGGAACCAGAAGGAGAATGACAGCTCATATATTAGCAAGCTACTTCTTCAGATTATATAATTGCTATCTACTGATAGTTCCTGCACAACTAACGCGTAGACAAATCTCTCAACCACATTGTTTTTGCCATTGTAACCCAATGCTCAAAACTATATACCTTATTTTGCTTTGCAAAAATGCATCAGCTGGAAGGCACTACTACTAAGAAAAAAAAATCTCAAAAGGGAGAGTTTCATGACAATCATAATAAGATATCAAAAGATTTTCAAATTAACATACAGTTCACAATTTCAGATTGTCTCAGCTAATGATAGGAATAAATTCAGAATACATAATTTATAACTGAAAGGAACTTTGGAATCCAGTTAGTAAAAATCTTTCACTTGATATTTGAGGAATTTGAGTTCCCCAAAGTTCTCACAACTTGTAAATAACAGAGCTAACATGGGGAACCATATCCCCTCTTTCCAAATCAAGCTGTCTTTCCTTTGTTCCAGTTCTTTTTTTCCTGTTTTCATTCTACTGCTCTGATCTAAAATTCTATTTTGTTTCTTAGATATTTTCCCTTGGCTTTTATGATTCAGGGTCTCTGCCTCTCTCTCTATGGACATTCTGATTCTCAGGATTACTACTTTCATAAGTTAACCTTTCTCACAGACTCATTGTGGTAGCTTTTCTACCAACAGGAAGAATCCAGCCCAAAGTGAGTGAGCAGTTCAGATCTTGCCAGCCAAGGAGTAAATCTTGGCTGGTTTTGGTAACTGGGAAAAGAAAAGAAAACAAAACAGTAACTTCTTGATGCCTCTCCCAGGCTGTGTCAAATTCCATTGTTCTACATTCTTAACTTACTCCCACTATCATAACTTTCCTATAGTGTGAGACTATTCACCTTTTTCTTTCACATATTATTTCCGTTTAATCTGCTCTTATTATGTGAATTTAATAATCTCACACTTATTCTAAGAAAGTTATCTTGAGTATCCAGGAATGACATGACATGTTGGTGTCAATTAAGTATTTGTCATAAAAAAGTCTTGAATCTAGGCATCCCTTATTTTAATAGTGTTTCTTTATCAACTGTGCTAGCAATCTAATTTTTAGGGCATTAAAGCATGATTACCTAGACAAATTCTTGCTGACCAATGTGTGTTTGAGGCAGGGCAGAACTAACATGATGGATTAAAAGCAGTGACTTGCTTGAGCTATCCCCCAAATCCCTCCAGATACCTGTAAAAATGGCTCTAGACAAATTCTAGAGCAGTAGAACCCACAAAAAGAGAGAGTGGATAAAATTTATAATCCAAGACAACCTGGATAGTAGATAGGAAAAGTCTCTTACACAGGGTTGAGAAAGGAGCTCAGTTCAGTGGCTTACACAGGCAAAGACCAGGCCTTAGGAGACTGAATCAATAACAGCTGTAGTGGTTTCCACACTTCTCAACCCACAAACACCGAGGACAGATTAGAAGGTCAGTAGGAAAGGTATGTCAGAACTCAATGAGAGAGCAGCCCTATCCCTGGTGTAGCCTCAGTGCAGTGGAGGCTGCTTCCAGAGCTCTTGACCCACAGAGGTTAGGGGAGAGAATACAGTGGCTGATCAGATGGGTATTGCAGGGATCTCTTTGCTGACCCTAAGTCAGGATTCTCTTGCTTTGCCCATGCTTGGATCTGGGTCTAAGTCCTGGGTGGCGATCCTGGAGCAAGGAGGAGTGCTGGTGTGATGGAGGTTGTGGCCACGTTGGAGAGGGAATCCTGCTCAGTTCCAAGGCAGAAAAGAGTGCTTGTGGTCACTCATACACCAGAAAACAGGCCAGGAAAGGAGTAAACATATTGCCTTTGATCATAACACCTTGGGAGAACTGAAAATATACAGGTCCTTAGAAGAATCTCTGAAAACATCTGCACAAAAGCTCTGAAGCTTAGGACAGTACACTCTTCACACTAGAAACAGAGCCCCACCTGAACAAAGAGTTTAAGTCAAATAATTGTCTGGGTACATGAGCAAAAAGTGTAAAAAAAATGAAAACTGAGACTATAGAAATCATACTTGGGTGACAAAGAAGATCAAAGCATATAAACAGAAGACAACACAGTCAAAGCTCCTGCATCCAAAGTCTTTAAAAAAATATGAATCAGTCCCAGGCCTTGGAAGAGCTCAAAAAGAATTTTGAGAAGCAAGTAAGAGAAGTAGACAAAAATTGGAAAGAGAAATGAGAATGATGCAAGAAAATCATGAAAAACAAATCAACAGCTTGCTAAAGGAGAGCCAAAAAATGCTTAAGAAAATAACACATTTAAAAAAAACAGACTAATGCAAATGTCAAAAGGGGTCCAAGAAAAACAATGAGAAGAATGCCTTAAAAATCAGAATTGAACAAATTGAAAAGAAGGTCCAAAAGCTCACTGAAGAAAACACTTCCTTAAAAATTAGAATAGAACAAATGGAAGCTAATGACTCTAGGAGAAACCAAGAAATTATAAAACAAAACCAAAAGAATGAAAAAAATAGAAGACAATGTAAAATACCTCATTGGGAAAAAAAAGCAACTGACCTGGAAAATTGATACAGGAGAGAAAATTTAAAAATTACTAGACTATCTGAAAGCCATGATCAAAAAAAAAAAAAAACAAAACAGAGCCTAGACATCATCTTTCAAGCAATTATCAAGGAAAACTGCCCTGATATTCTAGAATCAGAGGGTAAAATATAAATTGAAAAAAAATCCACCTCTTAAAAGAGATTTCCAAAGGAAAACTCCTATGAACACTATAGCCAAATTCCAGACTTCCCAGGTCAAGGAGAAAATATTGCAAGCAGCCAGGAAGAAACAATTCAATTATTGTAAGCTTCTACATTAGTGAATTTGAGTGCTTGGAATATGATATTCTGGAGGTCAAAGGAGCTAGGATTAAAACCAAGAACTTACCCAGCAAAACTTGAGTATAAACCTTCAGTGGAAAAAGTGGAAATTCAATGAAATAGAGGACTTTCAAACATTCTTGATGTAAAGACCAGAGCTGAGCTGAAAAGAAAATTTGAATTTCAAATACAAGACTCAAGAGAAGCATAAAAACATGAACAAGAAAGAGAAATCATAAGGGACTTAGTAAATTTGAATTGTTTACATTCCAACATGGAAAGGTAATATTTGTAATTCATGAGACCTTTCTCAGTATTAGGAGAGTAGAAAGGAATAGATAGATAAGTGGATAGAAATATAGGTAGATAAATAGATAGATAGATAGATAGATAGATAGATAGATAGATAGATAGATAGATAGACAGATAGATTGAGATACATATAGATATAGATAGAGGGCACAGGGTAAGTTGAATATGAAGCAATGAAATCTAAAAAATAAAGTTAAAGGGTGAGAGGATTATCCTGGGAGAAGGAGAAAGGGGGAGGTAGAATGGGTAAATTATCTCACATAAAACAGAAAAGAAAAAATTTTTACAGTGGAGGGGAAGAAAAGGGAGGTGATAGGGAATAAGTGAATCTTACTCTCATCAGATCTGTCTTAAGGAGGGAATAACATACACACTAAATTAGGCATGGAAATCTATCTTATCCTACAGGAAATTAGGGGAGAAGGGAATAAGAGATGGGAGATGATAGGAAGGAGGGCAGATTGATGGAGGGGTAATCAGAAGCAAAGACTTTTGAGGAGAGACAGTGTCAAAGGAGAGCTTAGAATAAATGGGGATTAGATAGGATACAGGGAAATATAGTTAGTTTTTCACAACATAACTATTATGGAAGTGTTTTGCACGACTACAAAAGTATAATCTGTATAGGGTTGCTTACCTTTTCAATGAAGGTGAGTGGGGAGGGAGTGATAGAGTTTTGAACCCAAAGTTTTAAAAATAAATGTTAAAAATTGTTTTTACATGCCACTGGGAAATAAGATAAATAGGCAATGGGGTATAGAAATCTATCCTGCCCTACAGGAAAATAGAAGGGACAGGGGATAAAAGAAAGGGGGTGTAATAGAAAGGAGTGCAGATTGGGAGGGGTATTCAGAATTCATGCCATCTATGGGTGCAGAAGGGGAGAAATGGGAAGAAAATTTGGAACTCAAAATCTCGTGGAAATGAATGTTGAAAGCTAAAAATAAATTAATTAAATTTAAAATGATGTGATTGCTTTGTGGAAAGGTTTTTGTCTGCATCTATATAATTACAAATACTGATGTTGAGACTGTTGGTTCATATCACTATCATGTTACTTGAAAAAAAACAGAGGAACAATACCAAATATTTCAGTCTAGTAGAATTCAACTCTAACTGTATAGAAATAGTGTTAGTTGGTTACACATAGGACATATGTGTGGAAAAGATCCATTTTGATTTCAAAATATGGTTCTGTTGCTGAGCTCCAACTTATAGACAGGCCCAGGGAGATATTTTTCAGGAGAAATTTGCCAGCTTGATGAGTGATTTATATTGCAAAAGCACATTCTTTTGTAATCATAGCATAATTATATTTATATTCACTATTTCATGAAAGCTTTTCCTCCATATTTAAGTCTTTTCAAACTTATGGTCTAATAAATATTGACTTACAGAATCTTAATAATACATTCTTTATAAATACGCAAAAGCATCAGAGAACCTCTTACATACAATATATTTAAATCCTATTATGAAATCCAATTAGCACTTATTTAATTGGAAAATATCAAAGAACAACCTAGCATTTACTAGATTTAGTAAAATATGAAGTGAGCCACGATCTTTTCACAAATAGATTGCTTTTTATGAGCCATGAAGTCTTCATCTGAAACAAGTTAATCAACAACAATAGATCTTAATAAGCACATACAAAAAGACAAACTTAAGCAATTACTGTGGTCCTTGGGGAAATTCAGATTTATTTTAATTACTTTTATTCAGATTCAGTCACTTCTTTGAAGATGCAGATAACTGCTTTCTAATTTTCCCTTTTTCTTCTAAGAGTTACAGTGACTAAAAGTTACAAATATTAAAAATAGATGAATTGGAACATAGTACCACCTTTTGGATTAATCCATACTTTAGTATTCTGAGAAAAAGTTAATTATTTATAATATACTCTTCTGAAAGATTGTCTGGTAGAAGGTTGGAGGGAAGGGAATATTGAGAGATAAATCCAAAGCAAAAAATAAAAAGCAAAAATAAAGTAAAAGAAAAAGGAATAAAAAAAGCCTAGATGTATATGTGGGATTCCTTTTTCATTGGAAAGGTAGGGGACTATGGGTGTGAATTAGTATGTACATTCAAATATAATTTTTATGTTGGTTTAGTTTTGTTTAAAAGATTTTCTTTAAGTTTAATGTATGTGCTGCCCATGTAGATTATATTTATGCCCACTGGAAGAGTACAAATTCAGATTTTGAGGAGACCCAGATAGATATATCTGGAATCTTTCCATTGATATCCAGGGGATATTTTTGTTCCTGCCTAAAAGAGATTGGAAGAAAGATTCAGAATGTTGCCTACTCTGTTCTACTTGCCTAGGAGAGGAGTATAATAGCCATAGGTTGCTGATGGAGGTAGTCTAGGGCACAGAAAGGATAGTTTCCACAGCTACTGATGGGAACAGGAAATGTGTGAACAGGGAGAAAATACATATAACTGGAGATACAGTACTCTTTCCACCTCTGTTCACTTTACAATTTTGGGAAAGTAGAGACATATGATAGGCAATATTATGATTAAGACAATAATCTGGTTAGTTTATCACCTCCCCTAATTAAACTTTTTGCTCCTTGAGAGAAGTAACTGTTTTTACTTCTTTCTTTGGACAATCAATGCTTATCACAGTGCCTGGGATATAAAAGATGCCCAATAAATGGTTGTTGCAGATTGATTATTCCATACTACAAATGACTTCCTAAATATTTTATTATTTAGTGTAAATGCACTTTTGTAATTTTTTTAAACTACATTTTAATGAGAAGATAAGAGGATCCCAAACACTAGAGAGGGCAAAGGAAAAACAGCTATTCCCCCCTCCATTTGCCTAAATCATATGAAAATAAAGACATAGTTTTTCAAAACTATAAAAAATAGATAGTAAAAAAAGAGAGAGAAAGAAAAGCTGAATGGTTTACTTATCTTAGGAAAGCCACTAAAGCAAATCATGGCAGGCCTAATTTGGTCATTTTTTTTTCTATCTTGTCAATTGATACCAAGTATCATGGCAGAAATCAATCACACAATGATCATCATTGTTTGTGACATCTGGAATTACTCATTCAGTTGTTCTGTGGTCCTTCTTTCTCTAAATTCAAGGCAGGTGGGGTGAAGACATTTTCATTGGACTAGAGGATATTTGAGAACAATTTTTTTCTTAGATTTCTTCAGAAAATGAGTATAAAGTGATTTTGTTTTACTTCAAGACAAATTTTCTTGGAAAATAAGTCATCATTCAATGAGCTATTCCCTTCAAATGTAAAAAATGTAGAAATTTGTTAATATGCATATATACACACATACACTTGAGATTTTTTCTTTGGTAATTATTTAAGGAAAAATAATAGTAATAAGTAAACTAAAATCACATTCTGATAAAAGAAAGTTCTCCTTATTTCCTGGAAGATAAAGGTACCAAGAAGGCTGTCATGTTTTTTTTTTTTTTGTCAAAGATTAATATTTGGAAAAAAATATTTTGATTACAATATTCTTATATCTATCAATCTATCTATTTACACACATATAAGTACATACACCCATATATATGTATATACACATGTATTCACAAAATATACTCTATAACTAAACATGGGTATATGTACATATGCATATAAACATACATTTTTTCTATTTTTTAAATAAATTTTAAACCAAGAGAATTCTTGGTGCTTCAAAGTAGATATGATCAATATAGGACAAAATGTACAGATACATTAACTATGTAAGATAGGATAAAAAAATGACTTCAACAATGAAAAGATAAGCAGAATATCAAGAAAGATATTAAATGTTTTAGGTATATAGTATATAGTAAATTGGTATGGAAGACTTGGCTTCCTGTTACAGTTGTTTTCTTAACTCTTTGAGCAGCCTAGAGGATGTCACTTTACATTAATTTTCTCATTGGCAAAATAAGGATGCCTATCTCACCAAGCTATTTAAATATGAAATAACATCATGCATGAAAAAACACTTTGAAAAGTATAAAATTCAATTCAAATATAAATTAATGTTAATTGGTATTATTCTTTTTTTTTAAACTTATTCATTCCAGGGACTGAATAGACAGCAGTTGAATTTGAATTTGCTTGTTTATTTTCTTAGGCGTGTTATTGGACAATACTAGTTATTGCAGAGACTTGGGCATCTCAGGATTAAGAGGTGAAAGACAGATATTTCCTCAAACATAAGCGACTTTTTTTTTAATTATCCCATGAAGGGACATGGCTATCCTAAGCCTCAGTTTTAAGTTGCTTTCTATGTTATGGGATGATAACAAGGAGTTTGCTGATATGTTTTACTGCACTAAAAGTTCAAGTCCTTCAGTGACACTTATACTTATATTATATATTATGTATCAAGTGGATAAGATCTTGCAGTTGACCAAATATTACACTATATATCACTAATATTTCTTCCAGTCCTGTTGTCATAATAACAATGTATCTGGAACACATTCTGACTGACACTACTTACAATATTTTTTAAAGTAAAATTAGGTAAGAAAGATTATTACTGTGCTTTATAGATCAAGATAAAGAAAAAAAAGAGTTACACATTGGTTGCCTAGGTTCAATTTGACATGTCACATAAATAGAGACTTAGAGATACTTTCAAGGAAGAAAACCTAATAGATGAGTTACAATAGACAATGTAGGAAATAAAAATTTGAAATCTTAAAAGACAAAATTCTATCTAATATTATCCACTTTACTATAGTGCTTTAAAGATTTCAACGTACTTTATATACAGTGTTTTATCTGATCCTCACAACAGATGTGTAGTTGAAGCTATTTCTGGTTATGTGTACTTTATAGGTGAGGGCATTGAGGTTCCAAAAATTTCATTGACTTATTCATATTCTACAGCTATTAAGCATGAGAGGTAGGATTCAAAGATAAATCCCTCTAATTGAAATTCCAGGATTTTTGCTACTGTCAGTGTGCCATGTTGTCTCTAGTTTGTTTTTTTTTTTTTTAATTTTTAGGCGATTGGGGTTAAGTGACTTGCCCAGCATCACACTTAGCAAGTGTTAAGTGTTTTGTCTGAGGCTGGATTTAAACTCAGGTCCTCCTGACTTCAGGGCTGGTGCTCTATCCACTGCATCACCTTTTTTTTTTCTTAGAGAGAAAACATCATAAGAGAAAGAGTGGTGGGGAGAAATTTGGGAAATGGGAGCAGAGGTAAGAAAATCATAGTGTCATAGAGGTAATATATGGTCACCTAGGAGAATTCCATCACTCTGCAGAGGAGAAAAAGTCAGATGAGTTAAGTGATGTGCAAGGTCATACAGTCATTAAGTCTTGTAACCAGTATTTAAAGCAACCCTCTCTCCCAAGTTGAATACTCCATATACTATATTACATAGCCTTTTTCCCCCTTATGATGGAGTAAAAGGATTGAAGAAGGGTAGCAGCTAATTTAATCAAGCAAACGAATGTCAATAATCATGGATAGGTAAAAATTTTATCATTTAAAATTACATTTTTATATCTCAATGCATTACTGTAAATATCCTGAAACATAAGTATCAGAAGTTCCAGAGAACATAATGAAGCAATCTGATTCTTGCAAAAAGGGGGAAAATGATACATTGAATCAACTAATACAATGTGAACTGATTCACCAAATGGCTTATTCCATAAAATATTTTGAGTCCAGAAATTGACATTTTGATGAAAAAAATATAGATTCTGCAATATCTTTCATATCATCTCCATTGTCTCTAACAAAACTACCACAACCATATTTCAGATACTCTTCCTCAACGATTACATCCTCTCAATCTTTCTCCACACCTCTGTATACCTTCTAATTCATTCTGCATACAAGTTCTTCACTAAAACTTCTTAAGATTGCAGGAGCCAAGATAGGAAAGTAAGTAGGTGGCCAAAGTCACTCTCCCTTATTGACCTCTAAAATCCCAGAAAATATCTCCCCCAGGAAAAAAAAAAAAAAAACCTCTTGAACAGCAGAGCCAGCAGGAAGATACATTAGCCTAGGAGGCTTAGGGGATTAATGGAAAAGGTCCTTCTTGCTCTGGTGGAAGGGAAGTAGTATAGGATGGGAGGTGCTCCAGCAAGCCAGCAGCAAGCCCAACCTCAGTAAACCAGTGGGAGATCCTGAGCCCCAGGGTAGTGGAGCAGGCATGCACCAACACCAGGACCCCCCTGCCTGCCTTGGCAAAGCCAGTGGAATCAGCAAACTCCAACTCAGAAAACCACCATGTCCACCAGCAGTCTGGCATCCATCAGTAGATGAACCTCTACCTACTTCAGTGCAATGCCAGATGAGTAAGTGTCCCTTAGGGGGCAACCCTCACCCCCAACCCAAGAGCTTCAGTGTGCTGAAACACAAAACACAGAAACAACTCCACTTGGCTTCAGCACATGCCAGATACCACCACAAGGGCCCTAGCTCAGCACCAGTCTAGCTTCCAGGCCCCTACAGCCTCCAGCTGTCAGCACCTAAGGACCTAGCACACAAAGCCAGTGACCAGGCTGCTGGCCACTGGGAGAAGCCTGGAATCGTGCCCCCTGTCTGCCACCAGTAGATCTCAGCTTTAAAAGCCAGGACATAGGCAAATATCATGACTAAAAAGCAGAAACAGACTATGACCATAGATTCACTGGGGACAGGGAAGACTAAAATACAAATTCAGAAGACGACAACAGTGTTCATATACCCACATATAAAACTTCAAAGGGAAATGTGAACTGGACTGAAGCCCCAAAAGCCCTCTTGGAAGAGTTCAAGAAGGATTTTAAAAGTCAAATAAGGGAGGTAGAAGAAAAATTGGGAAAAGGAATGAGAAGTATGTAAAAGAGAGTGAACAGCTTGGAAAAGGAAGGACACAAACTGACTATAGAAAACAATTCCCGGGGACAGAACCAAGATGATGGAGTAAAAGCAGTGACCTGCTTAAGCTATCCCACAAACCCCTCCAAATGCCTTTAAAAATGGGCCTAAACAAACTCCACAGCAGGAGAACCCACAAAAAGACAGATTGAAACAAATTTCCAGCCCAAGAGTAATTTGATTGAGATGACATGACTTCCAAAATAATTGAAGGGCTGAGAAGGAGAGATGCCCTGGGAGAAGGGGAAAGAGAGGAAGTGTGGGGAAAATTAGATCACACAAAAGAGAGATTCAAAGAAGGGCACACATGGTAAAGGGGAAAATGGGGGGGAGTGGAAGGAAAGACTTAAACTTTACTCTTATTGGAGTTGCCTCAAAGAGGGAATAACATACACACTCTGAAATAAAAATCTATCTCATCAAACAGAGAAGTAGGGGGTGGAAAGGAATAAGAAAGGAAAGGAAGCTTAGAGAAAGGAGGAAGGATTAAAGGAGGAAGTGATGAGAAGCAAAACAGACTTTACAGGAAGGACAGCGTAAAGGGAAAAAGAGAGAGGTAAAATGATAGAAAAAGAAAATAGCATAGAGTAAATTACACAACTAGTAATCACAATTGTGAATGTGAATTGGATGAATTCACCCATAAAAGAAAAGTGGCTAGAAGAATGATTTAGAAAGCAGAACCCAGCAATTGATTGGATACAAGATTTCATTCAGAGAGATATATTCAAATTTTAAAAAGGGGGGAGGGGTCTAGAGCAGAATGTATTATGTTAGAACAGAACTTATTATGTTTCTGCTGAAGTTAAAAAGAGGATAGCAATTATGATCTCAAAGTGCAATCAAAAATAGACCCAATTAAAGAAGATAAACAGAGAAATATATTTTCTAAAAGGTATCAGGAAAAATGAATTAATATCAATACTAAACATATATGCACCAAATGCAATATCATCCAAATTTTTAAAGAAAAAGTTTAATGATACAGGATGAAATAGACATTAAACTCTTCTGGTTGGGTACCTCAACTTTCTCTTTTCAGAGATAGAAAAAACATAACCAAAAAATAAATAAGAAGTTCAGACAATGAATAAAATCTTTAAATAAGCTAGATATGATAGATCTCTGGGGAAAACTGAAAGACATACAAAGGAATATACTTTTTTTCTCAGCTGTACCTAGTAACATCAGAAAAATTGACTATATTTTAGGGGATAAGAACCTCAAAAATAAATGCAGAAAAGCAGATATATGAATGTATCCTTTTCAGACCCCAATACAATAAAAATGACATTACCTGGAAACATAGATTAAAAATTAATAGGAAACTAAATAATCTGATTTTAAAGAATTCATTGATCAAAGAATAAATGACAGAAACATTCAATGATTTCATTTAAAAATGACAACACAGAACACCAAAAAAGAAAAAAATAATAAAAATTACAACAATGAGACAACATACCAAGATTTATGAGATGCAGCCAAAACACTATAGGGGAAACACACTGGATCTTTAAAGCCATAAATAAAATAGAGAAAGAGAAGATCAATGAATTGGAGATGTGACTAAAAAAATTAGAAAAAAAACATGTTAAATATTTTCAATTAAACTCCAAATTGGAAATCCTAAAATTAAAAAAAGTAAGGTAAGAAAACTGAAAGTAAGAAAGCCATTATATTAACAAATAAATGTAGGAGCTTGTTTTGTGGTGGTGGGACACTAAATTAGATAAGTTATTGTTTAATTTAATTTAAAGTAAGAAAAAAAACCCAGTGGGGCTCAGGATCTCCCACTGGTTTGCTGAGGTTGGGCTTGTGCTGCATTGCTGGAACACCTTTAATTTAATTTAAAGAAACAAACTGTCAGTATCAAAAATGAAATGTGTGAATGCACCACCACTGAAGATGAAATTAAGAAAATTGCTAGAAGCTATCTTGCCCAATTATATCCTGATAAATCTGCTAATCAAGTGAGATGGATAAATGTTTATAAAATATGAATTTTCCAAATTAAATGAAGTATGAATAGAATACACAAATAACCCTATTTTAGAAAAAGGAATTGAACAAGCAATAAGTGAGCTTCCTAAGAAGAAGTCCCCTGGACTAGATGGATTCCCAAGTGAATTCTAGCAAACACTGAAAAAAAAAATAATGTCAATACTATAGAAACTATTTGGAGAAATAGACAAAGGACTTCTACTAAATTTCTTTTAAGATACAAATATGATGCTGATACCTAAATGAGAAAGAATAACACAGAAAGGAAACTATAGAACAATTTTTCTAATGAATATTGATGCAAAAATTTTAAATAAAATAACTAGGAGATAATAGCAATATATCATAAAAATTATGCATTACAACCAGGTGAGATTTACAATGAGTGCCGTGCTGATTCAATATTAGGAAAACTATCAGTAAAATTTATCACATCAAAAAAAAAAACCAAATATTTTGATAGATTCAGAAAAAGCTTTTGGCAAAATATAACACAGAATGGATGAATAATAATGAGAAATTTGAGTCAGGGAGAACTTATCAGCCTACTGCAATGATCTAGGTGAGAAGTGATGGGTGCTTTAACTAATGTAGTCTGTATATGAGTAGAAAGAAGTATTCATATTCAAAACATGCTGTGGAGACAGGAAAAGCAAGATTTGGCATCTAAGGATGTATATCATATGAGTAAGTGGAATCTGGAATGATCCTAATGTATTGAAAAGATTTAATGAAGTTTTGAAGACAGGAGAGTTTAGGGGGAAAGTGGTTTATTTTAGGCTCCATTAGTGGCATCCATTTTGAAATATTCTATAAGTAATTGTCAATGTGGAACAGTGGGCTCAATATGTAGATCTAGATGTGTAACTATGGTAAGTCAACAAAGACAGAGAAGGAGGAGTTAAATGAGTAGGGGAAGAAACTTAGATTTTTCTTGATATTTTTTCCTTCCTAGAGTGTTATACAAATTACATACAGTAGTTCCTGACTTATTTAAGGCTCTGGCCCTAGATTGTGGACAAATTTTGTGCCCTAAGAGGTCAAAGAAGTAATCATTTTAATGAGGCAAAAGGGCAGTGAATACATGTGTCTGAGCAGCACCTCATGACTTCTTGACTTATGGGTATTTTTCTCACTTTAAAGACTGCTATCAAATTTGTTTCCAGGTGTGGAAGTTTTGAAGAGGGGAGAATTTAGGATGATTTGTTAATAACTCCATTGTTGTATTGGGTTGGTCTCTTGCAGAGGTCAGTGTCTTGACTGATAAGTAGTTAATTGTTACTAATTATGTTACTTAGGTCCTTTCCTGGATCCTCATGAAACTTAAGTGATGTTGCTACATGCTGTGGTCTTTGCAAGTG
Organism: Phascolarctos cinereus; assembly: GCF_003287225.1. NCBI lineage: Eukaryota > Metazoa > Chordata > Mammalia > Diprotodontia > Phascolarctidae > Phascolarctos > Phascolarctos cinereus. The sequence goes on along the minus strand of NW_027555958.1, from coordinate 202,587,306 downwards.
ACTCTAGTTTATGAGGGAACATATGATGTTTTTTTTTTTAACCTTCCAAAGCTTGCAAGATCATGACCTTTTGAATTCTATCTCTAGAAGCTCATTTTCATTCTCCTAAGATCAGGAATGGGGGTGTCCTACATGCCTGCATAGATACATGGCAGCCAGGTGGAGAGACAAATCAGCCACCGACTCGCCCCCATTCATCTACTCAAAGCAGTTCTGGTCTCACTTTGTAATGGAAAGGAAAAGTGCAAAAAGGCCTGAGGGAGTTATGTGTATATGTGTCCTTTTGCATGTGAACTAAACTTTAGTTCCACCTCCCCTAAACATCAGTTCTTTTACTCTGAAGCCAATCAAATTCCATTAAATACTATAGAAGCACCTGAATCATTCATGACCAGAAATACATTCATCAGTCCTCTCTTTGTCAGTTTAGTACCAGGCAGAGGATATTGTACATTCTCTGTATAATGCCCAAGAAATAGCAAATCTGACCATCTTCTGAAGAATGGCCCCTCACTGTCCAGTACAATCCTCACAATTACTTTGAAAAACAGTTATAGAATATTACTTATACTATCCAGTTGCTATGTAGGTTGAGAGAAAGAGAAAGAGAGAGGGAGAGAGAGAGAGAGAGAGAGAGAGAGAGAGAGAGAGAGAGAGAGAGATTTAAGAGACAGAGACAAAAAAAAAGAAAAACAGGGAGACAGAATTGAGAACATTTGGGCTCATATACACACATATGTGTGTTATTGTGTATGGCCTATGTATATCTACATGTTTTTATATACACATAAACATGTAAATATATTTAATGTTAAAAATTGCATATGCATGTAATATATCCATATAATCAATCATGTATATTTAAACCAAATACTTGCTGTAAAACATTTCATGTCTGGTGTTCTTACATTGTGAAGACTATCTTCTATGCTTGAAATAATCTCCACCCTCACTTCTGTCTTTTGGAACCCTTAGCTCTCTAAAATGCGAAGTTGATGTGCTCTCAAGAATAACATGTTGTCCTACTTTCATTCCCCAATTATTGATGAATTCATTGAATTATTAAAAAGTTATTAATTTACTTACCAATAACTTTACCTTTATGGTGTATGTATCTTGAACTTCCTGGTTAACATATAATTATGTGTACATATTAATAACTACTATATAAACATAAGTATAAAATAATAGCTAATCCATATATTGAACTTACTATTTGGCAGGCACTGTGCTAAGCACTTTTCTTTCTTTCTTTTTTTGGTTGGACAATTGGGGTTAAGTGACTTGCCCAGGGTCACACAGCTAGTGTTATGTGTCTGAGGCTGGATTTGAATTCAGGTCCTCCTGAATCCAGGGCCAGTGCTCTATCCACTGCGCCACCTCACTTCCCCTAACACTTTTCAATTAATATTTCATTTGATCCTCAAAGCAATTCATAATTAGGCATTATTATTATCTCCATGTTACAGAAGAGAGAACTTAGGTAAAAAAGGGTGAATTGACTTGCTAACGGTATTGGTTTGTCCTTCGTTTTCAAAGAGGACAATGACATCAGGGAGATGATGACATGACTTTCAATTGAATTTGATTTGAGTGAGGGAGTGTCACCAGCCTCATTTTCTCCTCCAGAGTCATCTGGGTCCATTGGCCACATATTGATTAGGACAACTGGAGATGGCCCAGGACGCAGTGGGAAACCTTAGCCTTACTAAGCTAAGGTCTTATCAAGTTTTAACTTTGAGTGAGGCAAGGTGAATAGACCTTTTTTAGGAAGTGAGCCAAGAGATGGCACCTTTAATAAAGAAAAACAAAATCAACCTGGAAGGGTAAGATCCTCAAGATTGTTGGCCAAAAGAGAAACCATTACTATTTACATTCACTCTGAGGGTGTGAGGCCTAATTTGAGCATAGATATTCTTGATTCTAAGTCTAGGGTTCTATCTTAAATATAGTTACCTCCCCAAAAGAATAAGTTCATTGAAGGTAGGAAACGATTCATTTTTTTTGTCCTAATGCAGTGCTTGGTACATTACAGTTAATAATAAATGTTGAACTGTTTATATCTGACTTTATTTATGTGAAATGTAATAATGTTCAGGTAGTTTCTAGGCTGGTCTTGGCAGGTAAATTCCCAAGTATTTTATAATATCTCTAGTTATTTAAATGGGTTTTTTTTCCTATCTCTTGCTGGTGGGATTTGGTGGTAATATATAGAAATTCTGATGATTTGAGTGGATTTCTGTTATTTTATATCCTGCAATTATGTTGAAGTTATTTCACCTAGTTGTGTTTTTTTTTACTCTGCTTTTTTTCCAAGTATATCATCATATCATCTGAAAAGAGTGTAAATTTTATTTCCTCAATGCCTATTCTAATTTCTTTAATTTTGTTTTCTTAGTTATTACTATAGGTAGCAATTCTAGTACATTACTGAATAATAGCGATGAAAATAGGCATCATTGCCTCACCCTGATCTTACTGGGAAAGCTTCTAACCTATCACCTTTACAGATAATACTTGCTGTTGATTTAAAATATAGACTACCAATCATTTTAAGGAGAGCTAGATTCCTTCCTATTCTTTTTTTATAGAACTTTCAGATTTATTCAAAAATACTTTAGAAAGACAGTTATCTTTGTCACTAAAATACTTCAACTCATTCTGAGTGTTTACAATGCAAGTGAGTGAGTGGCAGTAAAGGATATGCTGCTTGGAAAAGGGGTTAAGTGTGCTTGAATTGGTTAATGTGTCTAGAGGAAGGCAAGGATATAAGTGTAGGTGCTGGCAGTTCCACCTACATCCTCCACTGTGAGAAGTATGAGTGAGTGGGTGCACACATGCATGGATGAGAGAGGCATCTCAGAGGATAGGTTCCTTAACGAGACAGGCCCCCTTTAGCTCTTGGCCAGATACAAGACAAAGATAGAAAGTATATAACCATATATGTCTAGAAGAATGGGGATGGAGCAGGGTTGGGTAGAAGTGGGAAAGGAAATAGTGAAGGGGATGAGAAGGTTGTAGAGAGGGTAGATGACAGAGGGGGATGGGAAGTCTACAAGAGAAGAGAAGAGATCTACAGAACCAAAGAGAACATGAACATTGGGCAGGGAGGGGAGGAAAACAGAGAATGGGACTGCAGCAGGGGATGGGGACAAAGAGATCTGGGGACAAAAATCAGGTAGATGACTTTGAGATGCTGATCAGTGACAGTTCCTGGGTTGACCTTTAAAATTCTGACTGACTCTAAGACTATAATTAAATCAAAATTACTTTTTGGCAGCACCCCATGCTAAATCAGCTTCCCATTTTTTCAAGGAGAATTTAAGCTGGGATTCCATCAGCCAAGTGTCTTTTGAGATTTGAGAATCACTGAAGACACAGAGTTCTATACTGAAATGATCCTGGCACAGCAATGACAGCAATATTGGGCAGTAATTCTGACATGTCACATTAATGTGACAGAAAAGAATAAGCAAAGAAGAGCACCTCACTATCCACTGTGCTGTGGGGCTGCAGCCCAGTTCAGCCCCCTCTGGTGGACATCTGAAGTGTCAAAAAGAGCCCCATTTCCTCCTGTTCTCCTGTGTCTAGCTTGAGGGACATAAGTGTTATTCTTCCAATCATTATCAGGAGGTATATCTACTCTTCTGGGTCCAGGTCTGAGGGAGGAAGAAGGAATAAGTCTGGAACTCGATGATATCTCCAGGGGCATAGAAAGAGTGCTGGGCAATGATGATGGATGGCAGGCAATGGGAGAGTGTGAGTATGAATGAGTCTCCTCCACTAGTGGACGTGTGAACCCTGGAGTCCTTGGCTTCTGTATGGCAGTGTTGCTTAGCTGTGACAGAGCACTGAGGTGGTTGAGGCTCTGGTCTCAGAATGCTGGTTGGTCTCTGGAAACGGGCTCCAAGAAGAATCAGTTCTTGAAGGGCATGACAGGCTCTTGTATATCCCTTGTGTATTTGGCATCTCAGTAACCTTCACCCCTGTCACACATAACCAGAATTTGTTGGATACTCTTTGAAGTTCCTGGGGGTCTATGGAGCTCCCCTGCCATTGTGGGCATCAGGACATCAGGGGGAAGGAGCTGTGGCTGGGGAAGGAGCATCTGGGAATTGGGGAGGTATGCAGGAGGGTCATGGATGACAAAGAGGGAAAAAGAGCTGGAATAATTGTACCTGGTTTCCAAAGGCTTTTTCCTCACATTTGAAATTTCAAAACTGTGAGAAGACATGGTGGTGAGAGTGGTTCCTCCCTGTCAAAAACAGCAGCCACTGAGACTGCTTGAAATGTGTCAGAAATTCTCTGCAGTGTACAGCAATCCTTCATCCTCCTTCAGTGAACCTCAGCAAGATGCCGCCTGAGAGGCAGGTACGATGCTTGACCCATGGAGAATGTGTTCCATTTCTACTGCTGGCATCTGTGAGACATCAAAGCCAGGGGCTGAGTGTAGTCTCCCCCCTATAATGCTTGTGGAGCCTGGATGCCCAAGTGGTTCCCATGATATAACCTGCCTCTATGGCCTAGGTTAGCTGGCTTGAGATGTCTGCAGACTGGCCTGGTAAAGAGACTCCAATTCAGAGGTCTTCTGCTCTACATCCTCATTCCAGTGTGGATGCAGGATGGATGGGACCAATGCAGGGATCTTGAGGGAAAGAGCTCCTCTCAGGCCCATGAATCCATGTGCTGTTTTCATGATCGGGATGATAACCAGAGAGCCTAATAATGCCCACTCAATAGTTCAGAAAAATAGAAGTCACTGAGTCATCATCACTGCCTGCCTTCTTTGGCGCAATACCCTTCTCAGGCCTCCTCAGCTAGTGGGATAAGCTTTGCCTGCAGAAAGCAGAAAAAGCATGACCATCCACATTAGCAAAAGAAGTCAAGAGGTTAGGGAAGGACCTTCTTGGGGAACTGGGCTGTAGGTGGGAGGGGAGGGTGAGTCTAAAGACAGTAATGAGTTTGATTTATGGCAGCAAGTAGATGAGGGGGGGAAAGAACTGATTCCAAACTCGGTATCTCTACTTGACTCCAGCTTTGCCTCCTGACTCAACTGAACTTGGAGCAGGACGGACTGTTCACTTGCTGGCTGAGGGAAGAAACCAGCAGTGGTGACAGCAACAGAGGAAGTTGCTGTTGCTGCATGTGATCCTGGAGGCTCAGTGATTTTCAGATACAGATTTGTAACTTCTTATCAACTATGGTTCTGTTGAATGTGCAAGAGCTAGCACCATGATAGGCAATTCTTAGCTTAGAAATTGATTCTTTACAGAGAGCCAAAGGTGCAGCACAGTCTCCTCTCTGCTCACTGAGCAGCACCTCCTCCAACATTGAGTCAGCCTCTCAGGTTGACTTCTCGGAGCAGTCATGCCTCCCCTGATGCTGAAACTCATCCTGTCCATGAAGCAGCTGGGGTGTGGGTTGAACCCTCGAGCCTCCTCTAATTCTTTCACCCTCTTCCTCCAGAGTTCCTGTTCCCGGGCTCTCTAAACCACTTCTTCCTAGAGTTCATCCAGTTCACTTTTAGAGGATGAAGACAACTCCCTCTCTGTGTTCTTGTCCTTCAAGTGGAGGTGCTGATTCTTTGTCCAGTAACTTTTGAATGAGACCAATTCCACCTCCAGGATGCTGCTACTCCTGTGTGACTTTGGGATTTTACCGCATGCACAGACCAACTCAGACGCTATTTTCACATTTGTTTCCCTGGAGGTGTCAGAGCTCTCTGACAGAGTTGCATCCAGACTGACAGGGCTGTTACTGTCCTTTTCACTCCTCTTATAGCCAGATACTATCCTCTGGATTACTAGAGGATGCTGTTCCATAAGGTGAATACAGGTTTGGGTGGGTCTGAGACATTGTGCCTTACCTTTGGCCCATTTCTATGGGGGTCATAGGTGGTTTGTTTAGTTCATTTGAAGTAAACTCTTTAGCAGGGTCCTCAGAGAATAGACTGGGCTAGGTATAGCCACAGTGCTTCCTTTCATCCTTATTCAGAGTCTCACATTTACATCTCCATGTTGTATTTACTGAATAAACTGGATTTAGACTCACTGGTGGTGCTCTCTACTTCTCAGTCCTGATAGTGCTAGGGTAGGCTCTGAGGTGGTTGTTTTTTCACTTTGGTCTCTTTTTACCACAAAAGTAGATCCTTGGTTGATTTGGGAAGTCAGGGATGGTCTATTATAGATTGTATTGCTGACTATTTCTTTCAAAGTCCACTGGGGCTGCTGAGTAGCTTGGGGGCACTCTTGGGGGTTTGCTTCTCCTTCAGTGTTTCTATTCCAATTTTTTTTTAAATTTTATGTTTATTTTGATTTATTAACAATCACTTCCATATGCTTTTGAGTTAAATTTTTTTCTCCCCCTTCCTCCCCCCCACCCTCCCCAAGACGGCACACAATCTGATATAGGCTTTACATTTACATGCCCATTATACATATCCTCACATTACTGAAGTTGTAAGTAAAAATTAAAACCAATAGAAGGAACCATCAGAAAGATGAAACAAAACTCAATAAAAGGTAAAAGCAAATGATGAGCGATTCGACTTCCATATTCTTTCTTTGGATGTGGACAGCATTTTTCCATCCAGGCCTCTGGAATGTCTTAGATACTTGTAATGCTGAGAAATGTTCAGTTTAACAATATTAGTCATTGTATAATGTGGCTGTTATTGTGTACAAAGTCCTCTTGGTTCTGCTCACTTCACTCAGCATCAGACCATATAAGTCTTTCCAGGTTTTTCTAGTCAGCCTGTTCATCATTTCTTACATCACAATAGCGTTCCATTACATTCATATACCACAACTTGCTCAGCCATTCCCCAATTGATGGGCATCCTCTCAATTTCCAATTCTTTGCCACCACAAAAAGAGCTGCTATGAATATTTTTGTACATGTGGGTCCTTTTCCCATTTGTTTGATCTCTTTGGGATATAGCCCTAGAAGTGCTATTGCTGGATCAAAGGGTATGCACATTTTTGTAGCCCTTTGGGCATAGTTCCAAATTGTTCTCCAAAATGGTTGGATCATTTCACAACTCCACCAACAATGTATTAGTGTTCCAATTTTCCCACATCTTCTCCAACATTTATCATTTTCCTGTTTTGTCATGTTGGCCAATCTGATAGGTGTGATGTGGTACCTCAGAGTTGTTTTGATTTGCATTTCTCTAATCAATAATGATTTAGAGCATTTTTTCATATGACTATAGATAGCTTTAATTTCTTCACCTGTGAACTGTCTGTTCATATCCTTTGACCATTTATCAATTGGGGAATGGCTTGTGTTCTTATAAATCTGTCTTAATTCTCTATATATTTTAGAAATGAGGCCTTTATCAGAGAGACTGGTTGTAAAAATTCTTTCCCAATTTTCTACCTTCCTTCTAATCTTAGTTGCATTGGCTTTGTTTGTGCAAAAACTTTTCAATTTAATGTAATCAAAATTATCCATTTTGCTTTTCATAATGTTCTCTATCTCCTGTTTGGTCATGAATTCTTCTGTTCTCCATAGATCTGATAGGTAAACTATTCCTTGTTCTCCCAGTTTACTTATGGTATCAGCCTTTATATCTAAGTCATGAACCCATTTTGACTTTATTTTGGTATATGGTGTGAGATTTGGGTCTATGCCTAGTTTCTGCCATACTCTTTTCCAGTTTTCCCAGCAGTTTTTTTCAAAGAGTGGGTTCTTATCCCAGAAGCTGGGGTCTTTGGGTTTATCAAATAATAGATTACTATAAGTCATTGACTACTGTGTCTTGCATATTAACCTATTCCACTGATCCACCTCCCTATCTTAGCCAGTACCAAGCAGTTTTGATGATTGCTGCTTTATAATACAATTTAAGATCTGGAATTGCTAGGCCACCTTCCCCTGCATTTCTTTTCATTAGTTCCTTTGATATTCTGGACCTTTTGTTTTTCCAAATGAATCTTATTATTTTTTCTAATTCTAAAAAATATTTTGTTGGTAGTTTGATTGGTATGGCACTGAATAAGTAAATTAGCTTAGGTCGAATTCTAATTTTTATTATAGCTCACCTACCCATGAGCAACTGATGTTTTTCCAATTATTTAGATCTGATTTTATTTGTGTGAAAAGTGTTTTGTAATTGTGTTCATAGAGTTCCTGGGTTTGTTTCAGGAGGTAGACTCCTAAATATTTTATAATGTCTACAGTAAGTTTAAATGGGATTTCTCTTTCTATCTCTTGCTGTTGGGCTTTGTTGGTAATATATAGAAATGCTGATGATTTATGTGGGTTTATTTTATAGCCTGCAACTTTGCTAAAGTTGTTATTATTTCAAGTAGTTTTTTACTTGATTCTCTAGGATTCTCTAAGTATATCATCATGTCATCTGCAAAGAGTGATAGCTTTGTTTCTTCTTTGCCTATTCTAATGCCTTCAATTTCTTTTTCTTCTCTTATTGCTAAAGCTAAGGTTTCCAGTACAATATTGAATAACAGTGGTGATAATGGACATCCTTGTTTCACCCCCGATCTTATTGGAAATGCTTCTAGCCTGTCCCCATTACATATAATGCTTGCTGAAGGTTTTAGATAATGCTATTTATTATTTTAAGGAAGACTCCATTATACCTATGCTTTCTAGTGTTTTTATTAGGAATGGGTGTTGTATTTTATCAAAAGCTTTTTCTGCATCTATTGAGATGATCATGTGGTTTCTGTTGGTTTTGTTGTTGATATGCTCAATGATGCTGATAGTTTTCCTAATATTGAACCAACCCTGCATTCCTGGTATGAATCCTACCTGGTCATAGTGTATTATTCTTGTGATAAGTTGCTGCAATCTACTTGCTAGTATTTTGTTTAAAATTTTTGCATCTATATTCATTAGAGAAATTGGTCTATAATTTTCTTTCTCTATTTGGACTCTTCCTGGTTTAGATATCAACACCATATTTGTATCATAAAAAGAATTTGGTAAGACTCCTTCTTCACCTATTTTCCCAAATAGTCTATAGTATTGGAATTAATTGTTCTTTAAATGTTTGATAGAATTGCATGTAAATCCATCTGGCCCTGGAGATTTTTTCCTAGGGAGTTCATCAATGGCTTGTTCAATTTCTTTTTCTGAGATGGGGTTATTTAAGTATTTTACTTCCTCTTCGGTTAATCTGGGCAATTTATATTTTTGTAAATATGTATCCATTTCACTAAGATTGTCAAATTTGTTGGCATATAGTTGGGCAAAATAATTCCTAATTATTGTTTTAATTTCCTCTTCCTTGGTGGTAGCTTCCCCTTTTCATTCTTGATACTAGTAATTTGGTTTTCTTCTTTCTTTTTTTTAATTAAATTAACCAAAGGTTTATCTATTTTATTGTTTTTTCATAAAACCAGCTCTTAGTTTTATTTATTAGTTCAATAGTTTTCTTAATTTCAATTTTATTAATTTTTCCTTTTTTTCAATATTTCTAATTTGGTGTTTAGTTGAGGATTTTTAATTTGTTCTTTTTCTAGTTTTTTTAGTTGTATGCCCAATTCATTAATCTCCTCTTTTTCTATTTTATTTATGTAAGCATTTAGAGATATAAAACTTCCCCTAAGAACTGCTTTCGCTGCATCCCATAGGTTTTTATGTTGTCTCATTATTGTCATTCTCTTGAATGAAATTATTGATTGTTTCTATGATTTGTTGTTTGACCCAATCATTTTTTAGGATTAGATTATTTAGTTTCCAATTATTTTTTAGTCTATCTTTCCATGGCCCTTTATTACATATAATTTTTATTGCATCATGATCTGAAAAGGATGCATTTAATATTTCTGCCTTTCTGCATTGGAGTGATTTTTATGCCCTAGTACATGGTCAATTTTTGTGTATGTGCCATGTACTGAGAGAAAAAAGTATATTCCTTTCTATCCCCATTCAGTTTTCTCCAGAGGTCTATCATACCTAACTTTTCTAATGTTCTATTCACCTCCTTAACTCTTTCTTGTTTATTTTGTGGTTAGACTTATCTAGTGCTGAGAGGGGAGGTTCAGGTCCCCACTAGTATAGTTTTGCTGTCTATTTCTTCCTGTAACTCCCTGAACTTCTCCTGTAAGAATTTGGATGCTATACCATTTGGTGCATATATTTAGTAATGATATTACTTCATTGTCTATGGTGCCTTTTAGCAGGATGTAGTTTCCTTCCTTATCTCTTTTGATTAGATCTATTTTTGCTTTTGCTTTGTCTGAGATCAGGATTGCTACCCCTGCTTTTTTTACTTCAGCTGTGCATAATATATTCTGCTCCAGCCTTTTACCTTTACCCTGTATGTGTCACTCTTTTTCAAATGTGTTTCCTGTAAACAACATATTGTAGGATTATGGTTTTTAATCCATTCTGCAATCCGTTTCTGTTTTATGGGAGAGTTCATCCCATTCACATTCACAGTTATGATTACTATCTGTGTCTTTTTCTCCATCCTTTTCCCCCTATTTATGCTTTTCTTTCTCCTTTTTCCTTTCCCCCTTCACTAGTTTTGCTTTTGACCACGCCTCCTTCAGTCTTCCCCCTTTTATTATCCCTTTCCCTTTTCTTCCCCTTTAGTCTTACTGCTCTTCCCTCCCTTCTTCCCCCTCCCTTCTTTCCCCCCCTTTTCTTTCCCCTTTTCCCTCCTACTGCCTATAGGGCAAGTTAGATTTCTATACCTAACTGATTATTTATGCCCTTCTTGAGCCAAATCTGATGAGAGTAAGGTTCAAACAATGCTCCCCCCCCTTTCCCTCTGCTGTAATAGGATTTTGTGTCTTTTCCTGTAATGTAATTTACCCTTGTCTGCCTCCTCCTTTCTCAGTACATTTTCTAAGATCAGATTGATCCACTTATTTGGATCCATTTAACCCACTTGATTAGATTTTTTTTTCATTACATCAAAGTCAACTAATATCCACCCTCTTTATGTATACTCCTTTAACAAGGTGTAATAACAATACAGTTCTCAAGGGTTGCAAGTTCATATTCCCTTGTAGGGGTTTAAACAGCCCCCCCTGCCTTATTAACAACATATTGTATCCTTCTGTCCCATTTACCTTTTTAAGTCCTTCTTGAGTCCTGTACTTGAAGATCAAATTTTTTGTTGAGCTCTGCTCTTTTTATCAGGAAAGTTTGGTAGTCTCCTATTTCATTGAATATCCACCTCCTCCCAAATGATGCTCATTTTTGCTGGGTAATTGATCCTTGGCTGCATTCCAAGCTCCTTTGCCTTATGTTCATTGCCCTGGTCTTTTAATGTAGAAGCTGCAAGGTCCTGTGTAATCCTGACTGTGGTTCCATGATATTTAAATTCTTTCTTTCTGGCTGCTTGCAGCACCTTCTCTTTCATCTGGTAATTTTGGAATTTTGCTATTATATTTCCTTTTGTCAATTTGGGATCTCTTTCAGGTGATCGGTGGATTCTTTCTATGGTTATTTTCCCTTCTGGTTCTAGGACTTCAGGCAGTTTTCCTTTATGATTTCCTGAAAGATACTGTCCAGGCTCTTTTTTTCATCATGATTTTCAGGTAGTCCAATAATTTTTAAATTGTCTCTCCTGAGTCGATTTTCCAGGTCGGTTGTTTTACTGATGAATTTTATTTTCATCTATTTTTTCATTTTTTGTTTCTGTTTGACTGATTCTTGCTCTCTCATAGAGACATTAGTTTCCATTTGTCCACTTCTAGTTTTTAACAGATTGTTTTCTTCTGTTAGTTTTTGTAATTCCTTCTTCAATTGGCCCATTGTGTTTTTTAGGGACGTGTTTCTTCAGTATACTCTTCTGTTAGTTTTTGTACTTCCTTCTTCAATAGGCCAATTGTGTTTTTCAGGGACTTGTTTTCTTCAGTGTATTTTTTTTCCAATTGGCCAATTGTATTTTTGAAGGTATCTTCTACCTCTCTCATTTGACTATTGCAATCCTTCTTGAGCTCTTCTAAGAAGGCTTTTTGGGCTCCAGACTAGTTCATATTCCCTTTTCTTGTTGCAGATGTGGGTTTATTGACAATGTTGTCCTCTTCAGAATTTCTGTCTTGATCTTCACTCTTGTCATAGTATGAATCTAGGGTACGTTTCTTTTTACTCATGGTGTTTCTTTATTCCCTGGCCTTTAAATAGATTGAGCTCTCCTGCTGGGGACAGAGGGTACTGACCCAAGCTTCTTGTGTTGGGAACCTAGGTCTTTTTCACTGGCTTTATGTGCTGGGACTTCTTATGCTGGCAATTGGAGGCTGTAGGTTTCTGGCACCTTACCTCGTGTTGGACTGGAATCAGCAAGGCTGGAACTTTCAGGCAATTCTAGATTGCCTGCTTTTCCTTTCCTTTAGCTTTCTTCAGCTCCTTTTACCTGGGTGCTGCAGGGTGTTTACCTGCCTGGGGCACCCTGCAGTGTTGTCTCCCTCATTTCTGCTAATGCACTGAGAGATTCCTTTGAGGTAGAGTGCAGAGGTGCCCAGTGGTTTTCTGAGCTGGTTTCCACCAGTTTTCCCCACCTTCACTGAGGCACTTGGATATCCAGGTGTTGGTGTTTGTCCATTCTAACACCTGGGCTTCAGGATTTCTTCACAATTGGAGGCTGCAGGGCTTGGACAGCTCACCTGGTGTTGGGTTGGAATCAGCAAGGCCAGGGATTTAGGAAGCCTTTAGCTTGTTTTCTTCACCTCCTTTCAGATGAATGCCCCTGGGTACTTATCTACCTGGGGCCCCTTGTAGTTCTGCCTCCCTTATTTTTGCTGAGGCACTGGGAGATCCGTTTGCTGGGCTGCTGCACTGCTGCTCCCTGTCTTTCTTCTACTTCAGGTGTTCCAGGGTTTTCTTTTATGGGGTGATATTTTCTGGGTTTTCAGAGGTTGATAGGGGAGAGTGAGAGCGACTACCTTTTCACTCCACCATCTTGGCTCCTGGATGCGGAAAACCTCTATTACAATTTTTTCCACAGTTTTTAACAGCAGTAGTGTTACATGTGTGTTCAAAAGCTTCTTCTACATCTACTAAGATAATCTCCCCTCCCCTTAATAGTATTTTTCCAATTACATGAAAAGATAGCTTTCAACATTTACTTTTATAAGATCTTGAGTTCCAATTTTTTCTCTCTCCCTTCTTCCCGTCCTTCTTTCCTAAGGTGGCAAGCAATTTGATATAAGCTATACTTATACAATCATATTAAATATATTTCCACATTAGTCATGTTGTGAAAGAAAAATCAGAAAAAAAGAAAAAAAATCACTAGAAAGAAGAAAAAAGAGAGAGAAAATAATATGCTTTGATCTACACTCAGACTCCATAGTTCTTTCTTACTTCTTTCTCTGCATGTAGATAACATTAGCCATCGTGAGTCTTTTGGAATTGTCATAGATGATTGTATTGCTGAGAAAAGCTAAATCTATCAAAGTCGATCATTGTGCAATGTTGCTTGTTTCTGTGTACAATATTCTCCTGGTTCTCCTCGTTTCACAAAGCAGCAGTTCATGTAAAACTTTACAAGTTATTTTTTTTCTGAAATTTGCCTGCTTATAATTTCTTATAGCACAATAGTCTTCCATTAAATTCATATACCACCACCTGTTCAGGTATTCACCAATTGATGGGCATCCCTTCAATTTACAGTATTTTGCATTACTATAAATATTTTTTGTACATGTATGTCTTTTCCCCATTTTTATGGTTTCTTTTGGTTACAGAAATAGTACTGGTATTTTTGTATCATAGGGTACACACAGTTTGGTTGTCCTTTTGGCATAGTTCCAAACTACTCTTCAGAGGGTTAGGATCAGTTCACAACTCTGTCAAAAGTGCATTAGTGTCCCAATTTTCCAAATACTCTCATCAACATTTATCATTTTCCTTTTTTTGTGACATTAGCCATCTGATTTCTGTGAGGTGATATTTCAGAGTTGCATTAATTTGCATTCCTTTATTCAAAAGTGATTAAGAGCACTTCTTCATATGCCTATAGATTGCTTTGATTTCTTTGTCTAAAAACTGCCTGTTCATATCTTTGACCATTTATCAATTGGGGAATGGTTTGTACTCTCATAAACTTTACTCAATTTTCTATATATTTAAGAAATGAGGTCTTTAACAGAGACATTTCTTGTAAAGATTCTTTCTTAGCTCTCTGCTTTCCTTCTAATCTTGATTGCATTGGTTTTGTTTGTACAAAAGCTTTTCCATTTAATACGATCAATATTATTAATTCTACATTTTGTAATGTTTTCTATCTGTTGTTTGGTCATGAATTCTTTCTCTCCCCATAGATCTGACAGGTAGACTATTCCTTGCTCTTCTAATTTAATTACTTCATTTTCTGGGGAGGCTTTGGAAAGATGCAGTTTCTTTCCTTATCTCTTTTAATTAGGTCTATTTTTGTTGTTACTTTGTCTAAGATCAGGATTGCTAGGCCCAGTTATTTTCTTTACTTCAGATGAAGAATAATAGATGCTGTTCTAGCCCCTTACCTTTTACTCTGTGTATGACTGTCTCTGCTTCAAATATGTTTCTTGTAAGCAACATATTGCAGGATTCTGGCTTTTGATCTACTCTTCTATGCACTTCTATTTTATGGGAAAGTTCACCTCATGCATAATCACAGTTATAATTACCATCTGTGTATTTTCCATCATCCCATTCTTCTTCCTATTTGTCCTCTCTCTCCTTTCTCCCTTTCCCACCTCACCAGTGTTTTTTTTTTCTTTCTATCACTTCCCTGATCTGGCCTCTGTTATGACACCCCCTCCTTTACTTAATCTCCCCTGCAACTTCCCTGTCAGGTAAGATACATTTAATACATTTTTATATTTAACTGTCTGTGTATGTTATTCCCTCTTTGAGCCAATACTGATGAGAGAAAGGTTCAAGTAATGCCCATTGCCATCCACTCCTCTTTTCCTCCACTGTCTTTCTTGCCTCTTCGTGTGAGATAATTGACCCCATTCTACTCCTCCCTTTCTGCTTCACTCAGTGTACTCCTCTGTCATCTCTTAATTTTTATGTCATTCCCTCAAATTCACTGTATACCTGCATCCTCTCTGTTTGCATATTCCTTTTATTTGTACTGTTAGGGATGCAATTTTTAAGAGTTACAAGTATCATCTTCCTGTGTATGGACGTAAAGAGTTTAGCTCAATTGAATCCCTTATGTTTTCTTTTCCCTTTTTATTTTTATTTTTTCTCTTCTCTTGGGTTTTAATATTTCTCTTGGGGAGAAATTTTTGGTTTCTTTCTAGTTTTCTCCTTATAAAAGCTTTAAATCCCTCTAATTCATTGAATGACCATTTTCCCCCCTTGATGTATTATTCTTAATTTTATCTGGCAATTAATTCTTGGTTATAGTCCTAGCTTCTTTGCCGTCTGGAATATCATGTTCCTTTACCTCTGATTCTTTAAGGTTGCAGTTGTCAGGCCCTGTGTAACCCTGATTGTGGCTCCCTGATATATGATTTTTCTTTTCTTTTTGGCCACTTGTAGCATTTTTTGCTTGACCTAATAGTTCAGAAATTTGTCTATAATGTTCCTTGGGGTTTTTATTTTAGGATGTCTTTCCTGATCATCAATGCATTCCTTCAGTGTCTATTTTGCCATCTGGTTCCAGGACATCAGGGCAATTTTCCTTGATAATTTCTTGAAATATGCTGTCCAGGTCCTCCTTTTCATTGTGGCTTGCAGATAGTCCATTGATTCTTATATTGTCCCTCCTGAACCTATTTTCCAGGTCAGTTGTTTTTTCCCATAATGTATTTTACATTATCTTCCATTTATTCCTTCTTTTGAATTTGTTTGATTGATTCATGATGTCTCATAGAGTCATTACCTTCCACTTGCTCAATTCTAACTTTTAAGATACTATTTTCTTTAATTAGCTTTTATACTTTCTTTTCCATTTGGCCAATTCTACATTTTAAGCAGTTTTCTAGGCTGTTGAATCTCTTTTTTTCATAATTCCTCTTGTATCATTGTCAGTTCTTTTACCAATGTTTCTTCTAGATATCTTATATGATTATTAAGCTCCTAAGTACAATAACTAACTGAGGAAAACAACTCTTTAACAGGTGGAATTGGACAAGTGAAAGCTAATGACTATATGAGACATCAAGAATAATCAAACAAATTCAAAAGAATGAAAAAAATGTAAAAATATAAAATACCTTATTGGAAAAACAACAGACCTGGGAATAGGTCCAGGAAAGACAATATCAGAATCACTGGACTACCTTAAAGCCATAATCAAAAGGAGAACCTGGACAGCATCTTTCAACAAATTATCAAGGAAAATTCCCTTGATAAACTTGAAACAGAGGGCAAAATAGGCAATGAAAGAATCTACTAATCACCTCAGCAATGACATCCCTAAATAAAATTTCCAAGGAACATGATAACCAAATTTTGGAACTATCAAGTCAAGGAAAAAATACTGCCCATAGCCAGAAAAAAAAAATATATATATATAGGGTGCCACAATAAGGATTATACAGGACTTTGCAGCTACAATGTTAAAGGACTGAAGGGCATGGAACATGATATTCAAGAAGACAAAGGAGTTATAACTACAATCAAGAATCACATACCCAGCAAAATTAATCATAATACTTCAAAGGGGAAAAAATTATTATTTCATGAAATAGAAGCACTTCAAGATTTCAGAAGAAGACCATGATTGAATAAAAAAAGTTGATCTCCAATATCAAAGAACCAAGAAAAAAATAAAAAAAATAAAAAGGGAAAAGAAAACATAAGGGATTCAATGGAGCTGAACTGTTTACATCACTGCATGGGGAGATGATACTCATAATTCTTAAAAAAATTATACCACCAATAATATAGCTATAATGAATATACACATACAAAGAGTATGGGCACAAGTCGAATTTGAGGGAATAGCATAAAAAAAAAACCTAATGAGAAAGTGGAGTACACTGGGCACAGAAAGAAGGGAGAGGTGGAATGGGGTAAATTATTTCACATGAAGAGGCATGAAAACTCTTTTACAGTGGAGGGAAAGATGGGAGGGTGGGCAATGGGCATTGCTTGAACCTTACTCTCATCAGTGTTGGCTCAAAGAGGAAATAATATACACAATCAACTGAATATATAAATCTATCTTACTGGGCAGAGGAAGATTATATAAAGGAATGGGGGCAGGGAGAGACTGACAGAAGGGGATTCAGATCCCCGTAAGTGGTAGATAGAAGTAAAACACTGTTGAGGGGGGAAATGGTGAAGGGAGAGCAACAACAAACAGAAGGAAAAAATATGATGGAGGGAAATGCACAGTTAGTGATCATAACTGTGACTATGAATGGGATGAACTCTCACATAATATGGAAGCAGGTAGCAGATTGGATTGAAAACTAGAATCCTACAATATGCTGTTTATGAGAAACACACTTTAAGCAAAGACACACAAGGAGAAAAGAAAAGGGGATGGAGTAGAATCTATTATGCTTCAGCTGAAGAAAAAAAAAAGAGGTAGCAATGATGATCTCAGAGGAAACAAAATCATATATATATATATGTATATATATATGTGTGTGTGTGTGTGTGTGTGTCTGTGTGTGTGTGTGTACTATGTGTAATAAATAAATAAATAAATATAATATATATATATATATATATATATATATATATATATATATATATATATATACCCAATTTAAAGAGATTAAGAAGGAAACTACATCTTGCTAAAAGATACCACAGATAATGAAGTAATACCAATACTAAACACATAGGCCCCAGGTGGTTTAGCATCCAAATTCTTTTTTTTTTATTAATTTTATTTTTTTTGGCTAGGCAATGTGGTTAAGTCACTTGCCCAGGGTCACACAGCTAGTAAGTGTTATGTGTCTGAGGACAGATTTGAAATCAGGTCCTCCTGACAGTGTTTTATCCACTGTGCCACCTAGCTGCCCCCAGCATCCAAGTTCTTAAAGGAGAATTTAAGTAATTTACAGGTTCATGACCAAATAAGAGACAGCACAACAAAATGTAAAATAGATATTTTTGATTATATTGAATTAAAAAGCTTATGCTTAAACAAAAACAATAAACCAAATTACAAGGAAAGCAGAAAGCTAGGAAACAATCTTTACAGTGTGTCTCTAAGAAAGACATAATTTTCACACATATAGAGAAATGAATCACATTTATAAGAATGCAAGCCATTCCCCAAGTGACAAATGGTCAAAGGATATGAACAGGGAGTTGTCAGATGAATAAATCAAAATTATCTATAGACATATGTAGAAGTGTTCTTCATCACTTTTGATTAGAGAAATGTAAATTAAAATAACTCTGAGGTACCACCTCACACCTATCATATTGGCCAATATGACAACAACTAAAGGAAACGATAAATGTTGGAAATGATAGAGGAAAATTGGGACACCAATGCACTGTTGGTGGAGTTGTTAACTGATCCAACTGTTCTGGAGAGCAATTTGGAACTAGGATCAAAGGGCACACAAACAGTGCATACCCTTAGATAAAACAATACCACTACTAGGTCCTTCTCCCAAAGAAATAAAAAAAAAGGGACCTACATGTGCAAATATATTTATAGAAGTCCTTTTTTTGGTGGCAAAATATTGGAAATTGAGGGGATGCCAATTAATTGGGCAATGGCTATACAAGCTGCGGTATATGAATGTAATGGAATGTAAGGAATAATGAACAGGCAAATTTCAGAAAAAAAACTGGAAAGACTTGTAGAAATTGATGCAAAGTGAAATGAGTAGAACCAGGTAAACATTATACATAGTTTCAGCAGTGTTGTTTCATGGTCAACTATGAATGACTCAGCTTTTCTCAGCAACATAATGATCTAAGACAAGCACAAAGGACTCATGAGGGAAAATGCTATTCACATGCAGTTAAAGAAGTGATCCACTTTGAATGCAGATCATACAATATGTTTTCACTTACTTCATCCTTTTTTATGTTTTCTTTTTCCTCTTGATCTGTGTCTTCTTTTACAACTGTGACAAATATGGGAATATGTTCTGATTTCACATATATAAGTTATATTAAATTTCCTACCATTTTAGGAAGAAGGGAGGAGAGGAAGAGAGGGGGAAAAAATTTGTAGCTCAAAATCTTGTAAAAGTGAATGGTAAAATTTGTCTTGAAATATAATTGAGGAAACAAAGAAAGAAGAAACAAAAAGAAATGACGGCCAGGATGCTCTCAGAAAAACATAGAAAGAGCTCTTTGGTCTGATGTAAATAAAATAAGCTGAACCAGGAGAAAATTTTACACAGTACTAGAAAATTTTGTATGATGATCTAAATAATTCTTTAGGACTTATGATGAAAGATGCTGTCCATCTCCAGAAAAAAGACCTGGTGGAGCCTGAATGCAGATCAAAGATACTTTTTCTTTACTTTCTTTAGCTTTTTGTTTTTGTTTTTGTTTTGTTTTCTTTCACATAATTACTTACATGGAAATGTGTCTTGCATAACTACACATGTACAACCAATGTCAAATTTCTTGCCTTCTCAATGGGGTGATGATGTAGGGAGAAAATTTGAAATTCAAAATCTGAAAACAATAATGCTAAAATTGTTTTTACACACATTTCAGGAAAATAAAATGTCATATAAGATTAAAAAAGCAGACAACAAAATAGTTACATTCTATTATGTATTCTATTTCCTCTTTTAATCTGGGGAATTCATATTTTATGAATGTTCATCCATCACACTTGATTGTCAGGTTTATTGACATGTAATTGGTCAAGATAGTTCCTAATATTTGTTTTAATTTTTCTCTTCATTGTTAAATTTATCTTTTTCACTTTTGATACTGTTAATTTGGCTTTGTGTTTTGTAAATCAAATTAGCAGTCATATGTCCATTTATTCCATAAAAAGTTCTTCACTTTATTTATTATTATAATGGTTTTCTTATTTTTAATTTTGTTAACATCTTTCATTTTCAGGATTTCCAATTTGGTGTGTATTTGGGATTTTGCTTTTTTTAATTTTGCAGTTTTTAGTGGCATTGCAAATTCATTGATCTGTTCTTTCCCCATTTTATTGATCTGAATATTTACAGATATCAGTTTTCCCCTATGTGCTCCTTTGATAGAATACCATAAAGTTTGGTATATTGTCTCATTGTTATCAGTCTCTTTAATGAAATTATATATTGTTTCTATGATTTTTTATTTTACATACATATTCCCTAGGTATTCTTTTGTTTGCAACAAAATTTCAATCTATGCTTCCCCAGCTTTTCAGTAATCTAATTTTTATTGCATTATGATCAGGAAAGATGCATTTAACATTTCTGCTTTTCTGCCTCTGGTTGGGAGGTTTTTATGCCATAATATATTTTCAATTTTTGTGTAGGTGCCAAATGCCACTAAGAAAAAAACATATTTCTTTCTTTTTCCCATTCATTCCCCCCCCAGAGGTCTATCATATTTAACTTCTATAAAATTCTATTCATCTCTTTAACTTCTTTATTTTTTTTATTACAGTTATCTTGTTCTGATAGGAGAACATGGAGGTCCCCCACTAGTATAGTTTTCTTGTCTATTTCTCCCTGTAAATAATTCAACTTTTCCTCTAAGAATTTGCATGCTATGCCACTTAGTGCACATAAGTTTATTATTATTATTGTCTATGGTACCTTTTAACAGGATATAGTTTCTTTTCTTATCTTTTTTAATTAGGTCCATTTTTGCTTTTGCTTTGTTTGAAAACATGATTTCTAGACCTGTCTTTTTTTTAAACTTCAACTGAAGCATAATAGATTCTTCTCCAGGCCCTTATCTTTAATGTGTGTTGAATGTAATCAAAATATAAATGTAAAGGTGCATTCATACTCCCTAAACATACATGCACACATGCATTCACATGTGGATATACTCACTTCAAAAATTCTAGCTTTATCAATTATGTAATAAAGTAACTAATGACTTGGTAATGGTTAATCACATTTGGTTATCATTAGCTCTTATGTTGATTTAAAAACTTTAACTGTCATGGAACATATTTAATTCAAAAGAAATATTTAAATATTTTGCCTTTAAAGATTTAAAATATTGAATAAAACTCATTGTGTTTCACTAGGAATTAATTCATGGCTTTATTCCTTAAAAGCAGCTATGATGCATGATGTATACATTACCATCTTTCTAGCATTCAAAATGTCTTGTTGTATAGGATTTTAAATCTTTTTTTTGTTTGTGTATGGAAAATGCACAATATTTCTGATTACCTATCTTTATTTCATTATCATTACTCATCATCCTAGGTTGCATTTTCTTTTAACTACCATATTCTGCTATAATTTCCAAATGTTACTATTTCTGATTTATCCATGATGAAAATGAGATTGAGACCTTAAGTGCTTTTTTCCAAAACTACATTGATAGTAAGAGTGGAGGAACTACAATTCATTGTCATAGGCTCATAGAACTAAATACATATGAGAATCTATATAGCCCATAGCCTTGGACTTATAGATGATGAAACAGAGATGGAAGTGAATGAAATTACTTTCCTGAATTTACCCTGCTTGTAAGCAAACTATAATCTCCTAATTTTGAGGTAATTTACAACTCTAAATCCAATGATCCCAGGCCATATTTCAACAGCACTACCCTGCCTGATCTTAGATGCATTACATTTGTCTTACAAGCATAAGTGCTGGAAATTTGCTATCTAAAATAAAATGCTTTGGTTATTTCAAGTTTAAATTAAAACTGGAAACAACATAATGTCATGGGAAGTTCACTATATTTTGAATTAGAGAACTTGTGATTGAATTCCTGATATGTCTCTTATTGTTTATATGACTATGGGTAAGGGACTTTAGCTTCCACATCTATAAAATAAGGAGTTTTGACTAGATCTCCTCTAAGACACCTCCCAGCTCTAAATCTATGACCCCTTAAATATTAATAAATGACTGTATCTTTCTCAGATAAAAAGAGAAAGTGAGAATTCAACTTAGTATTTTTCACTACTAAAGAAAAGCTTATAATGATAGAATGCACTTTAAGCTTTTTGAGATACATAGTAGAGACAGAGAAAAAGCAATGCTTGCTTTAAAACGGGGTAAATTTTTCTAAGCATCTGTAGCAATGTGGTATATAGCTGAAGTACAGAGGGAGTATTCATATTAGGTGGTGGTGGGAATTATTTAGTAAGGTAGTTTGGGGCTAGATTATGAATAACAGTGAATTCTGGGGGAAGGAGATTGGGATTTGTACCCTAAAGAATAAGGAGGTTTTTGAGCAGGTAAATGGCATACTAAAAGTGAATTATAAAAATCTGAAGGTACTGTGTAAGTAAGAATTGGGTTAACAGATTGCAGGTATGGAAAGCAGTTAAGAGCCTGGTCTATAGTGGTGGCAAATGGAATAGTAATAAAAAGGAAGAGAAGTAAAATTAGTTTCAAAAGGAAGAGTCAACAGACCATGACAACTAAATATAGGAGTTTAAAGACAAAGAAGAGCAAAAGATTCCTCTGGTTCTGAACTTCTGTAAGTAGGGGAATGGTGTTAGTTAGTGGAAAAAGGAAATTAGGTATAAGAAAAGTTGTTTTATGCATTTCAAAAATGCCTATTCATTACAATTTTATGAAATAGAACATTAGTATCATATGTATCTTTTCCAAACTTTGATAATCCTCATCTTCATTTCTTTGGAGATTATTGTGGTTCATAACTTATAGCTGTACAATAAGAGAGGAAGAAACCTTTTTTTTTGTTTGTTTGTTTATTTGTTGTTAATGGGTTTTTCTTTCAGATGGAAGCTTGGATGTGTTTGAACTTTTAAATGCCCCAAACACAGTAAAAGAAACATATGATGCATTGGTCCAACCCCAATTTTTTTTTTTAAGTGGGTGATTCACACAGAGAGGGTGAGGGATAACAATGTGTAGAGTGTGTACTCCATTGCTATTCTTTTAGGTGGGAGTGGATGGATTTTGCTCTACATTTTTGGAGAAGTACAGGGAGTTCAGAAATCTATCTAAGTAAAGAGAATTAGAACTTTTTTTTAAAAAAAAGGAAAATCTTAAAGAATCCTGGTACCTTTCCTTCCCCATTAAGCTCTTCCACAGAAGCAGTGGCAGCTTCTTATTTTTTTTTTTCAGCCAAAGACAAGGTTTATTAAAGATCTACCATATTGGCCAGACTCTTAAGGAATCTGAACATTTGTGAGCTATTGGCTAGGTTCTTAAGGCATCTGAAGCCCTTAATGGAGACAAGATGGATATTACATACAGAAAGACTGTAGGAGGGATCTAGGAAGGATCTTGATGGGACTGACTGGAAGGTTGAGAATGTGGTCTAGATGAGATCAAGGGTGGGAAGTAGGCAGGGGCCATCTGGAGGTAATAGACAATGGAGGGTTGAGGTAGGTTAAGTGTAACAGAGAGTTGGGAGATGGGGCATAGGTGATAATGAAAGGCCAGTTGATAGTACTCTAGCCTCAGGGGAACACCAGAGATTTCCTTGATCAATTGGGAGAATTCAAGGAGAATCCAGTAGAAAATTGGGACCCAAATTCTTTTTGGGGTAAGGGGCAAAGGTCTTAGCTTGGGCCCATACCCTATTTTCCCCCCTTAAACAAATAGGAACCAAATTCTTTTGGGGTAAGGGGCAAGTATCTTGGCTTCTGAAACTGCTTCCTACTGGCAAGGGGGCATAGAGTTGTCCCTGCCTCTCTAAGTCCCTTTCAAGTGGTCAGACTTCATGTCCAATGGGCTAGAAAAATTTGGATTCAGTCAGAAGTTGGTAGACTGAGCAATTATCTGGAAGCTGATGACTAGTTCCTTGGAGGAGACAAACCTGTCAAGGAGATTAAGCAAACAAGGACCAAATAGCCACAAAAGGAGTATAGAAAAGAATTTCCCTGGAGGGAATTACAGACGACTAAGGCAAGATAAAAATATAGAAAGAAAAGAACATGTATGATTTCATCTCTTTTTATCCACCTGTCCTATGGAGGAGGCTGGGGTCTTTCCAAATAGTAGCTTGACGTCTTCCAAGGATTCACAGGTGTATTCCACAGTCTGTGGATGCAAGTTAGACAAGTCTGACAGACTTGTCTGATCCCAGCTTACTGCCAGTGGAATGGCTTTTAAGCAGAATAGCTGTTGCAGCCACTGCCTGGGAGGCATGAAGACCATCCAGCAGCCACTAAGCAAGTGGCTTGAGTTCAGGTCCTAGGGACTGGGTTAGGAGGCCCAAAGCCTATCCTCTCCTTTCATTAACATACAGAGTGAAAGATTTTTCTAGATTGGGGAGAACTAATGCTGAAGTGATGGTCAATTTACTTTTCAATGTCTCAAATGGTTTACATGGTCAGGGCCCCACTCTAGAGGGAGTTAATCAAGGCCTTGGGTAGAGTCACAAAGTGATTTAACAATAAGACCAAAATGAGACATCCAGAGTCCAGGAAATCTAGCCATGCCTATAAAAGTTCAAATTTGTTTCATAGTGACTGGGACTAGGATAGACAGGATTGTCTTTTTCCTCTTTGAGGTTAAGGAGTGAGGGGTGAGTGTTACTTCATGGCCCAACTACGTTACAGTTTGACATGCTATCTGGTCTTTGTGTAAAGATACCTTATAGTCTAAAGTGCCCAATAAATTAAGAGCTTCTACGGTAGCAGCCAAAAATATCTTCCCAATGGGGATTCAAATACATTGATGAGGCAGTACTTGAGAATCTCAGAGGTGAACAACAGCTAGAGTGGCATGAGCAGCTCACCAAGGAATTCCCTGATCCCAAATAATTACCTCAACTGTCTCTCAAACTTCCAGAAGATTATAAGGAAGTTTGGTGCACAGAGGGAAAAAGGATATGAGAGGCTTAACTAGAGAAGACTGGCTCCTCAAATTCACCATCAGGTCCCTTCTCAACAAAGGGGCAGGGCAAGAGGAGAGCATAATGAAGGAGTATTCAAACAACAGATCCTCAATAGGGGAGGGAGTACATCTGGAGATATACCTTAGTTTTCCCTTCAATGCCCATGACTGGATAGGTTGAGGTATGGGTAGGGCCAGATTAATTGGTTAAAATATAGAACATAGCCATGATAAAGTGGGTAACCTTACCTTTGGGGTTGTTTTCTGCACAGGGTTTGGTGAGAGAGATGGAGAAAGTGGGAGTGCTGCCAAGTCCCAGGCTCCCCTATCATTCCCAGTCTTGAGAATTTTGGAGTACGAGGTACTGGGGGGCAACTGCACCACTTTTCCAACCTTGGGAACAATAATTCCTCCAATATCCCTCCTGGTCACATCTTGGGCATAGTCCCAGAGGGATTGATCCCAGGGCTATCTCTGGGGGGTGCCCTGAAGGGGTATTTTTTAGATCAGGGGCCTCCTTGTGGCCGTCACTGCCTGAGTTGATGGGCTTCCACTGAAGGGACACCCTGTAGAGGCACTCCTTGGACCAGTGATCCCCCGGTGGCATCAAAAACAGGTTTCTCTACTGCTGGAATTGCCAGAGCACCTTTGGGTCTCTTCCTGGCCATGGCAGCAGCCAAGAATTGAGCGTGTTCTCTGTCTCTAGCCCCATCCCTTCTTTTTCTTTCCTTTGCTGCTACTAAGTCTCTGTTGTTAAAAACTTCAAACGCTTCCTCCAGTAATTGGGCCTGAGGTGCTTGTGGTCACATTGCTGATTTCTGCAGTTTCCTTCTAATATCTGGGGCAGACTGATTAATGAAATCGTGCTTAAGATTGTTACCCCTTCTACAGAGTCGGGATCTAAATTCTTATACTTTTTAATGGCTTCTACTAGTCTGTCTTGGAAAAGGTCAATGTTTTCCTTTTCTCCCTGAGTAATTTCCCTATTTTTTTGAAAATTTATTTGCTTTTGAAATGCAGTTCCTAGGCCTCCTAACAGGCAAATTACCATATAGTCTCTCTTTCCCCATCCTCACTCTTTTGATAATCCCATCCTGGGTCACTAGTGGGAACAGCAGCTGTTCCTGGGGGGAGGGGGATTTTGTGGGGTCATTGCTAGCCAAATGGCCCCAAATTTTTGAGCTTGTTCCCAGATTCTCCTCTTCTCCTCAGTGCCACAATAGATGGAGAAGAAGATATGCAAGTCAT
Organism: Phascolarctos cinereus; assembly: GCF_003287225.1. Classification (NCBI taxonomy): domain Eukaryota; kingdom Metazoa; phylum Chordata; class Mammalia; order Diprotodontia; family Phascolarctidae; genus Phascolarctos; species Phascolarctos cinereus. The sequence continues at coordinate 202,561,246 of NW_027555958.1, read as the reverse complement.
CACAAGAAAGCTCAAATTGTAGGGTCATGTCCCTAAAGCCCTCAGTAAACTTAGTGAGATCTTCTGAGCATCATCCCAATTTCTCTTTAACCTGAATGACTTCTAAAATGGAGAACCAAACATGCACCCTAATTGTCCCATTAGGTGAGGCAGGAATTTCCCTTAGGGGAAAAAGCCCTGAATGTGCTATGGAAGGAAGGGAGATAGGAAGTCCCCCTTCTGTTGAGTGAGGGACTGGAGAATGCCAGCTTAACTATACTGGACTGCAAGGCTGGGGGATCCAGCTGTCAAGAAGAAAAATCAGCTGACAGTGAAGGAGGGGGAGGGATCAAGAAAGGAGATACCATGGAGACTGAGGCTGAGGCTAGGTCCTGGGTGGTCCTTCCTTCAGGGGGAAGGGCCTTGATATGAGGTGCCCAGGCAAGGCCCTTGTCAGAAGCCTGAGTAGGAGTAACCTCTGGAACAAGGGCCTGGTATGAAATTCAGTGTAGGATGATAGGCAGGGTAGGATAGAAAGTGAACGAGGCAGGATATGAATGGGGGTGGGCTAGAAGAAAAGGGAATGAAAATCAAAGGAAAGTGGGGGGGGAGCAGGGTAAGTGGGCGGGGGGAAGAGAAGAATGGGGAGTTGCAGGAGAGGTCAAGGGAGAATGGGGAGCAGCCAGAGAGGCCAGGGGCGAATGGGGTAAGATAGGAGTGGTGTTAATGGAGGCTGGGAAGAGAGGGATTCCACAGCCTTGGGGGACATAAGAGGACCATCAGAAAAAGTCTAGTTGATCCTTATTCCCCATTTGTGGCATGGCTTTAGCTACAAATATCTAAAAACCTTTTCTGAGAATGGGGTCATTAGAAAGTTCCACAGAATTCATTATGTAGGGAATCTACATTCATTTTCTTTCTCTGTGACAATATGATTTTAACTGTAGTAGAGTATTATGCATGTAATATCCCAAAAACAGGCCATGTCTCATAATTTTCCAGGTGATACTGAAACATGCTGTTGCAAAAGAATGCCATCCTTTTCTTTTTAAGTTCTTAGAGAAACTAATTTTTTCTTCCAATTTTGTGAAAGGCAGTCTGAAGGTGAATCTTTGGGAATTGAAGAGGACTGACCCTTTGTGGGTGTGGGGGCTAGAAGCCCCCCTTCCTTAAAGGAGGCTTTGGGAATTAGAGTCTGGAAACAAACCATAAAACCAAAAGGCCGAAGTAATACCTGAAGTTTTCCTAATTTACTAGGAGAATTGAGAGAATTGGGCCCATGCTTTCAGGCAGCAAGTGCTAAGGTGTGACTAGGTCCATGGCCTCAAACAGAACCAATGGACCAGGAACATGAAAGTATCAGGCTGAGTTTGAGACAGCCTTGTAGCTGTCTGACCTAAATGGGACCTGAGAGGTCAGACCAGAAGAAAACATTTGCAAGCCGAGCCTTCCTAGGTTCTTGGAAATCCAACAACTGCAGAGCAAGAAAGGGATGGAGGCTTATGTACCTTCCAGTGTTGGCTGAAGAAGAATTTAGGATTAGGCAGTTTTTCCCTGTCAGGGAAGCACATATTAGGGTCAACATATTTAGGGGTGCTGGGACCCCTAAATCACAACGCGCAAGTCTTGTCCAAATGAATTAGACCCAAGCCTTCTTTCAGCGACAAACAAGGTTTATTAAAGATCTGTCTTACTGGCCAAATTCTTAAGGAGTCAGAACTTTGTGAGCAATTGGCTAGGTTCTTAAAGAATCTGAGCTGGCAGTTTCTTATGAGTTCAGAATGGAATTAGTAAAAAAATGAAAGGCAAGTATATCTTTCAGTAAGTAGAGTTTATTAAATTAACTAACTTGTTTCATTAAAAATAGCTACTTCATAGGAACATTCACTATGTGAATGTAGGCTAAACCTTAACCGAGATTTAGAATATAGCTGATTTAAGGACACCTTGCAAAGGCTAGAATCTGTATGAGAATTGTGGGAATTTCAATTTAACACTAACTGCTTAGGTGACTTTTAAGCAAAGTGGATTAATGTAGCCTCTTAATGCAATGGCCTTTACCTCACATTTCAAATACATTTGAAAATTTAGAAGTCACTAGGAGAAGACTACAAGTTCCTGAAACTGCAAATTGTTATGTTTCTCCTATATTAAATTGAACATAAGTAAATTTTATCACATATAAGTGATAACGAAGCAAAACTTGGAAGTTCACTTTTTTTTAAAAGAACTGAGAACAATGGTTATACATATGTACAAACACAAATACACACATACACACACTGAAATATATTATATATGTATATATATATACGTATATATATATGTATATATATACGTATATATATATATATATATATATACATATATATATATATATATATATACATTATATATATATATATATATATATATATTTCCTCCACCCCCACCTTGGTCCCTTGAAGAAGAATAGGAGAAATGGAAATTTTAAACAGTGTTAAAACATATTTGAAAATTATAATTCTGTGTATGTGATTATATATATATGTATATATACACACACATATGTATACACACATGTATATGTATGTACACATGTATATGTATGTATATATACACACATAAATTTGGAAATCTGTAATTTAGACATAATTTTTCTGGAAATGACTAAATCATACTTATGTAGATTTTTTAAAAATTGAACATTTTGCTTTTATTTTTCATCTGCATTTATGTTACACTAAACACCATGTGCATGTATTTCAAAATCAAAATGCAATACCAGAATAGAATTTGAGAAATAGAAAGAATACAAATTATTTTAAGGGTGAAGACGATATTGAATAGAAACTTGATCAGCAAGTAATGCCACATTCAAAATGGAATGGATTTAGTTGTCTATGAAGCTAAAAGAAAAGATAAAACTCATATTTTTTTTTCCTTTTAAAGCTGCTACATGATCCATGGAATCATGACAGAAGATGTCTTAAGATTTCTGTTTTGTATCTATAACCTTACAATCCCTTTAATCAGGTTTTATTAAGTTTTCTGTTTTATATCTATAACTCTACAATCTCTAATGTGAAGGATAAGATTTTTTTAAAAATAATACTGACAACTAAAAGTATTTTTTTTAATTTATTAATTTATTTTGATTTAACAACAATCACTTCCATATGCTTTTGAGCTTAAAATTTTTATCCCCTTCTTCCCCCTTGACCCTCTCCCAGACTGTACACAATCTGATGTAGGCTTTACATTTACATTCCTATTAAACACATTTTCACATTATTGAAGTTGTAAGTAAAAATGAAAACCAACAGGAGGAACCAGTAGAAGAGGAACCAAAACTCAACAGAAGGTAATAATAAGTGATAGCAATTCAACTTCCATACTTCTTTCTTTGGATGTGGACAGCATTTTCCATTCCAAGGCCTCTGGAGATGTCTTAGATCCCTGTAATGCTGAGAAGGGTTCAGTTTAACAATATTAGTCATCGCATAACATAGCTGATATTGTGTACAAAGTCCTCTTGGTTCTGCTCACTTCACTCAGCATCAGACCGTATAAGTCTGTCCAGGTTTTTCTGAAGTCAGCCTGTTCATCATTTCTTATAGCACAATAGTATTCCATTACATTCATATACCACACCTTGCTCAGCCATTCCCCAATTGATGGGCATCCTCTCAACTTCCAGTTCTTTCCCACCACAAAAAGAGCTGCTATGAATATTTTTGTACATGTGGGTCCTTCTCCCGTTTGTATGATCCCTTTGCAATATGGCCCTAGAAGTGCTATTGCTGTATCGAAGTATACACACATTTTTGTAGCCCTTTGGGCATAGTTCCAAATTGTTCTCCAAAATGGTTGGATCATTTCACAACTCCACCAACAATGTATTAATGTTCCAATTTTCCCACATCCTCTCCAACATTTGTCATTTTCCTGTTTTGTCATGTTGGCCAATCTGATAGGTGTGTTGTGGTACCTCAGAGTTGTTTAGATTTGTATTTCTCTAATCAATACTGATTTAGACCATTTTTTCATGTGATTATACATGGCTTTAATTTCTTCATCTGAGAACTGTCTGTTCATATCCTTTGACCATTAATCAATTGGGGAATGGCATGTGTGCTGATAAATTTGTCTTAATTCTCTACATATTTTAGAAATGAGGACTGTATCAGAGAGACTGGTTGTAAAAATTCTTTCCCTATTTTCTACCTTCCGTCTAATCTTAGTTGCATTGGCCTTTATTTGTGCAAAAACTTTTCAATTTAATATAATAAAAATTATCCATTTTGCTTTTTGTAGTGTTCTCTATCTCCTGTTTGGTCATGAATTCTTCTGTTCTCCATAGATCTGATAGGGAAACTACTCCTTATTCTCCCAGTTTACTTATAGTATCAGCCTTTGTATATAAATCATGAACCCATTTTGACTTTATTTTGGTATATAATGTGAAATTTGGGTTTATGCCTAGTTTCTGCCATACTCTTTTCCAGTTTTCCCAGCAGATTTTTTCAGAGTGGGTTTTTGTACCAGAAACTGGGGTCTTTCGGTTTATCAAATAATAGATTACTATAGTCATTGACTACTGTGTCAAACCTATTCCACTGATAGACCACTCTATTTTTTAGCCAGTACCAAGCAGTTTTGATGATTGCTGCTTTATAATACAATGTAATATCTGGAATTGCTAGGCTACCTTCCCCTGTGTTTCTTTTCATTAGTTCCTTTGATATTCTGGAACTTTTGTTCTTCCAAATGAATCTTGTTATTATTTTTTCTAACTCTATGAAAAATTTTTTGGTAGTTTGATTGGTATGGCACTCAATAAGTAAATTAGCTTAGGTAGGATTGTCATTTTTATTATATTAGCTCGGCCTACCCATGAGCAACTGATGTTTTTTTCCAATTATTTAGATCTGATTCTATTTGTATGAATAGTATTTTGTAATTGTGTTCACAGAGTTCCTGGGTTTGTTTTCATACGTACACTCCTAAAAGTTTTATAATATCTGCAGTAAGTTTAAATGGAATTTCTCTTTCTATGTCTTGCTGTTGGGCTTTGTTGGTTACATATAGAAATGCTGATGATTTATTTGAGTTAATTTTGTAGCCCGAAACTTTGCTAAAGTTGTTTATTATTTCAAGTAGTTTTTTACTTGATTCTCTAGGATTCTCTAAGTGTATCATCATGTCATCTGCAAAAAGTGATACCTTTCTTTCTTCTTTGCCTATTCTAATACCTTCAATTCTCTTTTCTTCTCGTATTGCTAAAGCTAAGGTTTCCAGTACAATATTGAAAAACATTGTTGATAATGGACATCCTTGTTTCACCCCCGATCTTATTGGAAATGCTTCTGGCTCCTCCCCATTACATATAATGCTTGCTGAAGGTTTAGCTAGATGCTAGTTTTTATTTTAAGGAAGACTACATTTATACCTATGCTTTCTAGTGTTTTTAATAGAAATAGGTGTTGTATTTTGTCAAAAGCTTTTTCTGCATCTACTGAGATGATCATGTGGTTTCTGTTGATATGCTCAATTATGCTGATGCTTTTCCTAATATTGAACCAACCCTTCATTCCTGGTATAAATCCTACCTGGTCATAGTGTAGTATTCTTATGACAATTTCCTGTAATCTATTTCCTAGTATTTTGTTTAAAATTTTTGCATCTATATACATTAAAGAAATTGGTCTATAAATTTCTTTCTCTGTTTTGACTCTTTCTGGTTTGGGTATCAGCACCATATTTGTATCATAAAAAGAATTTGGTAAGACTCCTTCTTCCCCTATTTTCCCAAACAGTATACATAGTATTGGAATTAATTGCACTTTAAGTGTTTGATAGAATTCGTATGTAAATCCGTCTGGCCCTGGAGATTTTTTCTTAGGGAGTTCATCAATGGCTTGCTCAATTTCTTTTTCCTCTTCTGTTATTTTGGGTAATTTATATTTTTGTAAATATGTATCCATTTCACTAAGATTGTCATGTTTGTTGGCATAGAGTTGGGCAAATTAGTTCCTAATTGTTGTTTTAATTTCCTCTTCCTTGTCGGTAGCTTCACCCTTTTCATTCTTGATACTAGTAATTTGCTTTTACTCTTTCTTTTTTTTTAATTAAATTAACCAAAAGTTTATCTATTTCATTGGTTTTTTTCATAAAACTAGCTCTTCATTTTATTTATTAGTTCAATAGTTTTCTTACTTTCAATTTTATTAATTTTTCCTTTGGTTTTCAATATTTCTAAGTTGGTGTTTAAATGAAGATTTTTAAGTTGTTCTTTTCCTAGTTTTTTTAGTTGTATGCCCAATTCGTTGATATCCTCTTTTTCTGTTTTATTTATGTAACCATTTAGATATATAAAACTTCCCCTAAGACCTGCTTTCGCTGCATCCCACAAGTTTTGGTATGTTGTCTCATTATTGTCATTCTCTTGAATGAAATTATTGATTTTTTTCTATGATTTGTTGTTTGATCCAAACAGTTTTTAGGATTAGATTATTTCGTTTCCAAATATTTTTGAATCTATCTTTCCATGGCCTTTTATTATCCTCCATCCTTTCCCCCTCCCCCATTTATGCTTTTCTTTCTCCTTTCCCTCCCTCAGCAGTGCTTTGCTTTTGACCACTACCTCCTCCAGTCCCTCCTCCCTTCTATTATCCCTTTCTTTTTTCTTCTCCTTTACCCTTACAGCTTGTTCCCTTCCTTCTATCCCCCTCCCTTTTCTTTCCCCTTTTCCCTCCTACCACCTACAGGGCAAGTTAGATTTCTGTACCTAACTGATTATGTTATGCCCTTCTTGAGCCAATTCTGATGAGAGCAAGGTTCAAACAATGCTCAGCCCCTTCCCTTCTTTCCCTCTGCTGTAATAGCATTTTGTGTCTTTTCCTGTAATGTAATTTAATCTTGTCTGCCTCCTCCTTTCTCAGTACATTTTCTAAGAACAGAGTAATGCACTTATTTGGATCCATTTAACCCACTTGATTAGATTTTTTTTTATCTTTACATCAAAGTCAACTAATATCCACCCTCTTTATGTATACTCCTTTAACATGATGTTGATGTAATAACAATAAAATTCTCAACAATTGCAAGTGTCATATTCCCTTGCAGGGATGTAAACAGCCCACCCTTCTTGATAACACATTGTATCTTTCTTTCCCATTTACCTTTTTATGTCTTTCTTGAGTCCTGTACTTGAAGGTCAAATTTTTTATTGAGCTCTGGTCTTTTTTATCAGGAAATATGAGAAGTCTCCTATTTCACTGAATATCCATCTCCTCCCTTAGACAATTGTGCTCATTTTTGCTGGGTAGTTGATCCTTGGCTGCAATCCAAGCTCCTTTGCCTTACAAAATATCCTGTTCCACATCCTATGGTCTTTTAATGTAGAAGCTGTAAGGTCCTGTGTAATACTGACTGAGATTCCATGATATTTAAGTTGTTTCCTTCTGGCTGCTTGTAGCACCTTCTCTTTTATCACGTAATTTTGGAATCTTGCTATTATATTCCTTAGCTTTGTCAATGTGGGATCTCTTTCAGTTGATGAATGGTATATTCTTTCGATGGTTATTTTACCTTCTGTTTCTAGGACCTCTGGGGAGCTCTCCTTTATGAATTCCTAAAAGATACTGTCTAGGATCTTTTTTTAATCGTGATTTCAGGTAGTCCAATAATTTTTAAATTATCTCTCCTGAATTGATTTTCCAGGTGGGTTGTTTTACCAATAAGGCATTTTACATTTTCATCTATTTTTTCATTTTTTTTGTTTCTGTTTGACTTATTCTTGCTCTCTCATAGAGACATTAGTTTCCAGTTGTCCAATTCTAATTTTTAAGAGATTGTTTTCTTCTGTTAATTTTTGTACTTCCTTCTTTAATTGGCCAATTATGTTTTTTGGGGAAATTGTTTTCTTCAGTGAATTTTTTTTTCCAATTTGCCAATTTTATTTTTAAGGACTCTTCTACCTCTCTCATTTGACTATTAAAATCCTTCTTGAGCTCTTCTAAGAAGCCTTATGGGGCTTCACACCAGTTAATATTCCCTTTTGGTGTTGCACATGTGGATTTGTTGACAATGGTGTCCTCTTCAGAATTTCTGTCTTGATTTTCACTCTTCTCATTATACGAATGTATGGTACATTTCTTTTTACTCATGGTGTTTCTTTATTCCATGGCCTTTAAAGAGATTGAGCTCTCCTGCTGGGGAACAGAGGGAACTGACCCAAGCTTCTTGTTTTGGGAGCCTATGTCTTGGTCACTGGCTTTGCGTTCTGGGGCCTCTTTTGTTAGCAATTTGAGGCTGTAGGGTTCTCACAGCTTACCTCGTGTTGGGCTGGAATCAGCAAGGATGGAACTTTCAGGCAATTCTAGGTTGCCTGTTTTTCCTTTCCTTTAGTTTTCTTCAGCTCCTATTAGATAGGTGCTGCAGGGTGTTTATCTGCCTGGGGCCCCCTGCAGTGCTGCCTCCCTTGCTTCTGCTAATCCACTGGGAGATTCCTTTGAGGTAGAGTGCAGAGGCACCTGGTGGTTTTCTGAGCTGGTTTCCACCAGTTCCCCCACCCTCAATGAGGCACTCTGAGGTCCAGGTGTTGGTGTTTGCCTGCTCTAACACCTGGGCTTCAGGATTTCCTCCTGGTTAGCAATTGGAGGCTGCAGGGATGTGACAGCTCACCTGCTGTTGGTCTGGAACCAGCAAGGCTTGGGTTTTAGGAAGCCTTTAGGTTGCCTTCTTCAGCTCCTTTAAGATGAATGCCATCTGGGGCCCCTTTTAGTTCTGCCTCCCTTATTTTTGCTGAGGTACTGTGAGACCCTTTTGCTGCACTGCTGCACTGCTGCCCCTCCCCCAATCTTTCTTCTAGTTCAGCTGTTCCAGGGTTTTTTTTCTGGGGTGATATTTTCTGGCTTTTCAGAGGTTCATAGGGGAGAGTGAAAGCAATTACCTTTTTACTCCACCATCTTGGCTCCCAGAAGTTTTTTACTTAATTCTCTAGGATTCTCTAAGTATATCATCATGTCATCTGCAAAGAATGATAGCTTTGTTTGTACTTTGCCAATTTAATACCTTCAATTTATATATGTTTTTAATAAAAGTGTTAAATATCACAGTATCAAGTACATAAACTTCTACATATCAAAGACCCCATATTCTATTGTTTAGGCTTTTACCATAAAGCTAACATCCTCCAAGAAAATGCTGGTGCTCCTCCTGTATTCTCCACTTTCATTTTATTAAAATTGTAAACTTTGCTACTAAGCAGCTACCAGTCTTAACCACCCCACATGTACAAGTACTCTAGATGGCAAATAATTCAGTAAGTAATCATGTCAATAAGTTTCATTCTTCCTAAAACTTATATTTGTCTATTAATTTACTATAGTCCTATAATCTTTATAAATTATGTTTAGGGATACAATTTATTTATATAAATTTTGTATTTTTTATACATATTCACACTAGATAAGGTGCCAGAACCCTACAGCCTCCAACTGTGAACATCAGAGGCCTCAGCACACAAAGCCAGTGACCAGTCCCAAGGCTCCTAACACATGAAACTTGGATCAGCACCCACTGCTCCCCAGCAGGAGAGCTCAATCTCTTTAAAGGCCAGGAAATAAGCAAACATCATGAGTAAAAAGAAATGTACCATAGATTCATATTACGATAACAGTGAAGATCAAGGTAGAAATTCTGAAGAGAACAGCATTGTCAACAAACCCACATCTGGAAACTCAAAAGGGAATATGAACTGGTCTGAAGCCCAAAAAGCCTTCTTAGAAGAGCTCAAGAAAGATTTCTAAAGTCAAATAAGAGATAGAAGAGTTTTTAAAAATATAATTGCCAAGTGGAAAAAAAGTAAACTGAAGAAAACAAGTATCTAAAAAATACAATTGGCCAAATGGGAAGGAGGTACAAAATTTAAGAGAAGAAAAGAATTTGTTAAAAATGAGAATCAGGCAAATGGAAGCTAATGTCTCTGTGAGAGAGCAAGAATCAGTCAAACAGAAACAAAAACAAATGAAAAAATAGATGAAAACGTAAAATCCGTGTTTGGTAAAACAACTGACTTGGAAAATCAATCCAGGAGAGACAATTTAAAAATTACTGGCCTACATGAAAATCGTAATGAAAAAAAACAGTGCCTGGGCAATATCTTTCAGGAAATCATAAAGGAAAACTGCCCTGAGGTCCCAGCAACAGAGGGTAAAATAATCATAGGAAGAATCCACTAATAACATACTGAAAGAGATCCCAAATTGAAAACACCAAGGAATATAATAGCAACATTTCAAAATTACCAGGTCAAAGAGAAAATACTGCAAGCAACCAGAAAGAAAGAATTTAAATATCATAGAAGCACAGTCAGGTTTACACAGGACCTTGCAGCTTCTATATTAAAAGGCTCTAGGTAGTAAAACATGATATTCCATAAAGCAAAGGGGCTTAGATTACAACCAAAGATCAACTACCCAGTTAAAATGAGCATGATCTTTCAGGGGAGGAGATGAATATTCAACAAAATAGGGGACTTCCCAACCTTCCTGATAAAAAGACTAGAACTCAACAGTAAATTTGATCTTCATATATAATACTCAAGAGAGACATAAAAAGGTAAATGGAACAGAAATATACAATATGTTGTTAATAAGGGCAAACTGTTTATATCCCTGCAAGGGAAGATGACACTTGTAACTCTTGAGAACTGTGTTGTTATTATACCACATTACAAGAATATTCATAAAGGGGGAGGATGTAAGTTGACTTTCATGTAATGATTAAAAAAGTCTAAACAAGTGGGTTAAATGGACCCAAATAAGTAGATTATTTTTGATCTAAGAAAATGTATGGAGAGAAAAGGAAAGGAGGAGGCAGACAGGGGTAAATGACATTACAGGAAAAGGAACAAGAGAGAAAGAAGGGAGGGGGATGAGCATTGTTTGAATCTTACTTTCATCAGATTTGGCTCAAGAAGGGAATAACAATCATTTCGGTATAGAAATCTAACTTTCCCTATAGGTGGTAGGAGGGAAAAGGGGAAAGGAAAGGGAGAGGGGATAGAAGGGAGGGAAAAAGCAATAAGAGTAAAAGGGAAGCAAAGAGAAGGGGCTAATAGAAGGGAGGAGGGACTAACGGAGGCAGTGGTCAAAAGCAAAACAGTAGGGAGGAGGGAAAAGTAGAAAGGAGAAAGAAAAGGATAAACATGCAGGGGAAAAAATGGAGAGAAAGACAAAGATAGTAATTGTAACTGTGAATGTGAATGGGACAAACTCTCCCATAAAAGGAAGGGGGATAGTAGAGTGGATTAAAAACAACAATCCTACAATATGTTGTTTACTGGAAACGCATTTGAAAAAGAGTGACATACACAGGGTAAAGGTAAAAGGCTAGAGCAGAATATATTATGCTTCAGCTGAAGGGGGAAAAAAAGTGGGGTACCAATCCTGTTCCCAGACCAAGCAAAAAAAAAATAAATCTTATCAAAAGAGATAAGGAAGGAAACTACATCCTGTTAAAAAGCACCATAAACAATGAAGTAATATCATTACTAAACGTATATGCACCAAATGATATAGTATCCAAATTCTTAGAGGAGAAATTCAGGGAGTTATAGAAAGAAATATACAGCATAATTCCACTAGTGGGGGAATTCAACTTCCGCCTCTCTGAACTAGATAAATCTAACCACAAAATAAAGAAGAGAGAAGTTGAGGAAGTAAATAGGATAATAGAAAAGTTAGCTATGACAGACCTGTAGAGAAAACTGAATGGGGATAGAAAGGAATATACTTTTTTTTCCTCAGTGGTATATGGCACATACACAAAAATTGACCATTCAGTAGGGCATAAAAACCTCACAATCCAATGCAGAAAGGCAGAAATATTAAACGCATCCTTTTCAGATCATGACACAATAATAGTCATATGTAATAAAGCACCATAGAAAGATAGACTAAAAAGAATTGGAAACTAAATAATCTAATCCTAAAAACAGAGTGCGTCAAACAAGAAATCATAGAAACAATCCATAACTTCATTCAAGAGAATGACAAGAATGAGACAATATACCAAAACTTACGGGATGCAGTGAAAGCAGTTCTTAGGTGAAGTTTTATATCTCTAAATGCTCATGATGACTTGTATTGACAGACTTAGCTCTTCTCAGCAATGCAAGGATTTAAGACATCTCCAAAGGCCTCATGATAGAAAATGCCACCCACATCCAAAGAATGAACAATGGAGTTTGAATGCAGATCAAGGCATACTATTTGCTATTTTTTTCTCCTGTTTTGTTTCCTCTTTCTGGTGGTTTTTCCTATTGGTTCTAATTCTTTCTTACAACAACACTAATGTGAAAATATGTTTAAGAGGAAGGATGGCTTATATCAGATTGCATGCTGTCTTGAGGAGGAAGGTAGTGAGGGAGGTGGAGAAAAATTTAAAACTCAAAAACATATGGAAGTGATTATTGATAAATCAAAATAAATTATTTTTTTAAAAATGAAGTTATTGAGCTACATGACATCTAAGACTCTCTCCTACTTTAAGTCCTGTGATTCACTCTTCTCTGATGAGTTAAATTTCTTTGTGGATCTCTCATGACTCTTATTGTACCTTTTGATTTAGAATCATTGAATCATACATATAGAGGTACAAAATACCATAATTGTCATATAGTTCAATCCTTCATTTACAGATGAGAAACTTGAGGCCAAGAGAATTCAATTAATTTTTCAAAATTAGTGTTACAACGAATGTTGGAGTGGGGATTCAAATATTGGGTCTCTGACTCCAAACCCATTGTTATTATCACTATTACACAATATTCTTTTCTGTACTATTAGCTACGCACCTTTTTGAGAGTTGAGATTATGTTGAACTTATCTCTTAACCACTGCAGTCACTAGTGGTTTTGATATATATTAAGTACTCAGAAAATATTGATTGAAATTAATTTCTCCTTCTTCATTTGTGCTGGGCCTACATACAAGGTTGCTTTCATCTTTCCAACCCTTGATGATTATTTTTTGCCTCACCTCTAATATACTCCCCAAAACTGTTTTCTAAATGGAGCTGAATTACAAGCCAATATATGTTTTAATTGAAAGCCCTCAAAACTTTAATAAAATAATTTAGTAACTCAGATTATTGAAGTAAGAGCTGTAATGCAGTGAAATGAACACTGAACAGCCAATATCAGAAAACTGAATTCTGAGACCTAGCTCTGATAAGTGCTAAGTTGGTAAGTTTGGAGTAGTCACTTAAATTTGGGCTAACTTCTTCATCTAAAAAATGAAGTGAATATAAAAATAAATTAGTACCAACACTCTATGAATCCAAGTGTTTGCTATATTCTGAAATATGGGAATCCAATGTCTCTGCTTCCTAAACTTTTTTAGAATTAGTTTCTTTATTTTTAGTTTTCAGCATTTGATGTAATAAGACTTTGAACTCTTAATTTTTCCCTCCCCAAGACAGCATGCAATCTGACATAAGGTCTATATTTACAATCACATTAAATATATTTCCACATTATTTCCACATTAGTCATGTTGTGAAAAAAGAATCAGAACAAAAGGGAAAAACCACAAGAGAGAAAAAAAACAACAAAAAAGAGAAAACAGTACGCTTTGATCTGCATTCAGAGTACATAATTCTCTCTCTGGATATGGATTACATTTTCAATCAAGGGTCTTTCAGAATTGTCTTAGATCATTGCTTTGCTGAGAGGAGCTAAGTCTATCAAAGTTGGTCATCTCACAATGTTGCTGTTACTGTGTACAATGCTCTCCTCATTCTGCTCACTCCACTCAGCGTCAGTTCAAGTAAGTCTTTCCAGGTTCTTCTGAAATCTGCCTGCTCATCATTTCTTATAGCACTACAGCATTCCATTACATTGATATACCACAATTCAGCCATTCCAAAATTGATGGCTATCCTGTCAATTTCCACTTTTTGGCCATGACAAAAAGAGTTACTATAAATGTTTTTGTACTTTTCAATTTAATTTAATCAAAAGTATCCATTTTACATTTTACAATGTTTTCTACATCTCATTTGGTCATGAAATGTTCCATTCTCAACAGATCTGACAAGTAAACTTTTCTTTCATTTCCTAACTTGGTTATGGTATCACCCTTTATGTGTAAATCATGTATCCATTTTGACCTTATCTTCACATATGGTGTAAGATGTTGGTCTACGCCTAGTTTGTGCCGTATGGAACAAATCCTACAGCCTCCATTTGGCAATATAAAAGGCCCCCAGAACACAAAGCAAGTGACCAAGACCTATACTCCCATACAAGTAGCTTGGGTCAGTGCCCTCTGTTGCACAGCAGAAGAGGTCAATCTCTTTAAAGGCCAGGGAAAAAAGAAACACCATGAGTAAAAAGAAGCGTATGATAGGTTAATATAATAAAAAGAGTGAAGATCAAGACAGAACTTCTGAAGAGGAAAACGTTGTCAACAAACCCACATCTGCAACATCAAAAGGGAAAATGAACTGGTCTGAATCCCAAAAAGCTTTCTTAGTAGAGCTCAAGATGGATTTAAAAAGTCAAATGAGAAAGGTAGAAGAGTCTTTAAAAAATATAATTGGCCAACTGGAAAAAAAGTACACTGAAGAAAACAAGTCCCTAAAACACACAATTGCCCAACTGAAGAAGAAAGTACAAAAACTAACAGAAGAAAACAAACTGTTAAAAAAACTAGAGTTGGACAAATGGAAACTAATGACTCCATGAGAGAGCAAGAATCAGTCAAACAGAAATAAAAAAATGAAAAAAATAGACAAAAACATAAAATGCCACAATGGTAAAACAACCGACCTGGAAAATCAATACAGGATAGACAATTTAAAAACTACTGGACTACCTGAAAATTATGATGAAAAAAAGAGCGTGGACAGTATCTTTCAGGAAATCATAAAGGAAAACTGCCCTGCAGTCCTGGAACCAGAAGGTAAAATAACCATAGAAAGAATATACTACTCACACCTGAAAGAGATCCCAAATTGACAACACCAAGGAATATAATAGCAAAATTCCAAAATTACCAGATGAAAGAGAATGTGCTGCAAGCAACCAGAAAGAAAGAATTTAAATATTATGGAAACACAGTAAGGATTACACAGGACCTTGAAGCTTCTACATTAAAAGACCACAGGGCGTGGAACATAATATTCTGAAAGGCAAAGGAGCTTGGATTACAACCAAGGATCAACTACCCAGTGAAAATGAGCATGATCTTTCAGGGTAGAAGATGAATATTCAACAAAATAGGGGACTTCCCAACCTTCCTTATAAAAAGACTAGAACTCAACAGAAAATTTGGTCTTCATATACAATACTCAAGAGAGACATAAAAAGGTAAAGGGGACAGAAAGATACAATATGTTGTTAATAAGGGTAAACTGTTCACATCCCTACAAGGGAAGATGACACTTGTAACTCTTGAGAACTGTATTGCTATTACACCATGTTAAAAGAATATCCATAAAGGGGGAGGATGTAGGTTGACTTTCATGTGATGATTAAAGAAAATCTAATCAAGTGGCTTAAATGGACCCAAGTAAGTAGATTAATTTGATCTAAGAAAATGTATTGGGAGAAAAGGAAAGGAGGCGGTAGACAAGGGTAAATTACATTACAGGACAAGGGACAAAAACCTATTACATCAGAGAGAAAGAAGGGAGGGAGATGAGCATTTTTTGAATCTTATTCTCACCAGATTTGGCTCAAGAAGGGAATGACATAATCATTTAGGTATAGAAATCTAACTTGCCCTATAGGTGGTAGGAGGGAAAAGGGGAAAGAAAAGGGAGGGAGGATAAAAGGGAGGGAAGAAACAGTAAGGGCAAAGGGGAAGAAAAGGGAAAGGGATAATAGGAGGGAGGAGGGGCTAAAGGAGGCAGTGGTCAAAAACAAAATACTAGTGGGATGGGGGAAAGGAGAAAGAAGAAAGAAAAACATAAATGGGGGGGAAGGATGGAGAAAAAGATCCAGATAATAATCATAACTGTGAATGTGAATGGGATGAAGTCTTTCATATAATGGAAAAGGACAGCAGAATAGATTAAAAACCATAATCCTACAATATGTTGTTTACATGAAACCCATTTGAAAAAGAGTGACACATACATGGTAAAGGGAAAAGGCTGGAGGATAATATATTGTGCTTCATCTGAAGTAAAAAAAAAAAGAGAGGAGAAAAACAGGGGTAGCTATCCCTATCTCAGACTAAGCAAAAGCAAAAATAGATCTAATCCAAAGAGATAAGGAAGGAAACTACATCCTGCTAAAAGGCACCATACACAATGAAGTAATATCGTTACTAAACATATGTGCACCAAATAGTATAGCATCCAGATTCTTAGACTAGAAGTTCAGGGAGTTAAAGGTAGAAATAGATAGAAAAACTATACCAGTGGGGGACCTCAACCTCCCCTCTCTGTACTAGGTAAATCTAACAACAAAATAAAGAAGAGAGAAGTTAAGGAAGTGAATAGAACATTAGAAAAGTTAGATATGATAGACTTGTAGAGAAAACTGATTGGGGATAGAAAGGAATATGCTTTTTTTTCTCAGCACCACATGGCACATACACAAAAATTGACCGTGTACTAGGGCATAAAAACCTCATAATCCAATGCAGTAAGGCAGAAATATTAAATGCATCCTTTTCAGATCATGATGCAACAAAAATTATATGTAACAAAGGGTCATGGAAAGATAGATTAAAAAATAATTGGAAACTAAATAATCTAATCCTAAAAAATGATTGGGTCAAACAACACATCATAGAAACAATCAATAATTTTACTCAACAGAATGACAGTAATGAGACAACACAAAATTATGGGATGCAGTAAAGCAGTTCTTAGGGAAAGTTTTATATCTCTAAATGCTTACATAAATATAATAGAAAAGAGGAGATCAATGAATTGGGCATAGAACTAAAAAAACTGTAAAAAGAACAAATTAAAAATCCTCAATTAAACACTAAATTAGAAATATTGAAAACCAAAGGAAAAATTAATAAAATTGAAATTAAGAAAATGATTGAAGTAATAAATAAAACTAAGAGCTAATTTTATGGAAAAACCAATAAAATAGAGAAATCTTTGGTAATTTAATTTAAAAAAAAGAAACAAGAAAACCAAATTAGTAGCATCAAGAATGAAAAGGGTGAAGCTACCACCAAGGAAGAGGAAATTAAAACAATAATTAGGAATTATTTTGCCCAACTCTATGTCAACAAATTTGACAATCTTAATGAAATGGATACATATTTACAAAAATATAAATTTCCCAGATTAACCGAAGAGGAAGTAAAACACTCAAATAAACCCAACTCAGAAAAAGAAATTGAGCAAGCCATTGATGAACTCCCTAGGAAAAAATCTCCAGGGCCAGATGGATTTACTTGTGAATTCTATCAAACATTTAAAGAACAATTAATTCCAATACTTCATAGAATAGTTGGGAAAATAGGTGAAGAAAGAGTGTTATCAAATTCTTTTTATGCTACAAATATGGTGCTGATACCTAAACCAAGAAGAGTCAAAACAGAGAAAGAAAATTATAACCAATTTCTCTAATGAATATAGATGCAAAAACTTTAAACACAATATTTGCAAATAAGTTACAGGAACTAATCACAAGAATACTACACTATGACCAGGTAGGATTTATACCAGGAATGCAGGGTTGGTTGTATATTGGGAAAATTATCTGCATAATTGAACATATCAACACCAAAACCAACAGAAACCGCATGATCATCTCAATATATACAGTAAAAGATTTTGACAAAATTCAACACCACTTCTTATTAAAAACATTGAAAAGCATAGGTATAAATGAAGTCTTCCTTAAAGTGATAAATAGCATCTATCTAAAACCTTCAGCAAGCATTCATTATATGTAAAGGTGACAGGATAGAAGTATTTCCAATAAGATCGGCCATGAAACAAGGATATCCATTATCACTACTGTTATTCAATATTCTGCTGGAAACGTTAGCTTTAGCATTACAAGAAGAAAAGGAAATTGAAGGTATTAGAATGACAAAGAAGAAACAAAGCTATCATTCTTTGTAGATGACATGATGATATACTTAGAGAATCCTAGAGAATCAACTAAAAAACTACTTGAAATAATAAGCAACTTTAGCAAACTTGTAGGCTACAAAATTAACTCACATAGATCATCAGCATTTATATATATTACCAACAAAGCCCAACAGCAAGACATAAAAAGAGAAATTCCATTTAAACATACTGCACATGTTATAAAACATTTAGGAGTCTATGTATAAAAACAAACCCAGGAACTCTTGTGAACACAATTACGAAATGCTATTCATACAAATCAAATCAGATCTAAATAATTGGAAAAAAAGATCAGTTGCCCATGGGTAGGCCAAGCTAAAATAATAAAAATGACAATCCTACCTAAGCTAATTTACTTATTAAGTGTTATACCAATGAAACTACCAAAAAATTTTTTTTCGTAGAGTGAGAAAAAATAATAGCAAAATTCATTTGGAAGAACAAAAGTTCCAGAATATCAAAGGAACTAATGAAAAGAAATACAGGGAAAGGTGGACTAGCAATTCCAGATATTACTTTGTATTATAAAGCAGCAATCATCAAAACTGCTTGGTACTGGCTAAAAATACAGTGGTAGATCAGTGGAATAGGTTTGACATGGTAGTCAATGACTATAGTAATCTATCATTTGATAAACCCAAAAACCCCAGTTTCTGGGACAAGAACCCAGTCTTTGAACAAACCTGCTGGAACAACTGGAAAAGAGTACGGCAGAAACTAGATATACACAAAAATTTCACACCATATACCAGAATAAAGTCAAAATGGGTTCATGACTTAGATATAAAGGCTGATACTATAAGTAAACTGGGAGAACAAGGAATAGTTTACCTGTCAAATCTATGGAGAACAGAAGAATTCATGACCAAATAGGAGTTAGAGAACATTATGAAAAGCAAAATGGATAATTATGATTACATTAAATTGAAAAGTTTTTGCACAAAGGCAATGCAACTAAGATTAGATGGAAAAGAAAACAGGGAAAGAATTTTTACAACTAGTATCTCTAATAAGGTCCTCATTTCTAAAATATATGGAGAATTAAGACAAATTTATAAGAACACAAGCCATTCCCCAACTGATAAATGGTTAAAGGATATGCACATACAGTTCTCAGATGAAGAAATTAAAGCCATCTACAGTTACATGAAAAAATGCTCTAAATCATTATTGATTAGAGAAATGCATATCAAAACAACTGTAAGGCACCACATCACACCTATCAGATTGGCCAATGTGACAAAACAGGAAAATGATAAATTGTTAGAGAAGATGTGGGAAAATTGGAACACTAATGCATTGTTGGTGGAGTTGTGAAATGATCCAACCATTTTGGAGAACAATTTGGAACTATGCCCAAAGGACTATAAAAAAAAATGCATACCCTTTGATCTAGTGACAGCATGTCTAGGGCTACATCCAAAAGAGATATTACAGATGGGAAAAGGACCCACATGTACAAAAATTTTCATAGCAACTGTTTTTGTGGTGCCAAAGAATTGGAAAGTGAGTCGATGCCCACTAATTAGGGAATGGCTGAGCAAGTTGTGGTATATGAATGTAATGGAGTACTATTGTGGTATAAGAAATGATG
Source organism: Phascolarctos cinereus (assembly GCF_003287225.1). Taxonomy (NCBI): domain Eukaryota; kingdom Metazoa; phylum Chordata; class Mammalia; order Diprotodontia; family Phascolarctidae; genus Phascolarctos; species Phascolarctos cinereus. The sequence continues at coordinate 202,541,568 of NW_027555958.1, read as the reverse complement.
AACAGTTTGACTTCAGAAAAACCTGGAAAAACTTGTATGGTCTAACGCTGAGTGAAGTGAGCAGAACCAAGAGAACTTTGTACACAGTGACAGCCAATTTGTGCAATGACTTAAATTGATAAACTTGACCCTTATCAGCATTACAAGGATCTAAGACATCTCCAGAGGCCTTGGGATGGAAAATGTTGTCCACATCCAAAGAAAGAAGTATGGAAGTCGAATTTCTTTCACTTTTTACCTTCTGTTGAATTTTGTTTCCTCTTTCAGATGGTTCCTCCTACTGGTTTTAATTTTTACTTACAACTTCTCTAATGTGAAAATATTTTTAATAGGAATGTAAATGTATAGCCCATATCAGATTGTGCACCATCTTGGGGAGGGTGATGGGGAGTAAATGGGAGAAAAATTTTAAACTCAAAAGCACATGAAAGTGATTTGTTGATAAATCGAAATAAGCTAATAAAATTTAAAAAAAAAGAAATAACTTGGGAGCAGCTATATGAGGAAAGCAGGGTCACATATGCTGTAAAACTCCAGTGGTTTTCTGGTGGATTTAATTATATTTATTTATTTATAACATTCTATTTTTTTTTTAAGTTTTGTGTTCAAAATTCTGTCCCTTGCTCTCCCATCCCTTCATTTAGCCCCTGAGAATTCAAGCAATATATCAATGATACATACGAATCTTGGAAAATATTTCCTTATTTTTTAAGAAAGAAAGAAAATAAAGCTAGAAAAATTACATTTAAATTTACACTCAAGACCTCCCTCTTCACCCTTCTCTTTTTCTCCCCTTCCCTCCCCTTCTTTGCCCTTCCCTTCCTCTTCTCATCTTCTCTCTCCCCTTCCCCTCCCACCCCCATCCCCACCCTTCCCTCCATCCTTTCTACTTCTTCCCTTCTCCAGTGTAGACCATGCAGTGGTAATGACAGCTGAGGAAGTCATGGAGCCCACTAAGGCAGACATCATGTGGCTGTGCCAGGACTTGTCTTCCATAATGGCCACGTACTTGACAGGTGACTTGACTGCCACCAGTGAAGACTATAAACTTATGGAACTGTGAACAAACTGACTACGTGAAGTATCTAGAAATGAAAGATATTGCAGTAAACATAAGTAGAAACCTAAAGGACTTAAAACAGAAATATGCAGCACTTCAGCCTTATCTGGACCAGATCATTTTAATTGCGGACCAAGTAGCAGCTCTTGAGCAGGCAGCTTACAAGTTGAATTCATAATCAAAGAAACTAGAAACAAAATACAAGAAGTTAGAAAGGTGATGAAATAATTCTTTATCACAAAGCCTTTAACTACAAGAATGCTACATAAGAGCTGAAATAAGTAGGGTGGAACTTATCACTATGCTTCAATTCCTAAAAGGAAGCAGTGCTGCTGACCCAAAGAAAATCCCAGTCCCCACTTATAGTTGGATGTGTAACTTTGGCCTCTGCTTGATGTTTCCTAAACCTGTAATCCCTGGAACTTCATTTTATCATGTGCTTCATTTTGTGCTGTGGACCAAGGCTAAGAAATCAGGGTCAATCCCTTCTAGAGCAGACACAGAGGAAAGCCTGTCGTCTCTCTTTCTCTGCCCTGCCTCCCACTCCCCTAGGGCTCCAGCTTGAGCTTGCTGTTTTGAATGTACCCCCCTACCCCCTTCATAACCTGTCCTTCAACTTAAATAGCAAATGGTGATTTATGACCCTCAAAAAATAAGTTTGCATCAGTTCTCTTCACTGGAGGTGGATAGATTATCATTCTGCTATCTGCTTCCGCTTAATGGGTGAGCTCATTTCTTCCTTTCACTTCTCTATTTATCCTGTTCCAGCTCAAAAGTCTATTTTGCTTCTAACCACTGTCTTTTTTAATCCACCTTTTCCTTTATTACTCCCCCTCCTTTCTCTTATCCTCATTCTCTCTTATTTCCCTATTGGTTAACATGTGCATATTCTCTCTTTAACCAACTTAATGAAAGTGAGTTTCAAATATTGCCTGACATCTCTGCCACCACCATCATTTCAACCTTCACTTTAAAAGCACATCCTTGTACACCTCTTTCATGTGATGAAAGTATCCCCATTCTCCCTCTCCTTCTCCCTTATCCCAGAGCACCCCTCTTTCTCTCTCTTTCATTTTTCTGTAGATCATTTTTATATAATCAACTCACTTTTGTGCCTTCTATCTATGTGAAGTATTTTAAACTGACCTAATAATGATAATTTTCTTATGAATTACATGTATTATCTTTGCATATAGAAATTTAAACAAATAAACTTTAATGATAATTTTATGATGGCTTATTTTTTTTATATTTGCCTTTATACTTCTCTTGAATCTTGTGTTTAAATGTCAGATTTTCAAGTTAGCACTTTTTTTTCATCAGGAATGCCAGAAAGTAGTTTTTTTTTTCTTTTAAATGTCCATTTTCCCATGGAAGGAGTATACTCATTTTTTGCCTAGGTGATTCTTGGCTGAAATCCTAGTTCCTTTGCCTCCTGGAATATCATATCCTTCACCCCTTTCATATGGAAGCATATTTATTGTGTGGTTCTAGTTGTGTCTCCATGATATTTGAATTATTTCTTTCTGGCTGCTTGAAGTATTTTCCTTTTGGCTGCAGAGCTCTGGAATTTAGCTATATTATTCCTGCGAATTTTTATTTTGGGATCTCTTTCAAGAGATGGTCAATGGATTCTTGTAACTTATGCCTTTACTATTCTCTGTATCTAACATGTCAAGGAAGCTTTCCTTCATAATTTCTTCAAATATGATTTCTAGGCTCTTTTTTTTTTTCTTTTTGTGATGCAATGAGGGTTAAGTGACTTGCCCAGGGTCACATACCTAGTAAGTGTCATATGTCTGAGGCTGGATTTGAACTCGGGTCCTCCTCACTCCCAGGCTGGAGCTCTACCCGTTATGCAATCTAACTTCCCCTAGGCTCTTTTTTTGATTATAACTTTTGAATTTCCAATAATTCTTAAATGATCTTTTTTCAATCAGTTTTACAGGTCAGTTTTTTTTTCTAGTTAAATATTTCCCATTTTCTTCTTTTTGTTTCATTCTTTTGACTTTGTTTCTTGATGTCTCATGTACTCATTTGCTTCCTTCCACTTGCCTAATTCTAATCTTTTAGGAATTACCTTCTCCAGTGAATTTTTCTACCTCTTTTTCCATTTGGTCAAATCTGCTTTTTTAAGAGTTCTTCTCTTCAGTGGACTTTTGTGCATCTTTAACATTTGTCTGACTGTTTTGTTTTTTTTTAGTTATTACTTTCTTCATTATTTTTTGTGCCTCCTTTACCAAGTTATCAATTCTCATCTCATAACTTGCTTGGATCAATCTCAATTCTTTTTTTTTTTCCAAATTTTTCCTCGGGGGGTGCAGCCAAGACGGCCAAGTGAAAGCAGTAACTTGCTTGAGCTTTCCTCCAAACCCCTCCAAATGCCTATAAAAAATGGCTCTAAACAAATTCTAAAACAGCATAACCTACCAAAGACAAAGTGAAGCAAATTTCCAGCAAAGATAACCTGGATGGTTGATCCAAAAGGTATATTGCTCTTGGCAGCGAGAGGAGTGCAGTTCACCATGGGCATGCATGCTACAGTACATGTGGAGCAGGCCTCAGATGACTGAATCATGGGCAGCTGTGGCAGTTTCCACACTTCTTAACCCATGAACACCAAAGAAGGTCAGTGGCAAAAGTCTGTTTCTGTGGTGCTGAGAGAGAAATGAAGTGGTCTCAGCTCCATTCCCCAAGCACAGCCTGGGGTGGTGGCTGCCCCCTGAGCTTCAGGCCCATGGACTGGGGGGGAAATAAAGTGGCTGATCAGAGGGAGGTTACAGGGATCTCTTTGCCACTGCTGAGGCAGGCATCTCTTGCTTTGCCCAAGCTTGGATATGGGTCACAGTTCTGGGCAGCAGTCCTGGGGCAAGGAAGAGCACTGGCATGGTGGAGCTTGCAATGACTGGGGAGAGGAAATTCTCCTCACAGTTCCAAGACAGAAAAGACTGCTTGTGGTCATTCATAGACCACAGCACAGGCCAGGAAAGGAGTAAACACCTAGGCCCTTATCACACCACCTTGGAAGAACTGAAAGTTTACAGGTCCCTACAAGTGTCTCTGAAAACAGCTGTACAAACCCTCACAGCTTGAGACAGTACATTCTCCACATTGGAAGCAGACTCTTACCTTAACAAAGAGTTTAAAACTCAAGCAATTCACCAGGATTATGAGCAAGCAGTGCAAAAAGAGTCAGACTATATTATCTTACTTTGATGACAAAAAAGATCAAAACATACAACCAGAAGGAGACAACAAAGTCAAAGCTCCTACATTCCAAGCCTCCAAGAAAAATATGAATCAGTCCCAGGCCTTGGAACAGCTCAAAAGGGATTTTGGGAAGCAAATAAGAGAAGTAGAAGAAAAGCTGAGAACAGAAATGAGAGTGATGGAAGAAAATCATGAAAAAGAAGTCAACAGATTGCTAAAAGAGACCCAAAAATATACTGAAGAAACTAATACCTTAAAAAATAGCCTAAACCAAATGGCAAAAGAGGTTCAAAAAGACAATGAGGAGAAGAATGCTCTAAAAAGCAAAATTGGCCAAATGGAAAGGAAGTCCAAAAGATTACTGAAGAAAATGCTACCTTAAAAATTAGAATAGATCAATTGGAAGCTGGTAACTTTATGAGAAATCAAGACACTGTAAAACAAATCTGAAAGAATGAAAAATTAGAAAACAGTGTGAAAATATCAATGAAAAAACAACTGACCTGGAAAATAGATCCAGGAGAGATTCTTTTGTTTAGCACTTTTGCAAAGTAAATCCATCTTTAAACTAAGTAATTAACGAAAGGATATACTTAATATTCATATTTCATGCTTTTTTCTCCCTCTTTATGTACACCACACACACATGTGTGCACGCATGCACACACACACACACACATTAACCAAGAACCTGAATTACGTCAATTGTTACAGTACATACATTCTCAAAACCAGTGATGCATTTCATCAGAAATGGTTTGTAAGATACCAGAAGAAGGTAAATATGTTCATGGTACTGATGTTCTCATCATTTTACAATGGGTTAATTAGGTAGTATAACTATAAGCAAACAAAGATTCCCTATAGGAATCATAATGAATAGGCTTCAGTGATGGAGCTGCATATTTTATTTATGTGTCTTACTATTAATAAGTCATCAGAAATTTCTATTGTGAAATAATCATTTTCTAAGCAGAGAATGTAATTTAGTTTGTCTTGATTGTCTTCTTGACCATTTCACTTCATACTTACATACTGAATACAGTAACCTTCTGGAATTAATTTCTAAGCTGTGAATTTTTATGTAATGGGTAATACAAGTATTTCAAAGAATAAGCATAGTTTTAAAAGCTCATTATCAATTTAATATTACAATATGAAATCATATAATATGAAATTTTAAGTGTTCAATCCTTTGCAAATATTGTGATTACTTTTCTTTTTTAATTTATATTTATTATGTACAATAAAGAACTTCCAAAGAAAGGATTTAAAATATTAGATTTAATGTTCCTGTAGATAACAAGTTAGTCAAAAAATAGTCTATAATAAATATATCCATTAATAATAACTGAAACAACTAGACAACATAAATTTTGGAAATACAAAGAAGTACTTAAACAGAAAATTTATTTTTGAACATGTTCATCAGCAAAATAGAGAACAGATCAACTGAGTAAACATACAGCTAAAGAAAACTAGAAACCTAATAAATTTAAAATAATAAGTACCAAAACAAGAATTGATCCAGTTTGGGGTTGCTGGCAACCTTGAAAAGTCAGAGTAAAGGATTACTTCCACCTGGAATGAATTCATGTACTCAAACCTTTTTCTAGTCATAGTGGCAAGGTTTATTATAATGTCAATAGTGTAGGTAAGATTCTTAGGGGATCTGCTATGATTACCTTTCTTGTAATTACTGAGTCACTTAAAAAGGATCAAATAATGAGATTTTTGGAAGAGATAGTTATGTTGAAGGAAATCTAATACAAACTCTTAATCTTATAAATTAAGAATTGAGACATATGAAGTTAATAGATTTGCCCAAGGTTCACATATAAGAAATAATAGAGCTATTTTTTTTTTTTGTGAATTGCATTGTAAAAAGAGTTCTGTCTCATTAGACAAATGACTTGCAAGTAGAATGTAAGATTTATAAGGAAAATGCTATATTTTCATAGTTGCATTTGTATCCTCAATAATCAACATAGTCCATTTTATAGAGCCAGTTCTTAGTAGATATTTATTGAATTGAACTTAGCAATATTCATTTAAGTAATCTCACACTGCTCTATCATAGCCATGGATAAGTATTAGATAGAATATGACAATGAAACTTAAATGTTTCTTATAACTAATGTAGACAGAATTCATGTACTGGCTAATGCCAGATCATATTAGTGGATTTACAATACCTTCTTCCCAGAAGTTAATGTTCTTCATAATCTTCTAAAAATTTATTGGTAACATTTTATAGCTATGTTAAATTGAAATGTTACAAAATAGAGACTTTTGATAATTTTGGTCTACATAAACACAATCAAATTTAACTTCTCTTATTTTATCTCTTTAAATGGACAATGGATGTTGGACTTAAAACAATATTGATACTATGGGGGAAATATGAAAATGTGAACAGAATTAAATTGTATGGATAACATACAAACTGCATAATCAGTTTCAGAAAATTAGAAATTCATTTTAAATAATTTCAAGATTAACTTAATAGTGTATGTGTTAATAACATGGTATCAACAATGTTAAAGTTGATTTAATATTTAGAACTAAAATATCATAAACTTATTTTAATTCTCAATGTGTTTCTTTGAAAATTAAAATCAAGAACTAGTTAAAATTAATATGTTATAGACAGAAATTTATAGACTACTTTACAAATAAATTGTTTTCCTGGAATATGTAAAAAAGAGCCCACTGTAGAGACCAATTCAATTTATTTTTTTCTCACATTATTACAGGTTATTATACCTAGCCTTTAAAAAAAAATTAGGGGGCAGAGTCAAGGTGGCAGAGTAAAAGCAGTGACTTCTTGAGCTCTCCCCCAAACCTGTCCAGATACCTGTAAAAAATGGCTCAAAACAAATTCTAAGGCAGCAATACACCCTAAAGACAGAGTGAAACACATTTCCAGCCCAAGGCAACCTGGATGGTCATCAGAAAGGTCTATCATGCTGAGCTGGGAGAGGAACCCAGTTCAGTGCAGATGTGTGTGGAAAACAGGCCTCGGGAAACCTGGAGCATCCCTCAGAGGACTGAATCATGGACAACTGTGCTGGTTTTCAGACTTCTCAACTCATGAATGCCTAACACAACTTAAAAGGCCAGTAAGAAAAGTACGTGACTGGGGTAAGAGAGAAGCTTGATGACAGTTCCAGTCCCTGTGCACAGCCAGGGGTGAGTGGCTGCTTCCTGAGCTTCCTGCCCACAGACTTAGGGGGAATCAAGTGGCTGATCTGAGGTGGATTGCCTGTGCTGGATCTGGGTCACAGTTCTGGGAAGCAGTTCTGGGGCGAAGAGGAGCACTGGCATAGTGGAGCTTGTAGTAGCTGTGAAGAGAAAACTCTTCCCATAGTCCCAGGAGAGAAAGACGTGCTTGTGGCCACTCACAGACCAGAGCACAGGCCAGGAGGTGAGTAAACACCTAGCCCCTTATCACAACACCTTGGAAGAACTGAAAATTTACAGGTCCCCAGAAGCATCTCTGACGACAGCTGCACAAAACCCCCAAAGATTTCCACACTGAAATTAGACCCCTACCATAACAAAAAGTTTAAAAATCGAGTAATTGGCTGGGATCATGAGCAAACCTCAAAAAATAAAGTCAGACCATAGCATATTTCTTTGGTGACAGAGAAGAGGAAAACATACAACCAGAACTACATAACAAGGTCAAAGCTCCTACGTCCAAAGCCTTCAAGAAAAATATGAATTGGTCCCAGTTAATGGAAGAGCTCAAAAGGGATTTTGAGAAGCAAGTAAGAGAAGTGGAGGAAAATCTGGAAAGAGAAATGAGAGTGATGTAAGAAAATCTTGGAAAACAAGTCAACAGCTTGCTGAAGGACATCCAAAAAATATGGAAGAAAACAACACCTTAAAAAATAACCTGACCCAAATGGCAATAGTAGTCCAAAAAGCCAATGAGGAGAAGAATACCTTCAAAACCAAAATTGGCCAAATGGAAAAGGAATTAAAAAAGCTTACTGACAAAAATTCTTCCTTAAAAATTAAAATGGAGCAATTGGAAGATAGTGATTTTATGAGAAATCAAGACATTGTACAACAAAATGAAAAGAATGAAAAAAAAAAGAAAACAATGTGAAATATCTCATTGGAAAACCAACTGACCTAGAAAATAGAGAGAGAATTTAAAAATTATTGGACTACCTGAAAGTCATGATCAACAAAAGAGCCTAGCCATCATGTTTCAAGAAATTATCAAGGAAAACTGCCTTGATATTTTAGAACCAGTAGGCAAAACAGAAATTGAAAGAATCCATGGACAACCTCATGATAGAGATACCCAAAGGAAAACTCCTAGGAATATTATAGCCAAACTACACAGTTCCCAGGTCAAGAAGAAAATATTGTAAGTAGCCAGAAAGAAACAACTCAAGTATATGGAAACACAATCAGGATAATATAAGATTTAGCAGCTTTTACCTTAAAGGACCAGAGGGCTTGGAATATAATATTCCAGAGGGCAAAGGAGCTAGGATTAAAACCAAGAATCACCTACCCAACAAAACTAAGTACAGTCCTTCAGGGGGAAACAATGGACATTCAGGGAAAAAGAGGACTTTCAAGCATTCTTGCTGAGAAGACCAGAGTTGAATTGAACAGTTGACTTTCAAATACAAGACTCACGAGAAACATGAAGAAGTAAAGAGAAAAGAGAAAACATAAGGTACTTATTAAGGTTGAAGTGTTTGAATTCCTGCATGGAAAGATGATACTTGTAACTCATGAGACCTTTGTCAGTATTAGGGTAGTTGAAGGAAAAATTATTTGTATGTAGATAGGTAAATGGATAGATAGATAGATAGATAGATAGATAGATAGATGGCACAGGGTGAGTTGAAGATGAAGGGATAATATCGGAGAATAAAATTAAGAGTTGAGAGAGGTTTATACTGGGAGAAGGAGAAAGGGAGAGGTAGACTGGGGTAAATTATCTCACATAAAACAGACAAGAAAAGTGTGGTGGGGAAGTAGGGGAAAGTGAGCGGGAATGAGTGATTCTTATTCTCATCGGATTTGGCTGAAGGAGGGAATAACGCACAAACTCAATTGCTATAGAAATTTATCTTATCCTACAAGAAAATAGTGGGGGGAGGAAGGGGACAAGAGAGCAGTTAATGATAGAGAGGAGGGCAGAGGGGGTCATCCAAAGCAAACACTTCTAAGGAGGGACTGAGACAAAACAGAGAATAGTATAAAGGGGGTGGGTGGGATAGGATTAAGGAAAATATACTTAGCTTTTCACAACATGATTACTATGGAAGTGTTTTGCATGACTACACATGTATAACCGGTATCAAGTTGTTTGCCTTCTCAATGAGAGTGGGTGGGGAGGGAGTAAGGGAGAAAATTTGGAACCCAAAGTTTCAAAAACAAATTTTAAAAAAATAAATAAATGAACAGTGGCTTAGGCAAAAAAAAAAAAAAAGAATAAAAAAAGTTTACATTTTCTCATACTCATTCTAAGTAAAAAATAAATAAATAAAATACAGGCATACATAGTGTTACCAATCAAATAATATATTGTAAAACTATTATTTACCATTAAAATTGAATAATCAGTAATAATTAGATACTATGTAATTTTCAATTATATTTTCAATATAAGTACAGACGTTTTTAAAATAAATAAAGTGAATCTCTAAATTGACCACCCAGCATACAGTCTAACAATATTTTTATCATGGATCCTTTGGAATTAGTTTGGATCACTCTCTTAATCAGAGTATCTAAGTCTTTCACATTTGATTTTCATTAAAATGCTACTGTGAGTGGGTATATTGTTCACCTGTTTCTGTTCACTTTGCATAAGTTCATTTAAATCTTTTGAGATTTTACTTAAACCATCCAGCTCAACATTTCTTATAGCAGAATAGTATTACATCACAATCATGTAGTACAACTTGTACAGCCATTCCCCAAGTGATGGGCATTTACTCTATCTGTAGTTCTCTGCTAGTAGAACAAGTTTCAAAAATATTTTTGTTCAAATAAGTCATTTACCCTTCTTTTTCACTCTCTTTGGGCCAAAAGGTATATATAGTTTTTTAGTACTTTGTGCATAGTCCCAAATTGGTCTCCATAGTGGCTTGACCACTTCATATTGTCACCAATAATACATCAGTGTGCCAATTTTTTTTCCACATCCCCTCTAACTTTTTGTAATTTTCATTTTCTTTCATGTTAACAAATTTGATAGATTTGGGGTGGTATCTCAGAGGTGTTTTACTTTTTATTGTTCTAATCACTCATGATTTAGAGCATTTCTTCATGTAACTATTGATAATTTTGATTTCTTATTCTGAAAACTGCTTGTTAATATCTTTCAACAATTTATCAACTGAAGAATTTTGGCTCATTCCCCATAGTTGAGAAATTAAGGCTTTATCAGAAAAAAAAAAATCTATAATTTGCTCTCCAGTTTTATGTTTTCCTTCTAATTTTTGGCCTTACTCTTGTAAGAGCAAAATTTCTTTTTAATTTCATGCAATCAAATTTTCTTATTTTACTTTCCATCATCCTCAGTATGTTCTTTGTGGTGATTCTTTCTTCCCTTATCCTTAGATCAGACAGGTTCATTTTCCCATGCTCCTGCAATTTACTTATAATATTACCCTTTAGGTCTAAATAATTTACCTATTTTGATCTTATCATGGCATCTTGCTGTGAGAGGTTCGTCTATGTTTGATTTCTGCCAAGACACTTTTCAGTTTTTCTAGCAATTTTTGTCAAATGAGCAGTTCTTACCCAAAACCCTTGGATCTTTGAGTTCATGACACAAGAGATTACTATGGTCATTTACTACTATGTGTTGTTTATTGTTGTTTAGTCATGTCTCACTCTTCATGACCCTGTGGATCATAGCATACCAATGCTGGCTATGTTGTTTTCTTGGGAAAGATACTAGAGTGGTTTGACATTTCCTTCTCCAGGAGATTTAGGCAAAAAGAAATGGAGTGACTTACCAAGGCCATACAGTTAGTAAGTTCTTGAGGTTGCATTTTAACTCAGGTCTTCCTGTCTGCTACCCTAGCATTCTATCCACTGAGATACTTGGCAGCCTCCTAGGTGTATTGTGTACATAAACTATTACACTGATCCACAACTTTATTTCTTAGCTACTAAACAATCATTTTAATGGCTACAGCTTTGTGATAGCATTTAAAATCTGGTATTGCTAGCCTGCCTGCCTTCACATTTTTTCCATTAATTCCCTTGATAATCTTGACCTTTCTTCTTCCAGATTAATTTTATTTTTTCTAGTTCTATAAAATATCCATTGGTAGTTGGATTGATATGACAATGAATAAGTAAATTTACTTAGATATACTTGTCACTTTAAAAATACTATTAGCTTTTCCTACCCATGAATGACTAATATTTCAAGAATTGTTTAGGTGTCTCTTAATTTGCAAGAAAAAGGTTTTTTTTACTTTTTTTTTCTCTTAATATCTCTTATTGCTGCGTTTTGTTGGCAGAATATAGAAATGCTGATGATTTATGTGGGCTTAATTTCTATCCTGCTACTTTGCTAAAGTTGTTTGTTATTTTAGCCTTTTTATTTTTTTTTCATATTCTCAATATAACATCATATCACCTTGCCAGTGACAGTTTTGTTTCCTCGTTGCCTATTTATATTCCTTGAGTTTCTGTTTCCTATCTTATTTGCACAAATAGCATTTCTAGTTCAATATTGAATAACTTTGGTGATAATGGGCATTCTTCCTTCACTCCTAATCTAATTTGGAAGGATTCAAGTTTATTCCTATTATAGGTAATGCTTTTTCAGAGTTTTAGATAGATACTATTTATCATTTGAAGAAAGAATCCATTTATTGCTATGCTTTCTAGTGTTTTTGATAGAAATGAATGTTTTATGTTTTCAAAGCCTTTTTTCTGTACCTAATGATATAAATATGATTTTGTCGAATTTGTTATTGATATGGAAAATTATGCTCATAAGTTTCCTAATATTGAGCCATCCCTAAATGGGAATGAATCCCACCTGGTTATGGTGTATAATCTTCATGATATGTGACTGCAATCTCCTGGCTAACATTTTATTTAAATTTTCTGCAACACTATGCCTGAAGGAAATTGGTCTATTGTTTTCTTTTCCTGTTTTTGTTCTCCCTTTTATAGGCTTCAAAAGCAGATTTTGTCACAAAATAAATTGTTGGTAAGAGTCCTTCTTTAATAATATTTTCAAATAACTTATATGGTATTGAAATTAATTATTCCCTAAATATTAAATAGAATTCATTATAAAGCCATCTGGTCCTGGAGATTTTTTCTTAGGAAGCTTGTTCTTGCCTTATTCAATTTATTTTTCTTGATTGAATTGTTTAAGTATTCTATTTCCTCTTCATTTAATCTGCAAAGTTTTTTTTGTTGTTGTTTGCTTGTTTTTGTAAATATCCATTTTATTTATGTTGTCAATTTTATTGGCGTATAACTGGGCAAAATAGCTCCTAATAATTGCTTAAATTTTGTCTTCACTGGTGATGCAATCACCCTTTTCATTTTGTACTGCTAATTTTGTGTTCTTTATTTTTTAAATCAAATTTGCCTATAGATTATCTAACTTGACTTGTTTTTTTTTAAATAAACTAGCTCCATTGAAATTTATTATTTTAGTGCATTTTTTGACTTTCAATTTTATTAATCTCTCCTTTGATTGCCAAACTTTCCAGTTTGATGCTTATTTGGGGATTTTACGTTTGTTCTTTTCCTAATTTGTTTAGTTTAATTGAACACACAATTCATTCATTGTTCTTTCTCTCTTTTGTTGGTGTACATATTTAGAGATAGACATTTTCCCCTAAGTACCACATTGGCTGCATTTCCCAAATTTTGGAACGGTATTTCATTTCTATTCACTTCAATGAAATTATTAATTGTATCTGTGATTTGTTCTTAGCCCTTGACAGAATTGAGAGATTGAGGAGATTAGAACAGCAGGTGTTAGTGGGAATTGAGTGAATCACACTGACTCCATCATGTCACTTATTTCTGGAGCTAGCTCATTTGCCTGTTTAATTATGGGTCTAGTCCAATTTCTTATTTTTCTTCTTTTACATTTTTTCCCTCAAATACATTATAAATACTTTTAAAAAATAATTTTTAATATTATGAGTTCCAAGTCTATCCCTTCTCTAACTCCTCATTAAAAAGGCAAAGAATTTAATATAGTTTATACATGTGAAGTCATGGAAACCATATTTCCATATTAGTAATCTTGCAAAAGATGACACAGACCAAAAACAAAGCCATGAAAAAATTCTGGGATGTGAAAAATAGTATGCTTTGATTTTAATTCAGACTTCACCAGTTCTTTCTCTGGAGGTGGATAATATTTTTTGTCATGAGTCCTTTGGAATTATCTTACATCATTTTTTTTTTTGAGAATATCTAAGTTAATTGTAGTCAAATTCCAGAGTTCCCAGGTCAAGGAGAAAATATTACAAGCTGCCAGAAGGAAACAATTCAAGTACTGTGGAAACACAATCAGGATAACACAAGATTTAGCAGCTTCTACATTGAAGGACCACAGGGCATGGAATATAATATTCCAGAGGGCCAAGGACATAGGATTACAGCCAAGAATCACCTACCCAGCAAAACTGAGTACAATCCTTCAGGGGAAAAAATGGTCATTCAGGGAAATAGAGGACTTTCAAGCATTCCTGATGAAAAGACCAGAGCTAAACAGAAAATTTGACTTTCAAATACAGGACTCCAGTGGAACATGAAGAGGTAAACAAGAAAGAGAAATCATAAGAGACTTATTATGATTGAACTGTTTACATTCCTACATGGAAAGATGATATTTGTAACTCATGAGAACTTTGTCAGTAGTAGGGTAGTTGAAGGAAAAAAATTGTATGTATGTATATATAGATAGATAGAGGCCACAGGGTGAATTGAAGATCAAGGGGTCATATCTGGAGAATAAAATTAAGGGATGAGAGAGGATGATACTCGGAAAAGAAGAAAGGGAGAGGTAGAATGGGTTAAATTATCTCACAAAAAAAAATCAGAAAAGAAAAGTCTCTCACAGTGGAGGGGAAGCAGGGGGAAGGTGAGAGGGAATGAGGGAATCTTATTCTCATAGGATTTGGCTTAAAGAGAGAATAACATACACATTCAATTGGGTATGGAAATCTGTCTTACCTTACAGGAAAATAGGGGAAGAAGGGGACAAGAGAGCAGGGGGGTGATAGAGAGGAGGGCAGATTGGGAAAGAGGGTAATCAGAAGCAAATACTTCTGAGGAGGGACAGGGTCAAAAGAAAGAATAGAATAGATGGGAGGGCAGGATAGGATTAAGGGAAATAGAGTTAGTTTTTCATAACATTTCTACTAAGGAAGTGTTTTGCATAACTGCACATGTACAACCTATATTGAGTTGCTTGTCTTTTCAATGAGGGTGGGTGAGGAGGGAGGAGGGGAGAAAATTTGGAACTCAAAGTTTTAAAAACACATGCTTTAAAAAAAATGTTTTCACATGCAACTGGGAAATAAGAAATACAGGAAATGGGGTGCAGAAGTCTATCCTGCTCTACAGGTAAATAGAAGGGGAAGGGGATAAGAGAAGGGAGGGGGGAAGAGAAAGAAGAGAAGGCAGACCAGGGGAAGGGGTATTCAGAATGCATGCCATCTTGGGGTAGGGGTAGGGGTGGGAAATTTGGAACTCAAGAACTTGTGGAAATGAATATTGAAAACTAAAAATAAATAAATTTATATTAAAAAGAGAATATCTAAGTTATCCACTGTTGATCATAGTAAAATATTGCTGTTGCTATGTACCATGTTGTCCTGATTCTGCTCACTTCAGTCTACATTAGTTTATGTAAGACATTACTTTTTTCTTTTTCCTGAAATCATCATTTCTTATACCACAACAGTACTTCATCACAATATCATACAACTTGTTCATCTATTCCCTATGTGTTGGACATCCCTTCAATTTTGACTTTTTTGCCACCACAGAAAGAACTATTATAAATAATTTTGTACATATAGGATATTTTTCCTGTTTCTTTGATCTGTTTGGGATACAGACTTAGTAGTAGTATTGAAGGGTTAAAGAGTATACAGTTTTATCACCCTTTAGGTATAGTTCCCAATTGCTCTCCAAAATGGTTGGCTCAGTTCACAAGTCCACCAACAATGCACAAATGTTCCAATTTCCCCCGAACTTCTAGAACATTTGCCATTTTTGTGTTTTATTATGTTAGCCAACCTGACAGCTCTGAGGTGGTATTTCAGAGTTGTTTTAATTTGCATTTCTCTAGTCAATAGTGGTTTAGCCTAAATCACTAAATCTACTTTTTAGAGCATGTTTCATATGATTAGAAACATTCATATCTTTTCACCACTTATAAATTTGGGAATGACTCTTGTTCTTATAAATTTGACCCATATCTCTATATTTTGAAGAAATGAGAACCTTATCACAGTAACCCACTGTAATTTCTTTCCAGTTTCCTGTTTTTACTCCAATCTTGGGGGCATTGGTTTTGTTTGTGCAAACTCTTTATAATTTAACATAATCAAAACTATCTATTTTACATCCAGTAATGATCTATATTTCTCTTTTGGTCATAAATTCACCCCCTATCCATAAATTCAACAGGTAAAGTAATCCATACTCACCTAATTTGCATATGATATTACCCTTCATATATAAATCATGTACCTATCTAGACCTTTGTATATGATGTGAAGTGTTGGTCCATACTGAGTTTTTGTCTAAATGTTTCCTAGTTTTCTCAGCAGGTCCTATTAAGCAGTGTGTTCTTCCTCCAAAATTCTGAATCCTTGCATTCATCAAATGGATTATGTTCCTATTCCACTGATCCACCACTCTATTTCTTAGTCAGTACCAAGTAGTTTTGATGATTGCTGTTTTATAACACAAATTAAGATCTGGAACACCTAGGTTACCTTCCCCTGCATCTTTTCATTAGTTTCCTTGATATTCTGGACCTTTTGTTACTTCAAATGAATCTTGCTGTTATTTTTTTGAACTCTATAAAATTTTTTTGTTAATTTGATAGGTATGACACTGAAAACGTAAATTAATTTAGGTAGAATTGTTATTTTTATTATATTAGCTCGACCTAGCAATGAGCAACTGTAGTGTTTTTTTTTCAAATTATTTATATCTGACATTATTTGTGTAAAAAGTGTTTTGTAATTGTGTTCATATAGTCTCTGGGTTTGTTTTATCACATAGACTCCTCAATGTTTTATAATGTCTACAGTAATTTTATCTTTCTATCCTTTGTTGTTGGGCTTTGTTGGTAATATATAGAAAGAATGATGATTTACGTGGGTTAATGTTGTAGCCTGCCACTTTGCTAAAGTTGTTTATTATATCAAGTAGTTTTTTGCTTGATTCTCTAGGATTTCTCTATGTATATCATCATATTACCTGCAAAGAGCAACAGCTTTGTTTCTGCTTTGCCTATTCTAATACCTTCAACTTCTTTTTCTTCTCTTATTGCTAAAGCTAACATTTCTAGTACGATATTGAACAGCAGTGGAGATAATGGACATCCATGTTTCACCTTGATCTTATTGGAAATGCTTTAAGTTTGTCCCCATTACATATGATCCTTGCTGAAGGTTTTACGTAGAGGCTACTTATTATTTTAAGGAAGACTCCATTTATTCTTACGCTCTCTTGTGTTTTTAATAGGAATGGGTTTTGCTTTTTTTGCATCTATAGAGATGATCATTTGGTTTCTGTTAGTTTTGGTGTTAAAATGACCAATCATGCTGATAGTTTTCCCAATATTGAACCAGCCCTGAATTTCTGGTATAAATCCTACCTTGTCATAGTGTGTTATTCTTGTGATAAGTTGCTATAATCTATTTGCTAATATTTTATTTAAAATTTTTGCATCTATATTCATTAGGGAAGTTGGTCTATAATTTTCTTTCTCTGTTTTGACTCTTCCCAGTTTAGATATCAACACTATATTTGAATCATAAAAATAATTTTGCAAAACTCTTTCTTTACCTATTTTCCCAAATAGTCTACATAGTATTGGAATTAATTGCTCTTTAAAAGTTTGATAGAATTCGGTTGTAAATCCATCTGACCCTGGATATTTTTTTCCTACAGAGTTCATTAATGGCTTATTAAATTTCTTTTTCTGAGACAAGTTTATTTAAGTATTTTACTTCCTTTTCTATTAATCTGGGCAATGTGTGTGTGTGTTGTGTGTGTGTGTGTGTGTGTGTATGCATGTGTCTGTGTATACATACACACATACACATATACATACATATGCATATACATATATATTATTTATTTGTAAATAGTCATCTATTTCACTAAGATTGAAAAATTTATTAACATACAGTTGGGCAAAATAATTTCTAATTCTTGTTTCAATTACTCTTCCTTAGTGGTGGATTCACCCTTTTCATTTTTGATACTGGTAATTTGGTTTTCTTATTTCTTTTTTTAAATTAAATTATCCAAAGTTTTATCTATTTTACTGTTTTTTTTCATAAAATCAGCTCTTCATACAATTTATTAGATCAATAATTTTCTTTATTTCAGTTTTCTTAATTTCTCCTTTGGTTTTCCATATTTCTAATTTGGTGTTTAATTGAGGATTTTTAATTTGTTCTTTTTCTAGTCATTTTTTGTTAGTTGTATGCCCAATTCATTGACTTCCTCTTTATCTATTTCATTCATGTAAGCATTTAGAGATATAAAACTTCCCCTAAGAACTTCTTTCACCGTATCCTATAAACATTGGTATGTTGTCTCATTATTGTCATTCTCTTGAAAGAAGTTATTGATTGTTTCTATGATTTATTGCTTGATCCATTCTTTTTTTAGTATTAAACTATTTAGCTTCAAATTGTTTTAGTCTATTTTTCCATGGCCTTTTATTACATATAATTCTATTGTATCATTATCTGAAAAGGATGCATTTAATATTTCTGCCTTTCTGCATTGGGTTGTGAGGTTTTTATGCCCTCATACATGGTTATTTTGGTGTAGGTGCCATGTACCACAGAGAAAAAGCATATTCATTTATATCCCTATTCAATTTTCTCTAAAGGTCTATCATATCTAACTTTTCTAATATTCTATTCACCTCCTTACCTTCTTTCTTGTCTATTTTGTGATTAGATATATCTAGTTCAGAGAGGGGGAGATCAAGCTCCCCCAATAGTGTAGTTTTGTGGTCTATTTCTTCCTGTAAATCCCTGAACTTCTCCTCTAAGAATTTGGATGCTACACTATTTGGTGCTTGTATGTTTAGTAATGGTATTAATTCATTGTCGAAGGTGCCTTTTATCAAAGACTGATAATTTTATTTCTTCCTTGCACATTCTAATGCCTTCTTTTCTTCTCTTATTGCTATAGCTCAAATTTCTAGTACAGTATTGCATAATTTTTTTTTATATTTAGCTATTTTAAATCCCATCTTGGTATTTAAGTTTTCAAAATAATCACATATGCTTAATCTGTATCACTGATGAAAATAATTAATGAGATCTCAGATTGATTTGCTTATGATAATATTTTTTGGTATCATACAAGTAATGGAATACCATTGTCTCTGAAGATTTAAAGATATGTGTCATCCAAACAGTAATTGATAAAAATGTCTTATGTGTTTCTAGGTTACTACATATTGTCCATGTAGAAATTGCATAAAGTCACATTTTTTGAGTGAGAAAAGGAAACATACAAAAGCAAATTTAAACCATCTAGAAATAATTTTTTTTTATCTCATAAGGTAGGTGGTTTCCTCTAAGTGAAGTATATAACTAAAAGTTAGATTTCTACTTGTTTTAAAGAATAATGATTATAATTCTGTAACATATTTATGAATTATTCTTGAAATTAAATACACAAGAAAGGAAATATGGCAAAAATTCAAAGAAAAAAACTAAAGAATAAGACTTTTAAGACAAAGATTGTAAATATCATTAAAAAAAGTAAGTGAACAAATTATTTGTTAAATAAAAAAATCAATTAATAAGCATTATTAAATCGTAGTTCGTTTTGGTCACTGAAGTTGACATTAAAAAAAGCCAATAAAACTGAGAAACCATTAACAAATATAATGTATTTTAAAAAGAAAATAAATACAAATCATCAAATTTACAAAAAGAAAAGAAGTCACAGCAACACAAAAGAATTAGAGAATATTATTATGCATACTATATATAATCACAATCTAGCATATAGAATGTTTCAAGGTAATAAATGCCTATCAATAAAATATAAATTGCCCAAACTTGAAGACAAAAAATGGATAATTTAAATAGGCCAATCTCAAGGAAGAAAGAACATTCTTTAAATAATTACTAACACCCCCATTGCATTCTAATCTTAATGGCTACACAGTAAACTTCTTTTAAGAAGACTGAAAACCAAACACTAATCAAATAATCAATGAAAATATGAAGAAAATAGTTTCATTTGGTGATGTTTTAGGAGCTTGATTGTTGCAAAGGGTTGAGCAATGAGAGAAGAGGAAATGAACAAACTAATTTAAGAAGGCTTAGTAGTTCCTGCGAATGGTAGAAGGGACAGAGGGATATTCTTGAATGGATGGTAGCTTGTAGCAAAGGTTCTTAGTTTATTTTGTTTTACTCATCTCTTTAGTCTTTTAGAGGCATTGGCCATATCTGTAGGCATGATAGATGTTCATGAAGCATAGACTAAGTGTACAACATATGCTAGGATGCCAGAATTGCCATTGACCCATTCTCTTTTCTTAATGAAGCAAGCTTGGAGGATAGGCTGGTCCACTTTAGCCTACCCAATCCATATAATTCACTATGATATTTAAACATAATTTCATTCTCTCTGATCCTCAATATCTCCATATCTTATTATTATTCACCTGTAGATTATCATAGTTGAAGAAGGCTTTGAAGAAAAGGTAAAAGGACTGTGAAAAAAAAACATATGTAGAAGATATTAGTTTTTAAAACAGTAGATGAATCATCACATTGAAGGCTGAAATGAAAAAGGATGAATTCAGATATATGTCAGTCAATCAAAAAACACGTATCAAGGGGCCAAAATCTGTAATACACTGTCTTAAGGGAGTGTGGGCACAAAGAAAAGCAAGAGATAAGCCCTGTTGTTAAAGAACTCAAAGTCTAATTGGGTAGATAATTTGAAAATACCTGCGTGCAAAGGAGACATATAGAGTATAAATCAGAGATAATCAATAGAGGGAAAGTACTAGAATTATGAGTGATAAGGAAATAGTTATTGTTGAAAAAGGAATTTCAGTTGGGACTTGAAGAAAGCCAGGGAGCTCAGGAGGCAAAAATGAGGAGGTAGAGAATAATAGGCCTAAAGGAAAGCCAGGAAAAAATGCACCATCAAGGCATATAATGTCTTGTAAGGGACACCAGAGAGGCCAGTGTTACTGGACCTTGTATGTTGGTATTAGTATGGTATAAGAAGCCTGGAAAGATAAGGCTATGTCAAAGCAACTTAAACATAAAAAGCAACCCTAAAAACATGGGAGAAAGTGGTATTTTGTGGATTTTTACTTTTATTTTTGAAATTTTGGAGGGAAATAAATTTTCTTTCAGCACAACAAATAAAAAAGTAAATCACTAGTTATAAAACAGTTACTGGATTACAATAGGTTAAAATTAGCAATATAATGCAAATATAAAAAGAAAATAGAAATATTTAAATATTCAAAACAAAAATGAAAGATAAAATTTGTGACATCTAAAATACTTACAGTACTTCCTTTGAAAAATCCACAGTGCTAACTCCTAATATGCAAAATTGAAATAACCAAATTATAATAATCACTTTTAAGAGAAAATAGTTAATAAGCACTTGAAAAATTAGTTGACTTCAATAAGAGAAAAAGATATAAACCAAAAAACTTTGAAATACCACCTTGTATCTATAAACATAGAAAAATAAATAAAAACAATGAAAAAGAGTTGTTGGGGTAACAATACAATAATTTATGTATTACTGGCACAATTATGAATTGCATATTTCTAGAGCCCAATACAGAAGTGAAAAATAAATGTTGCCTCTTCCTTCAAAAAAAAATCTTTTGAAAATAATTCTTTTGTCAAGGTTATTAACACCTAGACTATCAAAAACAAACAAAACAAGAGCAGTCCATTGAGAAATGTTCTCAGCAGCATTATCTATAATTGTAAGAAACTAGAAACATCCCAAATGTAGAACAACAAAGGCATGGTTAAATGAATTGTGGTACAATAATATAAAAGAGTACTATAAAATAATTAAGATGATCAGATATGCTTTTGCAAATAATTTTGAAAAGACCTTTTAAAATAATGAAAGTAAATAAGCAAGCTAACTAATTAATTAATTAGAATTACCACAATACTGTAATATACATTAGCTACAATCATCTGAGGGAAAATGAAAGAGCCACACAACTTTAATGCAGAATTATAGTGAGAAACTGGAAAATAGTTATACAATTATTTCCATTGAAATTATTACATTTGAATGATAACAGATACTAAGTAAATACAGTTTTGCATTCATATGAATTAGTAAATTTATTTTTGAAAAGCTTTTATTAAATATTTTCTCTGCATCAGGAACTTTGATTATTGATGGGGATACAATTTGAAGCTACAAAGACAAATACGTATAGTCTACTAGGGAAAACAGACATAGAGAGAGAGGGAAGAAACTGCCAAAATGGCATGAAAATTAACAAGAATAATAAGATAAAATTCCACTTTCCAGAAACAGATGTCCTAGGGGCAGAGTCTGGATTCTAGCAGAGAAATGAGTAGGTTGATGGAAAGAGCGCAGTTTGCATCAGGATTACTGTGAGATTATGTTCTAAGATTATGGACTTTTACAATGATGTTTTAAACTTCTTTCACTACAGAAAAATTTGGTATTGAAGAACATGAGTCAGTTCCACTACATAATAAATGCTATATTTTTCTCATGTGAACTTTTTTTTAAAATAGTATTTCATTTTCCCCAATTACATGTCAAGATGATTTTAACATTCATTTTTGCATTTTGAGTTCAAATTTTTCTTCCACCCTCCTCTCTACTCTTCCAATTAGATATAGATTTTACATGTATTATCATGTAGAACATATTTCTATATTAGTCAGGCATTAATAAGTAAAAGATGAAAAGGAATTTAAAAAAACATGAAAAAATAATACAGTAGATTGAAAAATACTATGCTTCAATCTGTATTCAGAGTCCATCATTATTTTATCTGGATATGGATAGTATTTGCCTTTGTGAGTACATTGTATTTTGTCTTGGATCATTGTGTTGCAGAGGAGAGCTGAGTCATTTGTAGTTGATCATCAAACACTGTTGCTGAAAATGCGTACATATTTACCTAGTTCTTCTCATTCCACTTTGCATCAGTTCATACAAGTCTTTCAAGAATTTTCTGAAATCCGCTTGTTCATTACTTTTTATTGCATTCATGTACCACAGATTGTTTATCTATTCCCCAATCAATTGGCAACCCCTCAATTTTGGATATTTTGCCACTATGAAAGGGGCTGCTCTAAAAATTTTCGAACATATAGGTCCTTTTTCCCTTTTATGATGTTCCAATTCTTAGCCACCACAAAAAGAGGTGCTATAAATATATTTGTACATGTGGGCCTTTTCCCCATTTTTATGGTCTCTTTGCGATATAGCCCTAGAAGTGGTATTGCTGGATCAAAAGGTATATATGTTGTTGTTGTTTTTTTGGTTAGGAAATGTGGTTAAGTGACTTGCCCAGGGTCACACAGCTAGTAAGTGTTATGTGTCTGAGGCTGGATTTGAACTTAGGTCCTCCTGAATCCAAGGCTGGTGCTCTTTCCACTGTGCCACCTAGATGCCCCCAACAGGTATACACATTTTTATAGCCCTTTGCGCATGGTTCCAAATTGCTCTCCAAAATGGTTGTAGCAGTTCATAACTTGACCACTAATGCATAAATGTTCCAGTTTTCCCAATTTCTCCAATATTTATTATTTTCCTGTTCTGTCATGTTAGCCAGTCTGATAGGCATGATGTGGTACCTCAGAATAGTTTTGATTTGCATTTCTCTAATCAGTAGCGATTAAGAGTATTTTTTTCATATGACTATAGATAGCTTTATTTTCATCTGAAAACTACCTGTTCGTATCCTTTGACCATTTATCAATTGAGGACTATGTTGCATTCTCATAAATTTCACTAACTTCTCTATATCTTTTAGAAATGAGACCTTTATGAGAGCCACTGGTTGTAAAAATTCTTTCCCAGCTTTCTGTTTAGTTACATTGGCTTTGCTTGTGCAAAAACTTTTCAATTTAATGTAAATAACATGTGATTAAATGTACTCAAAATTATACATCTTGCATTTCATTATAATGTTCATTATCACTTGTTTGGTCATAAATTCTTCCATTCTCCATAAATCTTACAGGTAAAGTATTTTTGGTTTGCTAGTTTGCCTATACTTTTAGCCTTAATATCTGAATTGTGTAACCATTCGTGTATTCCACCTTCACCCAAGTGAGACAAACCTCTCCTGCCAATCTTACAAGTCTCTTGATTTCAAAGATCTTTTTCAACTTGCCTTCCTGCTGGTTCTGTTGTTCCTATATTTGTGTGGGCATGCTATTTTATGGTTATTTGTAGGTGAACATGGAAGAGGTAAGGTGATTAACTAATTACTCCACCACCTTGCTTCCCAGAATTCTTCATGTTAAGTTTTTTAATAATAAAAAAAAATTCATTTATATAGCTTTGCCTATATAAGGTATTTTCTGAAATATCATTAGACCTGTTGTTCAAAAAAAAAGTTATTACTACACTAAGTAGCTTCCGAAGGCTTAAATGCAATATAAGTTCTCTGATGTACAGCAAATTTAGACAAGGTACCACATTGCCATTTGTGCTTAACATATGAATAACAGACAATCTGTGGTCTGAACATTTGTTTATATATCAGTAGTCAATATAAAGAATTCAAAATTAACCAAAAGGAAAGATCTATAAGCTCACACTTAGCATACATATATGTGATTAAAATTGAAAATAAAGTCATATTCTGATTTTTTTGTCCTTCATATTTTTTAGTCAATTTGAATAAAAATTATCTAACAAAATTCTACACTAAATAAAAGAATAGTCAAATATCATGTTCCACCCCACCTTAAGTGCTGGGCTTGATAATTCCTGAGATGGACAAGAATATCTCTAGAAGCTACCAAGAAGTGATCACTGTTCATTCTTACTTATGTCATTTTGGGATTGAATGATACCTAGAAAATCATTAAAGTAAATTCTGTATAAATACAGTACTATTTTTGAAAACATTTGCTTTTATAGTGTTGGATGAATTAATAAACATGTTTTTTTTCTTATTTTCATGTGTCTTTAAACATAATATTGCCGTTATCATATTAACAAACTAGTTTCAGGTTTACAAGGACTGAAAATATCAGCATTTTTCCAAACAGAGTTTGAAAGGTATTTCTGTTTGAAGAAATAAGATTCATCAAAATCAAGTTAAAGATTGGTAAAACATACAGTCCAAGTTTGTTGGGTAATTAATGTCAGATTGAATTATAATAATGTGGAAAACATGAATCAGTTATTCTTAAATATGTCAGAATATGGTCATTTTGCTCAATGTCAGTTAATATTTTATTATACCTGTGTAATTGCATTTTGTAAATTATCATAATAGTGTGTTAGTCTAGCCTCAGAAACATGAAGCTTTGAGCCAAGGATCCACTTCTGATGTAGAAATGTAATGCTATTTGCCCCCTTTGACTTGGCTCCCTCGTGTCTGTACACTCATTTGCACTACCAAACTACTGCCAAACTTTAGTATTTGTTATTTGTATATTTTAAGCATGTAAAAATTCAGCATGAATGCTATTGCAATCTTGATTGTTCTTTTTTTTAAAGATTCATCACATACACGATTTTTAAAAATATATAAACTTTTGATTTAAAAAACTTTAACCGTTGCTTTTAATTTGAATGATTCTAAATTAAGCAGGCATACATTTTGACAAAGTCATTAATAAATCATGGATGTTTCAAATATCAGAAATTTGAATTCAGAAATATGATATGAAATTAAAATTCATATGAACCACTAGGTGTTTACCACATAATGAGGCTTCATTTGTTACTTTTCCTCTTCGTGTATCAAAACTGATTTTTTTCTAACTGAAACAAAATGACTGGAATGGATTTATTTTTTGGGAAATAAAACATAAAGACCCCAAACAAAAACTCCAGATGTGATTTATTACCACATCAATAAAAACAAAGTGTCTTCTTACAGCAGTAAGGAAAGGAAAGGAAGTTAGATTTAAAGGGGAGAAAAAAATAATAAATAATAAAACAATAACAAATAATTGATTTTTTTCTCTCAGTTTTCCACACCAACAACCTCTATTTAGGAGACATATATAAATTTCATTGAAAATCATCAACCTAGCATATGAGAACATCACCATTTTTACACAAGTGTACAGATATAATCAAGCTGTGTGACATGCTAGGGTGATGTTTGCATTGTTGTCATGGAATGCTATTTTCATAAGTGTTTGCAATTTCTAGTATGTGTGAAGTAAAACTACCAAAATGTATTTAAGCCACTTTTGCCTAACTACAAAATCTCTGGATTTGGAGTTAGAAAATTTGTGCATTGAGTGCTATCTCAAACAGCGTGACCTTGAGCACATAACTTAGTCACTTTGGGCCTCAGTTTCACTTCTATAAAAAGAGAAGGAAGAATTGGATGATGTCTAAGTAACTTTCTAACTCTAAATAAATGATCTTTAAACCAGAGTAGGAATTAATGGGGCAATATATGAAACTTAAGTTTCCGGGAGCCAAGATGGCTGAGTGAAAACGTAGTCACTCTCACTCTCCCCTATCAACTTCTGAAAACCCAGAAAATATTACCCCAGAAAAAAAACCCTGGAACACCTGAACTAGAAGAAAGACAGGGAGCAGCAGTGCAGCAGCCCAGCAAACTGGTCTCCCAGTGCCTAAGCAAAATAAGGGAGGCAGAACTGCCAGCGGCCCCAGGAGGATAAGTACCCAGGGGCATTCATCTGAAAGGAGGTGAAGAAAACCAGCTAAAGACTTTCTAAATCCCCGGCCTTGCTCGTTCCAGCTCAACACAAGGTGAGCTGTCAGAGCCCTGCAGCCTCCAATTGTGAAGAAATCCTGAAGCCCAGGTGGTAGAGCAGGCAAACACCGACACCTGGACTTCCAAGTGCCTCAGTGAGGGCGGGGAAAACTGGTGAAAACCAGCTCAGAAAACCACTAGGTGCCTCCACACTCCACTGCAAAGGAATCTCCAAGTACATTAGCAGAAAGGAAGGAGACAACACTGCAGGGGGCCCCAGGCAGATAAACACCCTGCAGCACCCATCTAAAAGGAGCCAAAGAAAGCTAAAGGAAAAGAAAAGCAGGCAACCTAGAGTTGCCTGAAAGTTCCAGCCTTGCTGATTCCAGCCCAACACAAGGTAAGCTGCCAGAAACCTACAAGCTCAAATTGCCAGCATAAGAGGCCCCAGCACACAAAGCCAGTGACAAAGACGTAGGCTCCCAACACAAGAAGCTTGGGTCAGTACCCTCTGTTCCCCAGCAGGAGAGCTCAATCTCTTTAAAGGCCAGGGAATAAAGAAACACCATGAGTAAAAAGAAACATACCCTAGATTCATACTATGACAAGAGTGAAGATCAAGACAGAAATTCTGAAGAGGACAACATTGTCAACAAACCCACATCTGCAACAACAAAAGGGAATATGAAGTGGTCTGAAGCCCAAAAAGCCTTCTTAAAAGAGCTCAAGAAGGATTTTAATAGTCAAATGAGAGAGGTAAAGAGTCCTTCAAAAATACAATTGGCCAATTGGAAAAAAAATACACTGAAGAAAACAAGTCCCTAAAAAACACAATTGGCCAATTGAAGAAGGGACAAAATAACAGAAGAGTACTGAAGGAAACAAGTCCCTAAAAAACACAATTGGCCAGTTGAAGAAGGAAGTACAAAAACTAACAGAAGAAAACAATCTGTTAAAAACTAGAATTGGACAAATGGAAACTAATGTCTCTATGAGAGAGCAAGAATCAGTCAACAAAACAAAAAAAAAAATGAAAAAAGATGAAAATGTAAAATACCTCATCAGTAAAACAACCGACCTGGAAAATCGACTCAGGAGAGACAATTTAAAAATTATTGGACTACCTGAAAATCATGATGAAAAAAAGAGCCTGGACAGTATCTTTCAGGAAATCATAAAGGAAAACTGCCCAGAAGTCCTAGAACCAGAAGGGAAAATAACCATAGAAAGAATCCACCATCACCACCTGAAAGAGATCCCAAATTGACAACACCAAGAATATAATAGCAAAATTCCAAAATTACCAGATGAAAGAGAAGGTGCTGCAAGCAGCCAGAAAGAAAGAAATTTAAATATCATGGAACCACAGTCAGGATTACACAGGACCTTGCAGCTTCTACATTAAAAGACGCAGGGCATGGAACATGATATTCTGTAAGGCAAAGGAGCTTGGAATGCAGCCAAGGATCAATTACCCAGCAAAAATGAGCATCATTTTTCAAGGGAGGAGGTGGATATTCAATGAAATAGGAGACTTCCAAACTTTCCTGATAAAAAGACCAGAGCTCAACAAAAAATTTGATCTTCAAGTACAGGACTCAAGAAGGACTTAAAAAGGTAAATGGGACAGAAGGATACAATATGTTGTTAATGGGGGGGGTGTTTAAACCCTACAAGGGAATATGAGACTTGCAACCCTTGAGAACTGTATTGTTATTACACCTTGTTAAAGGAGTATACATAAAGAGGGTGGATATTAGTTGACTTTGATGTAATGATAAAAAAAAAATCTAATCAAGTGGGTTAAATGGATCCAAATAAGTGGATCAATCTGATCTTAGAAAATGTACTGAGAAAGGAGGAGGCAGACAAGGGTAAATTACATTACAGGAAAAGACACAAAATCCTATTACAGCAGAGGGAAAGAAGGGGGGGGGAGCATTGTTTGAACCTTACTCTCATCAGATTTGGCTCAAGAAGGGCATAATATAATCAGTTAGGTATAGAAATCTAACTTGCCCTATAGGCAGTAGGAGGGAAAAGGGGAAAGAAAAGGGAGGGGGAAAGAAAAGGGGGGGGAAGAAGGGAGGGAAGCAGCAGTAAGACTAAAGGGGAATGAAAGGGAAAGTGATAATACAAGGGGGAATGGGGAAGGGACTGAAGGAGGTGGTGGTCAAAAGCAAAACATTAGTGAAGAGGGGAAAGGAAAAAGGAGAAAGAAAAGCATAAATGGGGGGAAAGGATGGAGAAAAAGACACAGATAGTAATCATAACTGTGAATGTGAATGGGATGAACTCTCCCATAAAATGGAAACATTGCAGAATGGATTAAAAACCATAATCCTACAATATGTTGTTTACAGGAAACACATTTGAAAAAGAGTGACACATACAGGGTAAAGGTAAAAGGCTGAGCAGAATATATTATGGGTCAGCTGAAGTGAAAAAAGCAGGGGTAGCAATCCTGATCTCAGACAAAGCAAAAGCAAAAATAGATCTAATCAAAAGAGATAAGGAAGGAAACTACATCCTGCTAAAAGGCACCATAGACAATGAAGTAATCATCATTACTAAATATATGCACCAAATGGCATAGCATCCAAATTCTTACAGGAGAAGTTCAGGGAGTTACAGGAAGAAATAGACAGCAAAACTATACTAGTGGGGGACCTGAACCTCCCCCTCTCGGCACTAGATAAGTCTAACCACAAAATAAACAAGAAGAAGTTAAGGAGGTGAATAGAACATTAGAAAAGTTAGGTATGATAGACCTCTGGAGAAAACTGAATGGGGATAGAAAGGAATATACTTTTTTCTCAGCAGTACATGGCACATACACAAAAATTGACCATGTACTAGGGCATAAAAACCTCACAATCCAATGCAGAAAGGCAGAAATATTAAATGCATCCTTTTCAGATCATGATGCAATAAAAAATGAGATAGACTAAAGTAGACTAAAAATTAATAATCTAATCCTAAAAAATGATTGGGTCAAACAACAAATCATAGAAACAATCAATAATTTCATTCAAGAGAATGACAATAATGAGACAACATACCAAAACCTATGGATGCAGCAAAGCAGTTCTTAGGGGAAGTTTTATATCTCTAAATGCTTACATAAATAAAATAGAAAAAGAGGAGATTAATGAATTGGGCTACAACTAAAAAAACTAGAAAAAGAACAAATTAAAAATCCTCAACTAAACACCAAATTAGAAATATTGAAAACCAAAGGAAAAATTAAGAAAATTGAAATTAAGAAAACTATTGAACTAATAAATAAAACTAAGAGCTGGTTTTATGAAAAAAACAATAAAATAGATAAGCCTTTGGTTAATTTAATTAAAAAAAAGAAAGAAGAAACCAAATTACTAGTATCAAGAATGAAAAGGGTGAAGCTACCACCAAGGAAGAGGAAATTAAAACAATAATTAGGAATTATTTTGCCCAACTATATGCCAACAAATTTGACAATCTTAGTGAAATGGATACATATTTACAAAAATATAAATTGCCCAGATTAAAGAAGAGGAAGTAAAATACTTAAATAACCCCATCTCAGAAAAAGAAATTGAACAAGCCATTGATGAACTCCCTAGGAAAAAATCTCCAGGGCCAGATGGATTTACATGCAATTCTATCAAACATTTAAAGAACAATTAATTCTATATGACTATTTGGGAAAATAGGTGAAGAAGGAGTCTTACCAAATTCTTTTTATGATACAAATATGGTGTTGATACCTAAACCAGGAAGAGTCAAAATAGAGAAAGAAAATTATAGACCAATTTCTCTAATGAATATAGATGCAAAAATTTTAAACAAAATACTAGCAAGTAGATTACAGCAACTTATCACAAGAATAATACACTATGACCAGGTAGGATTTATGCCAGGAATGCAGGGTTGGTTCAATATTAGGAAAACTATCAGCATCATTGAGCATATCAACACCAAAACCAACAGAAACCACATGATCATCTCAATAGATGCAGAAAAGCTTTTGATAAAATACAACACCCATTCCTATTAAAAACACTAGAAAGCATAGGTATAAATGGAGTCTTCCTTAAAATAATAAATAGCATCTATCTAAAACCTTCAGCAAGCATTATATGTAATGGGGACAGGCTAGAAGCATTTCCAATAAGATCGGGGTGAAAAAGGATGTCCATTATCACCACTGTTATTCAATATTGTACTGGAAATTAGCTTTAGCAATAAGAGAAGAAAAAGAAATTGAAGGCATTAGAATAGGCAAAGAAAAAATAAAGCTATCACTCTTTGCAGATGACATGATGATATACTTAGAGAATCCTAGAGAATCAAGTAAAAAACTACTTGAAATAATAAACAACTTTAGCAAAGTTGCAGGCTATAAAATAAACCCACATAAATCATCAGCATTTCTATATATTACCAACAAAGCCCAACAGGAAGAGATAGAAAGAGAAATCCCATTTAAACTTACTGTAGACATTATAAAATATTTAGGAGTCTACCTCCTGAAACAAACCCAGGAACTCTATGAACACAATTACAAAACACTTTTCACACAAATAAAATCAGATCTAAATAATTGGAAAAACATCAGTTGCTCATGGGTAGGCTGAGCTAATATAATAAAAATGACAATCCTACCTAAGCTAATTTACTTATTCAGTGCCATACCAAATCAAACTACCAAAAATTATTTTATAGAGTTAGAAAAAATAATAACAAGATTCATTTGGAAAAACAAAAGGTCCAGAATATCAAAGGAACTAATGAAAAGAAATGCAGGGGAAGGTGGCCTAGCAATTCCAGATCTTAAATTGTATTATAAAGCAGCAATCATCAAAACTGCTTGGTACTGGCTAAGAAATAGGGAGGTGGATCAGTGGAATAGGTTAAATATGCAAGACACAGTAGTCAATGACTATAGTAATCTATTATTTGATAAACCCAAAGACCCCAGCTTCTGGGATAAGAACCCACTCTTTGAAAAAAACTGCTGGGAAAACTGGAAAAGAGTATGGCAGAAACTAGGCATAGACCCAAATCTCACACCATATACCAAAATAAAGTCAAAATGGGTTCATGACTTAGATATAAAGGCTGATACCATAAGTAAACTGGGAGAACAAGGAATAGTTTACCTATCAGATCTATGGAGAACAGAAGAATTCATGACCAAACAGGAGATAGAGAACATTATGAAAAGCAAAATGGATAATTTTGATTACATTAAATTGAAAAGTTTTTGCACAAAGCCAATGCAACTAAGATTAGAAGGAAGGTAGAAAATTGGGAAAGAATTTTTAAACCAGTCTCTCTGATAAAGGCCTCATTTCTAAAATATATAGAGAATTAAGACAAATTTATAAGAACACAAGCCATTCCCCAATTGATAAATGGTCAAAGGATATGAACAGACAGTTCTCAGATGAAGAAACTAAAGCCATCTATGGTTGTATGAAAAAATGCTCTAAATCGTTATTGATTAGAGAAATGCAAGTCAAAAACACTTTGAGGTACCACACCTTACCTATCAGATTGGCCAACAGGACAAAACAGGAAAATGATAAATGTTGGAGAGGATGTGGGAAAATTGGAACACTAATACATTGTTGGTAGAGTCTTGAAATGATCCAACCATTTTGGAGAACAATTTGGAACTATGCCCAAAGGGCTACAAAAATGTGCTTACCCTTTAATCCAGCAATAGCACTTCTAGGGCTATATCCCAAAGAGATCAAACAAATGGGAAAAGGACCCACATGTACAAAAATATTCATAGCAGCTCTTTTTGTGGTGGCAAAGAATTGGAAATTGAGGGGATGCCTATCAATTGGGGAATGGCTGAGCAAGTTGTTGTATATGAATGTAATGGAATACTATTGTGCTATAAGAAATGATGAACAGGCTGACTTCAGAAAAATCTGGAAAGGCTTATATGGTCTGATGCTGAGTGAAGTGAGCAGAACCAAGAGGACTTTGTACACAATAACTGCCACTTTATGCAATGACTAAGATTGTTAAACTGAACCCTTCTCAGCATTATGAGGATCTAAGACACCTCCAGAGGCCTCAGGATGGAAAACGCTGTCCACATCCAAAGAAAGAACTATAGAAGTTGAATCACTATCACTTATTTTTACCTCCTGTTGAGTTTTGTTTCAGCTTTCTGATGGTTACTCCTATTGGTTTTATTTTTTACTTACAACTTCACTAATGTGAAAATGTGTTTAATGAGTATGTAAATGTAAAGCCTATATCAGATTGTGGGATGTCTTGGGGGGGGAAGGGGGAGAAAAATTTTCAACTCAAAAGCATATGGAAGTGGTTGTTGATAAATCAAAATAAATTAATAAAATAAAAAAGATATGAAACTTAATTATTAACAGTATGAAATTTAAATTTTTAATAACTTCAGGAGAAATTTCATTTTTCACCCAGAAGTCTGATGTCAGAAAATTGGTTACTCAAATGTTGAACTAAAACTCAAATAATTTTTAAAAACCAGATCTATTTTACATGACAGGGAAAGACCATCATGCAAGTTTGTCTTTTTCTATGTCTAGTTTTTTTGCAAGCCATATTTTTTTTCTTAAAGTTAGAATATTATGCCATCTCTTTATTCGTTGTGTAATATCTCCTGTATTTCTAATTTCCCAGTAGCATGTGAAAACACTTTTTTAAACATATGTTTTAAAAAGTTTATGTTTCAAATTTTCTCTCTTCCTCCCTCCCCACCCACCCTCATTGAAAAGGCAAGCAACTCAACATACGTTGTACATGTGCAGTTATGCAAAACACTTCCACAGTAGACATGTTGTGAAAAACTAACTCTATTTCCCTTAATCCTATCCTGCCCTCCCTTTTATTCTATTCTTTCTTTTGACCCTGTCCCTCCTCAGAAGTATTTGCTTCTGCTTATTCCCTTTCCCAATCTGCCCTCCTCTCTATCATCCCCTGCTCTCTTGTCCCCTTCTCCCCCTATTTACCCGTAGGGTAAGATGGATTTCCAAACCCAATTGAATGTGTTTGTTATTCCCTCCTTAAGCCAAATCCTATGAGAACAAGATTCACTCATTCTCTCTCACTTTCCCCTGTTTCCCCTCCACTGTAAGAGACTTTTCTTTTTGTGAGATAGTTTACCCCATTCTACCTCTCCCTTTCTTCTTCTCTGAGTATAATCCTCTCTCATCCCTTAATTTTTTCTCCAGATATGACCCCTCAATCTTCAATTCACCCTGTGCCCTCTATCTATCTATGTATATATATATATATATATATATATACATATATATATATATTATATATATATATATATAATATACGTATATATATATATATGTATATATATATGTATATATATATATGTATATGTATATATATATATATATATGTATATATATGTATATATATATATACACGTAATTTTTTTCCTTCCAACTACAACAACCCTAATACTGACAAAGGTCTCATGAGTTATAAATATCATCTTCCCATGCAGGAATGTAAACAGTTCGATCTTAATAAATCTGTTATGATTTCTCTTTCCTGTTTACTTCTTCATGTTCCACCTGAGTCCTGTATTTGAAAGTCAAGTTTCCTTTTCAGCTCTGGTCTTTTCATCAAGAATGCTTGAAAGTCCTCTATTTCCCTGAACGACCATTTTTTTTCCCTGAAGGATTATACTCAGTTTTTCTGGATAGGTGATTCTTGGTTGTAATCCTGTCTCCTTTGCCCCCCAGAATATTATATTCCATGCCCGGTGATCCTTCAATGTAGAAGCTGCTAAATCTTGTGTTATCCTGATTGTGTTTCCACAGTACTTGAACTGTTTCCTACTGGCAGCTTGTAATATTTTCTCCTTAACCAGGGAACTCTGGAATTTGGCTATAATATTCCTTGAAGTTTTCCTTTGGGGATCTCTTTCAGGAGGAGATCAGTGGATTCTTTCCATTTCTATTTTGCCCTCTGGTTCTACTATATCAGGGCAGTTTTCCCTGATAATTTCTTGAAAGATGATGCATAGGCTCTTTTTTTGATCATGGCTTTCAGATAGTCCAACAATTTTTGAATTCTCTCTCCTGGATCTATTTTCCCGGTCAGTTGTTTTTCCAATGAGATATTTCATATTATTTTCTAATTCTTCATTCCTTTGGATTTCTTCTACTGTGTTGTGATTTCTCATAAAGTCACTATCTTCCGATTGCTCTTTTCTAATTTTTAAGGAAGAATTTTCTTCAGTAAGCTTTTGGATTTCCTTTTCCATTTGGCCAATTTTCCTTTTTGAGGCATTCTTCTCCTCACTGGCTTTTTGGACTACTTTTGCCATTTGGGTTAGGCTATTTTTTTAAGGTGTTATTTTCTTCAGTATTTTTTTGAGTGTCCTTTAGCAGGCTGTTGACTTGTTTTTCATGATTTTCTTGCATCACTCTCAGTTTTTCCTCTACTTCCCTTACTTGTTTCTCAAAATCCGTTTTGAGCTGTTCCAAGGCCTGGGACTGATTCATATTTTCTTGGAGGCTTTGGATGTAGGAGCTTTGACTTTGTTGTCTTCTTGTGGTGGTATATTTTGATCTTCTGTTTCACGAAAGTAAGATTCTATGGTCTGA
Organism: Phascolarctos cinereus; assembly: GCF_003287225.1. Classification (NCBI taxonomy): domain Eukaryota; kingdom Metazoa; phylum Chordata; class Mammalia; order Diprotodontia; family Phascolarctidae; genus Phascolarctos; species Phascolarctos cinereus. Next base: position 202,506,527 of record NW_027555958.1, on the reverse strand, counting down.
CTCTTTCTGAGCTGCTTGCTCATGATACCAGCTAATTACTTGAGTTTAAACTCTTTGTTAAGGTAAGAGTCTGCTTGCAACGTGGAGAATGTATTGTCCCAAGCTTCAGGGGTTTGTATATCTGTTTCCAGAGATACTTGTAGGGACCTGTAAATTTTCAGTTCTTGCAAGGTGGTATGATAAGTGACGAGGTGTTTACTCCTTTCCTGGCCTGTGATCACAAGTATTCTTTTCTGTCGCATAACTGTGAGGAGGGATTTCTCTCCACAGCCACTACAAGCTCTACCATGCCAGCGTTCCTTCTCACCCCAGCACTGCCGCCCAGAACTGTGACCCAGATCCAAACAGGGGCAAAGCAAGAGATTCCTGCCTCAGCACTGGCAAAGAGATCCCTGCAGTCCCTCTCTGATCAGCCACTGGATTCCCCCTCAGTCTGTGGGCCAGAAGCTCTGGACTCAGCTGCCCTCCCCAAGGGCCAAGCTCTTGGAGAATGGAGCTGAAACCCCACCTTCTTGTCTCAGCACCGACAGAAACAGACTTTTCCCACTGACCTTCTAAGTTGTCTTTGGCACTTGTGGATTGAGGAGTCTGGAACCCACCACAGCTGCCCGGGATTCAGTCCTCTGAGGCCTGCTCTAGTTTTGCTGTGGCCTGTGCGCCCATGCCGCACTGCGCTGCTCTCCCAGCCCGGCACGATGTACTTTTCTAATCAATCTTCCAAGTTGTCTTGGGCTGGAAATTTCTTTCACTCTGTCTTTTTGTGGGTTCTGATGCTTCAGAATTTGTTTAGACCTATTTTTAATGAGTATTTGGAGGGGTTTCGAGGAGAGCTCAAGTAGGTCACTGCTTTCACTCTGCCATCTAGCCTCTACCCCTCAATATCTAAGAATATTTTGACATTAAATTTTGACTGTGGTATTTGGCTTTAATTTCATATTTGTCTGCCTATCTATATCTAATAAGTCTGTCTTTCTATCTGCCTATCTGTCTAATCTCTCTATGCCATCAGCCAGCTGGGTGGCACAGTGAATAGAGTGCTGGACATGGAGGGAAGAAGTCCTCAGGTCAGATTGAACCTTGAGTGTTTATTATCTCTGTGAACAAATTCACTAAACTATGTCTGCCTCAGTTTCCTCAAGAGGAAAATTGGTGTAATATTACCTACTTTCTAGGGTAGTGCGGATAAAATGAAATATTTGTCAGTTGATTTACAAACTTCAAAATACTATACAAATGTTAGCAATTATTATCTATCAATTATTTGTGTGTGTTATAAATGCCTTTACAAAAGCAGTATTCAACTTAATAGGATTGTCAGTTCACTTTAACAGTTTAGCAACTCTCTTTTTTCAGAAAATTTAAAATTAAATTTAAGTTTATAAGGTTTATTCATTTTCTCTATTTCCATTGAAATGCCCAATTGTTTTACTATATAGGAATATATTCTTTATTAATATGGCATCCAGCTTCCAGGCTGCATTTATTTTAGGTCAAGCAAACCTTGTCTTACAATCCAAATGTTCTATTTTTTTTTCAATTTTCTGTTTTATTAATTTATTTACAATTTTCAGCAATCATTTCCAAAAGCTTTTGAGTTTTAAATTTTCTCCCCCTTCCTCCAAACTTCCTTCCCCCAGATGATGTGAAATCTGATATAAGCACTACATGTGCAGTGGGGTCACAAAAAAAGTAAGTGGGCCAAAACAAAATGCAACTGGGAAGTGTTTAACAGTTAAAAAAATAAAAATACATTACAACATAATGTTAATTTGCCATTCTCGAAGACAATATTTGGCCCATAAAGATGTTTCTATTTGAATGTGACACCACAGCTATAGAAGAAGTTATGATTTGCAGGGTAGAGAGGGTATCCAAGCAGCTGAAGTCATAGATCCTTGAAAAATTAAAGTTCTATAACAATGTGTCAATATTGCTGTTGGAAACTTATAGTGAGGAAATCCCCACTACCAATTCAATCAAGTCAGCAGCTGTGTTACCACTCAAGATCTCACACAGATGCCTCAGGTGTTGATAAATGACTTTCTCAAAGTGAAACAATCACTAGATATTCCTGACTATAAAGGAATTCCTCTCTTCACTTTACCACAAATGTTCAGGTGTAAGTATGGGTGAGTGTATATTTGGTATATACGCACAACACACACTTTATACAACAGATTTTCAAAGTGAATATCTTGCAAATATATTCATTTGTGTGTGTGTGTGTGTGTGTGTGACAGAGAGAGAGAGAGAGAGAGAGAGAGAGAGAGAGAGAGAGACAGAGAGAGAGAGAGAGAGAGAGAGAGAGAGAGAGAGAGAGAGAGAGAGAGAGAGAGAGAGAGAGAGAGAGAGAGAGAGAGAGAGAGAGAGAGAGAGAGAGACAGAGAGAGAGACAGAGAGAGAGAGAGAGACAGAGAGAGAGACAGAGAGAGAGAGACAGAGACAGAGAGAGAGAGACAGAGAGAGACAGAGAGAGAGACAGAGAGAGAGAAACAGAGAGACAGAGAGAGAGAGAGAGAGAGAGAGAGAGAGAGAGAGAGACAGAGACAGAGAGAGAGAGAGAGACAGAGAGAGAGAGAGAGAGAGAGACAGAGAGAGAGAATGAATATGCATCTCTAGATGTACTTGGCTCAGAGAATCACTCCATAAACATTAATTAAATGTCTACTATGTACCAAGCACTGTGTTAAGAACTCAGAATACAAAGAAAGTTTAAAAGAAAATCTCAAGGAAAGGACTCACAGGCTAAAGGGAGAAACAACATGCAAACAACTACAAACAAGTAAGGTATATACATGATAAACTAGAAATAATCAACAGAGGGGAACCACTCAAATGAAGGACTGGTATGGTCGCAGTATTATAGGAAAGAAGGGGATATATCCATCAGATATAATGAAGGTAAAGTCTATAAGCCTTGGCAACAGATTGGATACAAATGGTAAGAAAGTGATAAATTGAAAATGACTACTTCTAAGTTGTGAGCCTAGGGGACAGAGATGATTGTGGTCCCTTCAGTAACAGAAAATTTTAGAATGAGGCAGGGTTTGGGGGAAAAGATAACAAGTTAAATTTGGACATGCTGAGTTTTGCCAAAATTTCATTTCTTTTGGACACGACAATGTAGCAAGAGCACAGACAGATGAAAATGGATCATAATTTGTTTTATGACTTCAGGATTTTGGCCAGGTTCTAGAAAAAGACATAGTTAAAGTTTGTATAGTCACATTCATGAGTGAGAGCTCAACATTTAGTTATGGGATGATAAGGTTGTGATGCTCAATGTAGTAAGTCCCAATAAGTAACAGTGACTACCTTGGCCCCCAGCATTTCAAGGCCAGGTACATTACATTTTACTCTTTCCTAGGGCTTTTTTCTGTACCTTTAAGGAGATTGTGTGTGTCTAGGCTATCTCTCTTTGGCCCTAATCCCATGTGATGGTGTTTCAGCAACTGTGGTGTGATCTTGTGCCTCCCAGTTTCATTTAACAACTTAACAGACACATCAGGGTTTTTTTTTTTCTAATTATAAAGCAACAGCATGTATAAAGCTACAGCTATCTCTCAAATGCTTGATACCTAATTTCCACCATCCCATAGTCTAGATAATGGAAGGGTGTGAATTAGATTCACAGCATAACTCAGTTCTTATAAAACAAATCACCAAGCTCCAAGTTCAAAGTCCATGCCTTGGATTTGAGTTCAAAGGACCTTAGCTTCTCTAGGCTTCCCTGCTAGGCTGGCTGATTGGAATACACTACCTGGAATCCTGGCTGAAGGGTCATCCTGACTTGATTCCAGGTTGAAGAAAGATTCCACAGCAAACACCTAGAACAAATGAAACAAATCAAAACTAAAAACCCAGGCCCATGTATTGGGGCCAAAGAATCTAAAAGAAGAGAGGAGAAGAAGGTAATAGACCTCCTTCTTATTGGTTCAGTTCATGGCACTGACACTGGAGGAAAACATGAATCTTTATCCTCTCTGGATACATCAGGAAAAAGTCCACAGGAAAGAGCAAATACCCTAGTTTTACTTCGGTTTTAAACATTCAGCTTATTCCACTTATGTAGTCAATTGAAAGATTATTTTTACCTATATGGTGGATGAACAAACAATATCTTCTCTCAGATATAATAATCTGAGAATACCCCAATGATTGCCATTAAAAATATCAACTATAACGTTGCATTCGTATCACCAAGAAGTGGTATGGAAGTTTGGACAGAAAAAAATTGCTCAAAGAAAATCTGTCTAAAATGAATTTTGTTACAATTTAACTTTGCAACTGAAATAGCTTTCTGGCTCCTGTTCTCCCATTAGATAGGAGGAATGGCCTGGACCCTCAAAACTTCTAGGATTTGGAGGTTTTCCTCATCTCTCAGGAAATATTGCTTAGTTTTGGGACAAGAGTCAGATTTCAAGAGAACTATGGAAGGGGGAAAAAGGAATTAAAAGAAGAATGTAGTTAGAGGAGATCTCACTCACTTTTTCTGCTGCTAATAAATTTGTTTTATGCAACTTCAACTGGATCTTCAGTGCAGTAAGGAAATCCTTTTTTTCAATTGCTTCCTCATTTATTCTTTAACAATTGTCTGTTCAATCCTCTCAAGTCACCTTTTTCACATTCACTGCCCACATTCTCAGCTGAGATTCGACATCTAACTTTTTCAACAAAAGAAAATGGTGCAATTCATTCTGAATTTCCCCTTCTATTCATCTCCAAACTCTTTAATACTCTTCCTACTCTCTCCTTCTTTATCCATCTCTGAAAATGGTGTGACTCTCCTCCTTGCCACGACTTTGAATCTTGAGAAAATATATTAGACTTTAGAAAGCTACTTATAAGGGGCGGAGCCAAGATGGCGGAGTAAAAGCAGTGACTTGCTTGAGCTATCCCCCAAACCCCTCCAAATACTCATAAAAAATGGCTGTAAACAAATTCTGAAGCAGCAGAACCCACAAAACGACAGAGTGAAACAAATTTCCAGCCCAAGACAACCTGGATGATTGATCAGAAAGGTGTATCACGCCGGGCTGGGAGCACAGCACAGCGCGGCGTGGGCGGGCAGGCCACAGCAAACCTGTAGCAGTCCTCAGAGGACTGAATCTCGGGCAGCTGTGGAGGTTTCCAGACTCCTCAATCCACGAATGCCAAAGACAACTTAGAAGGTCAGTGGGAAAAGTCTGTTTCTGTCGGTGGTCAGAGAGGAACGCGGGGTTTCAACTCCATTCCCCAAGAGCTTGGCCCTGGTGGTAGAGGGGCAGCTGCTTCCCGAGCTTCCAGCCCACAGACTGAGGGGGAATCCAGTGGCTGATCAGAGAGGGACTGCAGGGATCTCTTTGCTCAGTGCTGAGGCAGGAATCTCTTGCTTTTCCCGTGTGTGGATCTGGGTCACAGTTCTGGGCGGCAGTCCTGGGGCAAGGATGAGTGCTGGCATGGTAGAGCTTGTAGTGGCAGTGGAGAGAAATCCCTCCTCACAGTTACGGAAGAAAGGAATACTTGTGTCACAGGCCAGGAAAGGAGTAAATACCTCACCCCTTATCATACCACCTTGCAAGAACTGAAAATTTACAGGTCCCTACAAGTATCTCTGAAAACAGCTACACAAACCCCTGAAGCTTGGGACAGTACACTCTCCACATTGGAAGCAGACTCTTACCTTAAAAAAGAGTTTAAAACTCAAGTAATTAGCTGGGATCATGAGCAAGCAGCACAAAAAGAGTCAGACTATATTATCTTACTTTGGTGAAAAAGAAGATCAAAATATACAACCAGAAGAAGACAACAAAATCAAAGCTCCTACATCCAAAGCCTCCAAGAAAAATATGAATCAGTCCCAGGCCTTGGAAGAGCTCAAAAGGGATTTTGAGAAGCAAGTAAGGGAAGTAGAGGAAAAACTGGGAAGAGAAATGAGAGTGATGCAAGAAAATCATGAAAAACAAGTCAACAGCTTGCTAAAGGAGACCCAAAAAAATACTGAAGAAAATAACACCTTAAAAAACAGCCTAACCCAAATGGCAAAAGAGGTCCAAAAAGCCAATGAGAAAAATGCCCTAAAAAGAAAAATTGGCCAAATGGAAAAGGAAGTCCAAAAGATTACTGAAGAAAATACTTCCTTAAAAATTAGAATAGAGCAATTGGAAGACAGTGACTTTATGAGAAATCAAGACACTGTAAAACAAATCCAAAAGAATGAAAAATTAGAAAACAATGTGAAATATCTCATTGGAAAAACAACTGACCTGGAAAATAGATCCAGGAGAGAGAATTTAAAAATTATTGGACTATCTGAAAGCCATGATCAAAAAAAGAGCCTAGACATCATCTTTCAAGAAATTATCAAGGAAAACTGCCCTGATATAGTAGAACCAGAGGGCAAAATAGAAATTGAAAGAATCCACAGATCTCCTCCTGAAAGAGATCCCCAAAGGAAAACTCCTAGGAATATTGTAGCCAAATTCCAGAGTTCCCAGGTCAAGGAGAAAATATTACAAGCTGCCAGAAGGAAACAATTCAAGTACTGTGGAAACACAATCAGGATAACACAAGATTTAGCAGCTTCTACATTAAAGGACCGCAGGGCATGGAATATAATATTCCGGAGGGCAAAGGAGATAGGATTACAACCAAGAATCACCTACCCAGCAAAACTGAGTATAATCCTTCAGGGGAAAAAATGGTCATTCAGTGAAATAGAGGACTTTCAAGCATTCCTGATGAAAAGACCAGAGCTAAACAGAAAATTTGACTTTCAAATACAGGACTCCAGTGGAACATGAAGAGGTAAACAGGAAAGAGAAATCATAAGAGACTTATTAAGATTGAACTGTTTACATTCCTGCATGGAAAGATGATATTTGTAACTCATGAGAACTTTGTCAGTATTAGGGTAGTTGAAGGAAAAAAATTGTATGTATGTAATATAGATAGATAGATAGAGGCACAGGGTGAGTTGAAGATTAAGGGGTCATATCTGGAGAATAAAATTAAGGGATGAGAGAGGATGATACTGGAGAAGAAAGGGAGAGGTAGAATGGGGTAAATTATCTCACAAAAAAAAACAGAAAAGAAAAGTCTCTCACAGTGGAGGGGAAGCAGGGGAAGGTGAGAGGGAATGAGGGAATCTTATTCTCATAGGATTTGGCTTAAGGAGAATAACATACACATTCAATTGGGTATGGAAATCTGTCTTACCCTACAGGAAAATAGGGGAGAAGGGGACAAGAGAGCAGGGGGTGATAGAGAGGAGGGCAGATTGGGAAAGAGGGTAATCAGAAGCAAATACTTCTGAGGAGGGACAGGGTCAAAAGAAAGAATAGAATAAATGGGAGGCAGGATAGGATTAAGGGAAATAGAGTTAGTTTTTCACAACATGTCTACTGTGGAAGTGTTTTGCATAACTGCACATGTATACAACCTATATTGAGTTGCTTGCCTTTTCAGTTAGGGTAGGTGGGGAGGGAGGAAGGGAGAAAATTTGGAACTCAAAGTTTTAAAAACACTGTTTTAAAAAAATGTTTTCACATGCAACTGGGAAATAAGAAATACAGGAAATGGGGTACAGAAGTCTATCCTGCTCTACAGGAAAATAGAAGGGGAAGGGATAAGAGAAGGGAGGGGAGAGATAGAAGAGAAGGCAGACAGGGGAAGGGTATTCAGAATGCATGCCATCTTGGGGTGGGGGGAGGGGTGAGAAATTTGGAACTCAAAAACTTGTGGAAGTGAATATTGAAAACTAAAAATAAATGAATTTATATTTTAAAAAAGGAAAGAAAGCTACTTATATTGGAGGCATAGATGTTTGTGTTAATTTTAAGAGAAAAGCTGTAAGTGAAATTGGAGCTTCTAGTACCTCTTCGGAACTTATATAAGAATTGAGAATATTATTTGACAAGAAAAAGTTAAATTTGAATAGGAAATTAGTTGAGATTATTAAATTCATCAAACCTCAGTTATAAGAAGAGAAGAGTGTGTTGTATCATGTCACCATCCATTAGTGGCAACTCACATGGATTGCAGATGTATTATCTTTCAGTATAAAAGATTAAAATTGAAACATGTGTGTTCTGTAATTGACATACAGTGAATTCAATATAATTCACAAACATACCACAAAAAACCACACTGAGGAAAAATGACCCAGGATTGCAGTGATGGGGCAGGTGAGGAAGAAAAATAAGTTGAAACTTTATGAAGACTCAAGTATAGATTTGAGATTTAATTAAATGTCACAGAGAGTTCTATAAATTTGGTCTAAACTGGTGGTAAAAATGCCTGGTAGAAGATGGACTTCTGGGAGCCAGGATGGTGGAATGATCAGTAAATTGCTGTAACTCTCCCATGTTCACTTTCAAACAGCAATAAAATTGCACCCAAAAGAAATACTAGGACATCAGAACCAGCAGAAAGATGGGGTGAAACAATCATTTAGCCTAAGAAACTTGGCAAATTGGCAAGAAAGATCCATCTCACCCCGGTAAAAGGGGAATGCACATCAAAAAAGAAGTTTCCCAGAAAACCAACAGCAAGCCCCACCTCAGCAAATCAGCATGAGATCTGGAGCCCCAGTGTGGTGCAATAGGCAAACACTAACACTAGGTCCCCCCAAGTACATTAGCATAGCCAAGCGAACCAGGACACTCAAGCTTTAAGTACCACCACGTGCTTCAGTGTAGTCCCAGGTGGGTAGGTGTTCTCTAGTGGCAAGATGTCCACACTGCTCAGTACACCCCAGGTCAAATGGACATCTTCTGGCGGCTACACCTCTGTGCCCAGCCCAGGGCAAACTGACATGCGCCATGTACTTCAGTGTAGCCCCAGTCAAAAGTAGAAACACCCTACCGGGTCTCAACTGATGTCAGAAGCAACCTCAAGGACCCCAGCTCAGCAGTAGGTAAGCTGCCAGATCCTTACAGCTTCCAGCAGCACCAGGCACCTTTCACCCATCCCCTAAGCACAGTACCAGATATGAGGGTCTCCCAGAGGCATCAAGGGACCATCAGAACAGCACTAGGTGAACGGCCAGGGCCTGCAGCCACTGATACTCTTCTACCTGAAACAGTACCCTTTCCACACTGGGTGCAGAAGTGAAATTTAAAAGGAAAGGAAAAGGCCAAAAAATGAGCAAACAACAAAAAAGCCAACAATCCAAGAAAAGAAGGTTCTTATGGTGACAGGGAAGACCAAGTTACAAACTCAAAAGAGGACAACAATGTCAAAACACTTATGAACAACCCCCCCACACCAAAAAAAAAAAAAGGAAAGTGGATTCAAGCACAGAAAAAAAAACTAATTGAAAAGCTCAAAAAGGAGTTTAAAATCCCATAGGTAGAAGAAAAATGGGAAGACAAAAGAGAGTGATGCAAGAGAATTATGAAAAAAAGAGTCAACAGCTTAGAAAATTGCTTCAAAAAGTAGAATTGGCCAAATAGAAAAGGAGATACAAAAGCACACTGACAACAACTTCTTAAAAAGTACAATTGGCCAAATGGAAAAGAAAGAAAAGAAGCTAATTGAGGAAAACAACTACTTAAAAGTTAGAATTGGGCAAGTGGAAGCTAATGGGTCTATGAGATATCAAGAATTAATCAGAAATATTCATAAGAATGAAAAAAAGAGGAAAATTAAAAAAAAAATACCTCAAGGGAAAAACAACTGACCTGAAAAGTAAATCTAGGAAAGACAACACCAAAAGTACTGGACTACCTGAAAGCTGCAATTAATAAGAGGACCTGGGCAGTATTTCTTAAAGAAATTATCAAGGAAAACTGTCTTGATGTCCTGGAAATACAGAGCAAAACAGGCACTGAAAGAAACTAAAGATCACCTCAGCAAAGATATTAAAACATAAAAGCTCCAAGGAACATTATAGTCAAATATCAGAACTATAAAGTCAAAGAAAAATTCTAAAGTGGCCAAAAAGAAATAATTCAAATACCAGGGAGTCACAAACAGGATTACACAGGACTTGCAGCTGCAACATTAAAGGATCAGCGGTCATGAAACATCATATTGGAGAAGGCAATGGACCTAGGATTATAGACAAGAATCAGTTTCTTGGCAAAATTAAGCAAACTACATCAAGGGAAAAAATGGTCATTGAGTCATCATTTTATTGATGAAATAGAATTATTTCAAGCTTTCATGAGGAGAGGACCAGAGGAAAACTAAAAATTTGACCTCTAATATCAAGAACAAAGAGAAACATAAACAGGTAAAAAGGAAAAAAAAAACATAATAAATTCCATAGAGCTAAACTCTTTACATTCCTATATGGGAAGATGATATTTGTAATTCTTTAAAATTATATCAGTAATAATACAGCTAGAAGGAACATACATATTCAGAGAGTATGGGTATAAGTTGCACTTGAGGGAATGACATAAAAAAATTACTGCATGAGGAAGAGAAGTACAATCAGTGAGGAAGGAAGGAAGAAGCAAAATGGGGTACACTATTTCACATGAAGAAGCATGGAAGAACTATAAGAGTGAAGAAGGGAGAGTGGGTGATGAGCACTGATTAAGCCTTACTCTCATCAGATTTGGCTCAAAGAGGGAATCATATACACAATCAGTTAAATATAGACATCTATATTACCTGAAAAGGAAAGAGGAGGGGAGGAGATCAGGTACAGGCAGGTAGAGTTGGACTGACAAAAGGAGAGCAGATCGGGATAGCAGGTAGACAAAGGCAAAACACCAGTAAAGAAGAAAAGGTTGAAAGGAAAGAGAGGACAGACAGGAGGAAAAATTGGGTGGAGGGAAATAGGTAGTAATCATAAATGTAATGTGAATGTGGTGAATTCTCCCATGAAACAGAAGTGAATAGCAGAGTGGATCAAAAAACATAATCCTACAATATGTTGTTTAAAAGACACACACACACACACAGAGTAAAGGCAAGGTGCTGGAACAGAATCTATTAATAAAAGCAGGGATAGCAATCCTGACATCAGACAAAGTAAAAACAAAAAAAGACAAAATTAAAAGAGAAAATGAAGGAAACTACATCTTGCTGGAAGGTACTATAGCCAAAGAAGTAATATCAGTACTGAACATATGTGCATAATGTTGTATAGCATCAAAATTCTTAAAGAAAAAGTTAAGTGAGTTACAGGAAGAAATAGACAGCAAAACTACACTAGTAGGGGACCTCAGCTGCCCCCTCTCAGAACTTAATATATCCAACCAAAAATAAACAAGAAAGAAACTAAAGGGGCAAACAGAATATTCAAAAAGTTAGATATGACAGACCTTTTGCATGACATTGACATAAAAGGTGACACCATAAGCAAATTAGAAGAGCAAGGAATATTCTACCTGTCAGATCTATGGGGAGGGGAAGAATTCATCACCAAACAAGACAGTGAGCATTACAAAATGTAAAACAGATAATTTTTATTATGTTAAATTAAAAAAAAAAAACTTTGGTACAAACAAAACCAATGCAACCAAATTTGGAAGGAAATCAGGAAGCTAGGGAATGAGTTTTATAGAAAGTATCTGTGATAAAGGCCCCATTTCTCAAATATATAGAGAACTGAGTCAAATTTATGAGATTACAATCTGTTCCCCAATTGATAAACGGTCAAAGGATATGAACAGACAGTTTTCAGGTGAAATCAAAGCTATTTGTAGGCATATGAATAAGTGCTCTAAATCACTTTTTATTACAGAAATGCAAATTAAAACAATTCTGAGGTACCATTTCATATCCATCAGACTAGCTAACATGACAGAGAAGGAAAATGGTAAATGCTGTAAATGACGAGGAAAAATCAGGACACTAATTCACTGTTAGTTGAATTGTGAACCAATCCAATCATTCTAGAGAGCAATTTGGAACTATACCCAAAGGGAAACCAAACTGCATACCTTTGTTTCTTCGGTACCACTACTGGGTCTGTGTCCCAAAGAGATAGTTAAAAAAGGAAAAAGGACCTACGTATTAAAATATTTATAGCAGACCTTTTGTGGTGGCAAAATATTTGAAACTGAGGGAATGTCCATCAACAAGGGAATGACTAAACAAATGGTGGTGTATGAATGTAATGGAATACTATGATGCAATAAGAAATGATGAAGAGGTAGATTTCAGAAAAATGTGGAAAGACTTGTACCGACTGATGCATAGTGAAATGACTAGAACCAGAAAAAACATTGAACACAGTATCAGCAACATTCTATGATGGTTACCTTTGAATGACTCACCTCTTCTCAACAACACAATGATACAAGAAAAGTACAAAGGTCTCACAAAGGAAAATACTACCCATATCCAGATAAGGAACTGATGGACTCTGAATGAAGATGAAAGCATATTTTTTTCACTTATTTTATTCTTTCTCATGGTTATTTTTCCCCATTTGATCTGTTTCTTCTTTCACAATGGTGACTAATATGGAGATATTTTTATATGATGGCACATGTATAAACTATATCAAACTGCCTACCATTTTCCAGAAGAGTGGGGAGAGGGGGAGGAAGAAAAATTTGGAACTCAAGATCTTGTAAAAAGGAATGCTAAAGTTTTTCTTGATATGTAACTGATAGAAAAATGAAACACTTTTAAAAATGCCTGGTAAGCTGTAGAATATACAGTACTGCCTATCAAAACCCTTAGCTAAATCATATGCTAATTTTTTCATGATTACATCACTTTTTCACTGTCTGGGAAACATAATTAAATAACTTTTGTAATGACTCCTGAACAAGATTTATTTTCTTTAGGGACACATTTTCTTTCAAAATATTTAGGTATGAAAACCAAGGAAAGACTTACCACATTAGCCCCTATTTGTGCCAAGAATACAATAAAAAAGGCATGTTGAGGCACGCCAATCGAATTGCATGGAGAAAACTTTAAAAAAAAGATTATTTGGAAAGAATTCTTATTGGTATTCTTATTAAATGTTACTTGAACTGCACAGATATAATCTGAACTGAAAATTTTTACTACAAATGAGAAAAAGTTATATAGTTTTGATGAATCATCTATGCAGTTAAAAAACTATATCCATCTTATTCCTTGTTCCTTCTTCATCAGAACTACATAGGACATTGGCATGACTATACAGCTGTCAGTGTTATATTGATGAGTGGAAATGACTGGAATGCACTACTTAACTCAGCCAAGATCATAGGCATTCATCTATAATCTTTGTTTTGTTTGCTACAGAATGTTGCTATATTAAATTGTTTCAATACTTTTTTTTTATATTTTTGAAACCCAAAACCAAAATATCTAGCATAGTTTAGATAAAGAAATTGTATACCTAATGCATATTACATAGGATGGGTGGACGCAAAAATCCACTTTGCCTTCCATTTATGATAATGGTTTTCTGAGTAATCCAAGATAGAAAAGTTAACCTTTCCTTACCTCAATTTGCCTACCTGAAAATAATGCAAGATACTGGTATTCCACATGCAACTTAGTAAATATAGAATCTTATTAATTAATTTAACACTTTCAGTCCCTCAGAGAAAAGTCACTATATACTATTTAACATGCAAAATATACTGTATGCTCATTAATTCAAGGATTGCATTTAATTATATCTTTCATAACGTGGGAATTATTTTTGTCCCAAGGTTGTCATCTAGACATTTTCTAAAAGAAGATGAAGCAGTATTATTATTATTTTTTGGTATTTTCTTTTTTATTCCGGTTTCCTTAAGATTTTCTTAATGTGAAATTGATATTTTTAAAGGGCAGATGCCATAATTCAGAGTTTAAAATTCAACTGTGTTAGATTCTTGTTGATATTACTGTAACATGAGAAGTTAATTAATTAATATTTAATGTAACTGAAAATTTTACATTCTAAAACACATGATTTGCCATATGACTCAGCTGTGATGCAGTATGGTTAATAATTCCAATGAAACTAACAGGAAAAATATAACATAAAGAAAGAATAATTAGGGGCAACTTCCACAGTGTAAAGTTTTGTTGAATATTTTTTAAATGTCATGAGACAGGCAGGTCTTCAAAATGAAAAGCCTTTATTACTGTAAGACTATTTTGGATAAAATATATCCCATAATCACTAGAATAATTAAGCAGAGGGACAAAGAAAGAATGCAGTCACTAATTTACACTGCAAAAAAGTAAATCAAATAAAGGCAGAAGAATATTTACTGAACCTAAAGGCATGGGACTTGTTTTCTAATCTCATTTCTGTCACTTACCTCCTCTGTGACTTTGGACAAGTCACTTAACCTTTCTCTGCCACAGTCCCTCAAAAACAAAGTGTCTGCAACCAGATGACTTGTAAAGCCTCTTTCAGCTCTAGATTTATTATCCTGTGAAGTTTTTGCTCAGTTTTTTTTTCAATTTAATTGAAGTAAATGTAGATCCATTGTCAGAAATAATACTATTTGTCAGTTATTTTCAGGGGACTAAATTTTTACAGAAGTCATTTTTGGAAGAACTCAGATACCACAATGAAATGGAAGGAAGGATGGAAGGAAGGAAGGAAGGAAGGAAAGAAAGAATGGATGCAGGGGGGAGAGAAGAAAGAAGAAATGGAAGAAGGAAGGAAGAGAGGGAGGGAGGAAGGAAGGAAGGCAAAGATGTGATTCTTATTATATTAGTTTATAGTCTAGATGTAGGAAATAAGAGAAAGAGAGAAAACAACATAGAGAAAAAAAAATCCAGAGAATAACTCCAAAGGGACCTATAAATAAGGAAATGATAGTGTAGTCCAGACTTCCTACAGGAATTCCTGAAGTATTCAGTATGATGGAAAATAGAAAATGAAGTAAACACAGCCATAACTCTCTTCAGACAAGATTTAAAATCATGTGCATGGTCTTAAAGTAAGTGTAACATTTTGATAAGCTCATAACTATGGGTAACATTTAGCATTATACAAATATATTTATTTTTCTGTTATCCATAGATAAATGGTAGTTCTGACATCTTTTGTTTTATTATTTACAGTTTTTCATTTATTTACTTTTTAAATAGTGTCACAGAAATATTCACAACATAATCAGCTTTTAATTAAATAAGGGCTAATTATGATTGTATGAATTTTCCCTGATTGTTTTCCTAATTGTTGGTAACTTTTGATTTCTTTGATTATCAGAACTATCACAAGAAGTGAAGAAAGAAGGCAGTACTGTAGTCAATCCTGCTACCATTTAAATCTTGCCAAAGTTAACATAAACAAAACAGAACTGATTCAGTATATTATCTTGAAACTTGAGATTCCATGGTGCTCCTTTGACTTCTATAAGAAGTACATTAACAATCAAGTCGTGTTGTCCACATTGAAAAATAGCAACAAGTTTTTTTTATCAAATTTAAAGGTAAGAAAAAAAAAACTGGACTTCCAAACTAGTATGAGTTGATTCCTCTGGGTAAGGTTCTAGGAATTAATGACATTAGTGATAATAAAACAACAAAAAGAATGGTGATGATGATGATAGGATATTATTTCCATCTTTCCTTCTTTTCTTCCTTTTCTCCCTTCCTTCTTCCCTTTTTCATTGCTTTCTTGCTTGTTCCTTTCTTCTTTTTTTCCCTTATGTAATGACTCAAAACCAGAAAGCCTGACATTATTTCTGTGCTTGGTGAAGGTTCTTGTTGATATGCATCAGTACACATCTCTAGAGCATGACCTCCACCAAATAGGTGGAAAGCTATGGGAGATTGTCTGCACTCACAATCTATACTTTCTACTTGTCATCTCTGTGTTCTTCTCCTTACATCCAACGCTCCATAATTTATACCCCTGCATATGTGTTCCAGGCTATGCATGAATGAAATGGGATCGACAAGCCACAATATCTGAGAACTGTCTTTCATTTCCCCAAAGAATCAAGGAGAACACTTTCCTTTCCTTAGTTGTAAGAAGCATTGACTGTCATGGCAAGCAGTCACTATTCATCATTCTGACTCTGACCTAGAGAGAAACCATTGATCCAAATGAAGTATATTTCTGACTGCTGTACAGTGTTTTTGTTTTTTGTTTTTTGTTTGTTTGGTTGGTTTTTTTGGTCAGAGGTTACAGATTCACATTATTTAGTCACTTTACCACGTTTACAATGAGACGCATATATTTATATAGAACATTATTATTTTCAAAGCCCAGTGGCTGAAGTCCAGATAGCTGAGGTCAAAAAGAGTCGAACAATTAGAGGGGAAATAGAGAACAGAGGAGACTACAACTCTATTAATCATATTACTGAACTATTAAGGAATATATGTACTATGTATTATGTACAGGAAAAGAAGCTGGAGACAATAGATACAATGGGGAGATGAGAGGGGAAGAACCTTATCAGTTCTACACTGTGTGATAAAAAGAGAAAAGTGAAACTTAAGGCTTCCCAAATGGGGAAAGTATACCTCACACAAGGATTCAAATGTATTGGACAAGGTCATTGTCTTTCTACTCATTTATGACTCTTTCCCTCTCAATAACTCACATTTTAAAGAGGGCATATAATATAAAGTAAAGAGAGTTGAATGAAAATTCAGACTCTCCAATTAAGACTTTGGCTCAAAAAATGAAATCAAACTACAAAAATATATTTTAAACAAAATATTGGTAAAAATTACTATTAAGCTTTGATTCTTGGAATAAATCAATAATTAAGTTCACAGATTTAGTTGGTGGGGAGCAAAATGTTCTAGTGAAGTGAGACTTGAACCAAAAGAAAAAAAGTGTCAGTTTGAGAGAGGGGCTTATTTTTTTATGACAAAATTATATTATGGCACAATATGATGTCCATCACTTCATTTTGGGCTTTCAAAGCATGTTTGTCAAGTGTATCATCACTAAAAAGTAATTTAAGATTTCATCACTTTTCCCAGAGGCGTCTTATAATCCTGTGATATTCAAACCATCCTCTTTTAAAGTGTTTCTTAATAATCGCTTTACAAATATGTCAAAAAGTGATGGGAAAGGATAAAATTATATTTATCTGAGGAGGGACATTTCAGTGTGTACTAATTTTATACATGTCTAGGTCAAAAGGAGTATTGTGTATTATACCGATTCATGCTCCCCTAGACAACTTGTGGAGTGGTGAATAGCTTGAAATAGATATTCTACTCAGTTAAATGACAAGAGATTCAGTGTTCTGTGAGTTATACAATTTCTCTTACTCCAAAATTATGTTTTTAAAACTGGAGAATTTTTTTCCTAGTTAAAAGAAATCACATTTTTAAGTTGAAATATCAATTTGATTCAAAACAAATTTTAATTGTGCATTATGTATAAAGATTTTCATTTAACAAGAGGGATTTTCTACATTAATTTTCTGGTATATAGAAGGAATTCAAGAATGCTTGTTGAGTTAAATTCAACTGGATTTTGGGAGAGGATGATTTTTAAAGAAATGTAAATGAGAACGTTAATGATATAGAATATTCAAGTTACATTCATAATAAACCCAAAATAAAATCCAGAAACATTAAAATAATGCTTGTTTGAGATGTTCACAACATGTTTTTAAAAAATCTGCAAATCACTTCTTTACTTCCTATGTTATCTATGTACTTTTTTAATAAAAATATTTTAATCATGTAATTTTATTTCATATTGTGTAAGAATAGCTTTAGGGAATAAAAGGAATAAAATTTTGAGTAATGATAGCTGGAATGAAGCTAAAATAATATTTCTCAGCTGACATTCAATTACAAAATTAATGTATCATGAATTTTCACATATAAATGCTTATATAAAAGTCACATAGTTTAGTTAATTGAGCTATTTTTAATATGATCAACTTATTATTTTTTATTTCATTAGTTGGTTTCAATTTGCTTAATATATTATGCTATTTTAATTTCAATGGGCAAGCACATATATCTAATCTGTTGCTTTCACATTATTGGTTGATATTCCCACTTGGTTTGCATTTGTATATATTTTTCTGGCTGATCATTCCATTCAGATTAAAACAGCATTGATCCATTTCTGATATGTCAAAAGTGTACAGAGGAAAAATATTTCCATTTCTGTAGATATGTTACCACAAGTTTTGAATGAGTATTGCATTGGTCTTGCAATATAGGAAGAAAAAATCATAAAATGTGAATAATTATTTGATGCACAGTAGTCCAGTTGTTAGATAGACATTATTATTAAAAGCAACAGTCTTGTTATTGTAAGTCCAATGTGAAATTCTCCAGTTTTACAGTATATGTTTTCTGAAAGTTTGATATTCTATAATTTGTTTTCTTATTAGAGCCAAGAATACACATATATTTTATCTGAACTGAACACACTGTGAAATAAATATTTTATTACAAGACATACCTCTAGCTTCTACTACAATGATAGTGGAGAGCTCTGAAATAAATGAACCCATATTACACAGATGTTTATGAGATACCTGCTCTATTCACTATTTCATATCAAAATGATAATTCAATTTAGATTCCAGGCAACATATTTCCTAAATACTAAACTTGAAGCAAAAAGCTGTAAAATATGCCTAGTTTTCTAAAATCACAATTTTGGCAGTATCTGTTAGTTGTCCCAAGATCATTTTTATCACTATCTGTATTCAAAATTTTTGCACATTAGGAAGGCAGATCATATACTGGTAGGTATAATGTCACCCAAAATATAAAAGCAGTTTGGAACTCTAAAGAAATCAGAAAAGATCATTTTAGGATTCCTATTGAAGAAGCTTTTTCCCAAGTGGTCGATTGTACTTGTCATCTGTTATTTTGGAAAATATACAGAATTTAATAGATGAGGCATATCAAACTAACTACATTAGGAACATACCAGCTGTCAATATGGCTTTATCCCAACAGTATCTTTGGGGAAAAGCAAATTCTGAAATGTAGACAGTACACTATTAGTCTGATACAATGATTTTAAGTCATACCATCTGTTGTATATTTCACAAATAATTGTGATTTGTATCAAGAAATATTCTCCTTAAATTCATATTTTCTCTTTCATACGAGAAGCAACAAAAGAGTCACCGACATTGACATTCAGTCAATTAGATCATTTTTGTCACAGATTTAAAAGGTATGTGACAGTGTTCTTAGGTCATAAGATATCATTCTGAAAATTGTTTAGTATTATTTATATTTGAGTAATTAATTAATTAAATTGAGTAATTAATTCAACATGTTATTCTTTCCTTTCCTAAAATAATTCTTAAGTATTTCCTTCATGAATACCTAGTCATGATGTAGAGGCAAGCCATTGTTCTTGAATACTCTATAATTGTATCTCAAGGTGGAAGAAGTTTTACTTAAAAGTTTAGAAAGAGTTGATAGGCTATATAACTATGGCCTGTGATCCAATCTAGTTATAGTTAAAGAAGCTCATCTTCAGGTTAATTTCAGAATAATGATTTTTTTTTTTACTTTTAGCATCTCTTGAAGGTCATCTACTAAGTTTTAGTAGAGATTGCAATCTGCTTCAGTAGAAGGAATACCCACACCAAAAAAAGCCAGCTATATAAGTTCAATTATGTATTTTAGCATTTCATGTTTAATTTCTTTAAATATAAATTCCTAAATAATTCATGTTTCATTTTATTTTTGACACTTTTAAAATTTTGATTTCCAAATACTCTCCCTCCATCCATTACCTCCCCCATTCATTGAACAGTCCCATTATACATGTATAGTCATGCAAAACATTTGCATATAAGCCATTTTACAAAAAAAGGAAGAAAAATAAATAGAAGAACTGTTTTAATCTGTATTAAGAGTTCATCATTTCTCTTTTTTCATTATGAATCCTTTGGAATTGTCTCATATAATATTAATCAGAACTAATTAAATCTTTCAAAATTGATCATTGTTACAAAAGTGCTATTATTGTATACAACATTCTTCTGGTTCTTCTCATTTCATTTTGCATCAGTTCATAAAAATTCTCCCAGGATTTTCTGAAACCATTCCACTTTTCATTCCTTATATCAAGTAGTATTCCATGACAATCATAATACCACAACTTTTTCAGTCTTTCTGTAATAGATGGGCATCTTAATTTTCCGATTTATGCCACCACAAAAAGAACCACTATAAATAATTTTGTGTTTATAGGACCTTTTCCTTTAATCTGTTTGGAATTCAGACCTTGTAGTAGTTTTGCTTTGTCAAAGGGTATGTACATTTTATTTCCCTTTGGCCATAGTTCCAAATTATCCTACAAAATGATTGGACTACTTTATAATTCTAACAATAATACTTTAGTGTACCTTCTTTTCCTACAGTATTTGATATTTTGATTTTCTGTTATGTTAGCCAATATGTTAGGTGTGAGGTGGTAACTAAGAATTTTTTAATTTGCATTTCTCTATTTTTTATGATTTAGATACTTTCTGATGTGACTTTTTAGCTTTAATATTTTCTTCTGAAAGCTACCTATTCATATCCCTTGACCATTTATCAATTGGGTAATGGCCCACTTTTTTTTTTAATCAATTTTGCTTACTTCCTTATACATTTGAGAAATGAAGCTATTATCAGAGAAATATGCTGCTATTTTCCCCAGTTTTCTGCTTTCTTTCTCATTTTGGCTGCATTAGTTTTGTTTGAGCAAAAGCCTTTTAATTTCATATAATCAAAACCATTATTTTACCTTACATGATCTTTTCTATTTCTGCTCAGAAGCTCTTATCTTATCAATAGATTTAATTGGTAAATGTTTCCATTCTCCTTTAATTTATTTATGACATCAATCTTTATATCTAAACCGTGTGTCCATTTTTACCTTATCGTGATAAATGGTGTGAGATGTTGCTCTCCTTAGATTTTTTCCACATGGCTTTCCATGTTCCCTGACACTTTTTGTTAAATAATAAGTTCTTGCCCACAAAGCTAGGAGCTTTGAGTTTAAAAAATATTAGATTAGTGTCATCACTTACTACTGTATGTAATGTGTCTAATTAAATCTACTGATCAACCACTCTATTCCTTAGCCAACATTAGATTGTTCTGATGATTACCATTTTGTAATATATTTAACATCTAGTAGATGCCAGGCACTGTTAGTCAATGGGCATTCAAAATCATATACAAACCAACCTTTGCTTTCATAGAATTAACATTCAGTTGAAGAGGAGATACACACACACACACACACACACACACACACATATATGTATAGGAATTATATATATATATATATATGTATGTGTGTATGTATATATGTCTGCATGTGTATATACATATATATGAAATATACAGAAGGTAATGCAGAGTTGGAGCTTAGTAAAGAGGCTGTGTGTCGATATCCATACCTAATACATATGTGCATACATACGTACATATATACATACACACAGAGACACACAAATGTGTGTATCTGCCATTTCCGTAGCAATCATGATTACATCTATAATAGCTAAAGCTAATGTGATAATATGATAGAAGGGAGGGAAGGAGGGACGGAGAGAGAGAGAGAGAGAGAGAGAGAGAGAGAGAGAGAGAGAGAGACAGAGGGAGAGAAAATACATGTTCTTGTTGTTTTTAAATTCTACCTCCTCATCTCTAGGATTTACCACAGAATCAAAGATTCTCAGAGTTAGAAGGAACCTCAAGAGGCAAGATAATCATATAATCTAACCAAGTAGGGTCAAACTGAAATAGAAATATCTGTATTTATACTTGAACTTTAACATTATCTCTATTGTATTTTATTTTTATTTATTCCATTAAACATTCTCCGATTGCATTTTTTTTTTTGGCTAGGCAATGGGGTTAAGTGACTTGCTCAGGGTCACACAGCTAGTAAGTGTTATGTGTCTGAGGCCAGATTTGAACTCAGGTAGTCCTGACTCCTGAGCCAGTGCTCTATCCACTGCACCACCTAGCTGCCCCTCTCTGATTACATTTTAATCTGGTTTGCCACACTTTGAGTTTTGCCAGCCAATGGCCTGGAGTTTGACACTTCTGGTCTAAACCCCTGAAAAATAATTGTGTCTAAAAATAGTTGACAGGTGGTCATTTAGCTGTTGCTGGAAGATACACTAACTCCTGAGTTATCCCATTCTTATCTTCAGTTACTCTGATTTTCAGGTATTCTCTTATTATTTTTGTATTTATCTTGAATATCAATTCCGTGTTAGCAATATGTTTTATCCCTTTCAGTCCTAAGATCATTCTCCTTGTGAAATAAACCAGAAGCACAGTGATAATTATGTATTGCTGCCTTTCTTTTAATCATAAGTTGTCTTAAAACTTCCCACACCAAGCAATGATTCCATTGCTATTTTGATTATCCATTTTTCTTAATATAGCAAAATTAGTTTAAAAATATATAAAATTTTTGTTTTGTATCACAATATAAAATGGTATCACAGAAAGCTCTATCTTAGCTTTAGAATTTTTTATAGTATTTTATCTCTTCCTTTTTATTTCTTCAGATATCATCCTAATATATTCCACTACTATCTCATTAGATTGGTGGATAAGCTTTTCAAATGTTATTATTATCATCATTATCATAATTGATATCATCATTGTTATCACTGCTGTCATCGTATCTTTTATCATCATTATAAATATGAGAAAGTGTTTCTGACTTCAATTAAACCTAAGCTCAGGTACACTAGAAAATCTGAGGTAGATGTGTGAGGAAAACTGTTCTTTTGCATTACTTTTGAAGTGTTATGAATAAATTAAATTTAAGATATATAATAAAAAAGTTTTGGTTTCCTTAAGAATACTAATGATAATAATAAAAGAACCATATTCAGTCAGTATGGGAAGAAAGGCTAGGATTACTCTTAACTTCATAAAACTGAGTCTGGGAAGAAGATTTTAAAGAGATGTTTTATTAATGTAGAAATGAGATTGAATTCAATTTACCAAAAACATAGTGCAATTGATTACTACAGTAAAAAAGTAAAATTTTATTCTTATTTGTCAGAATATATCACAGATTCACATAAGATTTACATAGCCCTTGGGGGAAGGAGGTTGATATAGCCTTTTATTCATATTTTCACAATTGATAGAGAAGTGAAGACTCACAGAATCAAAACATCTTAGAAGAAATCTTAGAGGTCTGAGAGATACAGATATAGATACAGACAGGGATATATAAAAACAATATGTATGTACATATACACATATAGTAAAATATGTAATTTCATATTTATACATATGTGTATATGTTCTATATATATTTCTCTGTCATGAATATCTGTATCTGATCTGTGTCTATTTACTTAATCTGTCTTATTTTGCATTCAAAAAACAATCACCTCTGTGTACTGGATAGCATGCTTCACCAGCAATCTTTTGGAATCGTGAATGATCATTATATTGATCACAGTTCTTATAGCTTTCAACGTTATCTGTTTATGACATTGTTATTTCATACCTTATTCTTCTAATTTTTAGAGTATCTTTAACATTTCATAAATTCTTCATATTTTATGAAAGTGCTCAAAATTTTGATGTTATGGAATAAATGTTCTATGTTCTCCAAAATCTGTTGACTTCACCTTACATCAATTCATTTATGTCTACACATTTTAAAAAATCATCTATTTACTCATGTCTTATAGTACAACAGAACCCCATCACTTTTATTTACCACAATAGTCAGCCATTATTTGATTGAAGGGCATCCCTTTAGTATCCAATAGCTGATTTTTTTATGCCTCCACAAAAGGAACTGCTGCAATTATTATTTTATACAAAAATGACCTTTCTCCTTTTTCCATGTCTTTGGTTTCTTTTTGAAATGGGCATAGTAGTCGCATAGAGCTGAGTTAAAGAACAAAAACAACAATAAGTATCTAACATTTATTTTTCTAAATAATTCCAAATTGCTTAATATAATGGTTGTGCTTATCCACAGGTCAGCTAATAGTGGAATGACATATATTCTCATACAGCCACTTCAACATGTATGATTTTCCTTTATTATTATTATTATTGTTACTGAGCAGGGAGTAATTTGCATTTCTCTAATTCAGAGTAATTTGGAGCATTTTTTTTTCCCCTCATGGCTATAGAGATCTTGGGTTTTCCATTGAGATCTGCCTGTTCATATACCTAAACCATCTATCAATTTGGAATTATGTTTTTTTTTCTTATACATTTGAAACAGTGTCTTTTGTATTTTGAATATAAATTTTTTACCCAAGAAACTTACTAAAAAGGTTTTTTTTCAGAGTTAATTATTTCCCTTCAATCTTAGCATTATTGGATGTTTATGGCCAAAAGTATTTTTTTAAGTTCTAAATTATAAAATATCATTTTATCTTCTGTGATGTCTATACTATGTTTGGTCATGAAATTTAATCCTATTTAAACTTCTGATAGATAACCTTCCCCTTGTTTCTATAATTTATTAAAGACATCACCACATGTGTCTGAGAAACATATGCATTTGGAAATTATATGGGAATGAGTTGTAACATAGTGGTCTAAGTCTAACTTATTCCATTCTGCTATCAAATATTCACAATTATGTGTGTGTGTGTGTGTGTGTTTGTGAAATAATGAGTCCCTACCTCAATACCTAGGGTCTTTCTCCTTAGCAAATATTAGCATATTAAATATATGGTTTGTTTTTGTTGTTCTGTATATTGTGTACATAACTTATTTTTCTGATTTATATCTCGACTTATTAATCAGTACCAAACTGATCTCTATCCAAAATTCAAAGAATTTCAGTGTTGGTGATTAATAAGTAGGCCTAAAGAAAGGCCAGAAGGTTGAAGGAAAAGACCTTAACTTCATGTGACTTCTCAGAGTACAGGAGACCTAGAACTCAAATTCTGAGGCTTCATCAACAAATATACATAATTACCACTATTACTACCACCACCACCAACAGCAGCAGCAACAACAAAAACAATAGCAATAATATGCAGTTTGGGTGCCAGAGATGACAAGGGAACAAATATGTATGAAGTCAATAATTCAAAAAACCCTACTATGAAAACCAAAAAAAAAAAAAAATCTGCACCAAAACACAACTAGGTTTCTCTGAAGAAATGATGAGAGAGGCAGAGCCAAAATAGCAGACAAAAGGCCAGGACTCACTGGAGCTCTCCCCAAAACTCCTCCAAATCACTTTAAATGGTACATCAAGACAAATTCTGGAGAAGTAGAACACAGAGAAGAATAGGGTGAAACAATTTTTCAAGTCAAAGACAACTTAGGGAATTTGCAGGAAAGGTCTCTCATACAAGGGTGAAAGTGAAGCACAGTCCAGAAGAGACCTTGCCAGCAAAGACCTAGCCTCAGAAACCAGGAACAGATCTCAGCAGTGACTGAATCAGCAGCAGCAGTGGATGTTTCTGGAATTCTCAGCCCACAAACATTAAGAAGGTGGAGCATCTACTCAGAAGGAGATTACAGGGGTCTTTTTTGCTGGCAGGACTCTTTTACTTTCCCCAAATTTGGATCAGGTTCACAGTCCTAGATGGCAGTTTCAGGGCAAGGAGGAGCACTAGCACATCAGAGCTTGTGACCACAGGGGTGGCAGGAAGCCTTGTCACAGTTCCAGGGCAGAAAAGAGTGTTTTGGTCACTCACAGAGCAGGTCACAGAACAGAAGAGGAGAAAACATATCTTTTTTTTACTTCATACTCAGTTGGAAGAACTGAAAACTTACAGGTCCCTAGAAATATCTCTAAAAATAATTGCATAGGGGGGTGGAGCCAAGTTGGCCAAGTGAAAGCAGTGACTTGTTCAAGTTCTCCCTCAAACCCCTCCAAATACCTATAAAAAATGGCTCCAAACAAACTCTAAAGCAGCAGAACCCAGAAAAAGACTGAGTGAAACAAATTTCCAGCCCAAGACAACCTAGATGATTGATCAGAAAGGTATATTACACTGGGCTGGGAGAGAAGCACAGTGTGGCATGGGTGCACAGGCCGCAGTGAACCTGGAGCAGGCCTCAGAGGACTGAATCTTGGGCAGCTGTGGTGGTTTCCAGACTCCTCAATCCACGAATGCCAAACGCTAGAAGTTCAGGGAGGAAGTCTGTTTCTGTGGTGCTGAGAGAGGACTGCGAGCTCTCAGCTCCATTCCCCAAGAGTGAGGCCCTGGGGGGAGCAGCTGCTTGCAAGCTTCTGGCCCACAGACTGAGGGGGAATCCAGTGGCTAATCAGAGAGGGATTTCAGGGATCTCTTTGCCAGTGCTGAGGCAGGAATCTCTTGCTTTGCCTGTGCTTGGATCTGGGTCACAGTTCTGGACCTCAGTCCTGGGGCGAGGAGGAGTGCTGGTGTGGTGGAGGTTGAATTGGCTGTGCAGAGAAAACCCTCCTCACGTTTCCAGGACAGAAAGGAGTACTTGTGGTCACTAATACACTAGAGCCCAGTGCAGGAAAGGAGTAAACACCTTGCCCCTTATCATACCACCTTGGAAGAATTGAAAATTGACAGGTCCCTAAAAGTATCTCTGAAAACAGATGCATAAACCCCTGAAGTTTGGGACAGTATATGCTCCACATTGGAAGCAGACTCTTACCTTAACAAAGAGTTTAAAACTCAAGTAACTGGCCAGGATCATGAGCAAGTGGCACAAAAAGAGTCAGACAATATTATCTTACTTTGGTGACAAAGAAGATTAAAACATACAACCAGAAGAAGACAATCAAGTCAAAGCTCCTACATCCAAAGCCTCCCAGAAAAACATGAATCAGTCCCAGGCCTTGGAAGAGCTCAAAAGGGATTTTGAGAATCAAGTAGGGGAAGTAGAAGAAAAACTGGGAAGAGAAATGAGAGCGATGAAAGAAAATTATAAAAAAACAAGTCAACAGCTTGCTAAAAGAGACCCAAAAAAACACTGTAGAAAATAACACCTTAAAAAATAGCCTAACCCAAATGACAAAACAGGTCCAAAAAGCCAATGAGGAGAAAAATGCCTTCAAAAGCAAAATTGGCCAAATGGAAAAGGAAGTCCAAAAGATTACTGAAGAAAATACTTCCTTAAAAATTAGAATAGAGCAATTGGAAGATAGTGACTTTATGAGAAATCAAGACACTGTAAAACAAATCCAAAAGAATGAAAACTTAGAAAACAATGTGAAATATCTTATTGGAAAATCAATTGACCTGGAAAATAGATCCAGGAGAGAGAATTTAAAAATTGTTGGACTTTCTGAAAGCCATGATCGAAAAAAGAGCCTAGACATCATCTTTCAAGAAATTATCAAGGAAAACTGCCCTGATATATTAGAACCAGAGGGCAAAATAGAAATTGAAAGAATCTAACGATCTCCTCCTGAAAGAGATCCCCAAAGGAAAACTCCTAGGAATATAGCAGCCAAATTTCTGAGTTCCCAGGTCAAGGAGAAAATATTACAAGCTGCCAGAAAGAAACAGTACAAGTATTGTGGAAACACAATCAGGATAACACAAGATTTAGCAGCTTCTACATTAAAGGACCACAGGGCATGGAATATAATGTTCTGGAGGGCAAAGGAGATAGGATTACAACCAGGAATCACCTTCCCAGCAAAACTGAGTATAATCCTTCAGGGGGAAAAAAATGGTCATTTAGTGAAATAGAGGACTTTGAAGCATTCTTGATGAAAAGACCAGAGCTGAATAGAAAATCTGACTTTCAAATACAGGACTGAAGTGGAACATGAAGAGGTAAACAGCAAAGATAAATCATAAGAGATTTATTAAGGTTGAAATGTTTACATTCCTGCATGGAAAGATGATATTTATAACTCATGAGACCTTTGTCAGTATTAGGGTAGTTGGAGGGAAAAAAATACATATATGTATAAGTAGATAGATGGGTAGATAGATAGATAGATGATGGATGGATGGATGATAGACAGACAGACAGACAGACAGACAGACAGACAGACAGACAGACAGATAGATAGATAGATAGATAGATAGATAGATAGATAGATAGAGGGCACAGGGTGAGTTGAAGATTAAGGGGTCATATCTGGGGAATAAAATTAAGGGATGAGAGAGGATTATACTCAGAGAAGAAGAAGGGACAGGTAGAATGGGGTAAATTATCTTACAAAAAAACCCCACACAATTGCACAAAACTCTTAATGTTTGGGATAGTGCACTACACACACAGGAAGCAAAGCCCCCCTTTATGAAAAAATGAATTTAAAAAATAAACTGGAAAAATGAGCAAATAAAAGGAAAAATGCTTACTATAGAAAGTTACTATGATCATAAGAAAGATCAAAACACACACTCAGAAGACAAAAAATCAAAACTCCTATATCCAAAGAGTACACAAAAATGTAAATTGGACTCAGGCTGTAGAAGACCTCAAAAAAAAAAAACAAAGATTTTGAAATTTAAGTAACAGAAGCAGAGGAAAAAATGGGAGGACAAATGAGAGTGAAGGAAAAAAAAAAGAGTCAACAGCTTATTAAAGGAGGCCAAAAAAAAAAATGCTAAAGAAAATAACACCTGAAAAAACAGAGTAGGCCAAATGGTAAAAGAGGTACAAAAATCTAATTAGAAGAAGAATGCCTTGAAAAGAAAAACTGAAAAAATGGGTATATATAGATATAGATATAGATATAGATATAGATATAGATATAGATATAGATATAGATAT
This sequence comes from Phascolarctos cinereus, assembly GCF_003287225.1. NCBI lineage: Eukaryota > Metazoa > Chordata > Mammalia > Diprotodontia > Phascolarctidae > Phascolarctos > Phascolarctos cinereus. The sequence goes on along the minus strand of NW_027555958.1, from coordinate 202,478,012 downwards.
AGATATAGATATAGATATAGATATAGATAGATATAGATATAGATATAGATATAGATATAGATATAGATATAGATATAGATATAGATATAGATATAGATATAGATATAGATATAGATAGATATAGATATAGATATAGATATAGATATAGATATAGATATAGATATATTTCACCACAGGGAAGAACTCCTTTAGAAGCAGGATTGGTCAAATGGAAAAAAAAAGCATAACAATTTACTGAAGAAAATAATTCCTTAAATATAAGAATTAGACACACAGAAGCTGAAGACTCTAAAAGGCAGTAAGGAAGTGCAAAATAAACTTAAAAAATGAAAAACTAAAAAATGTGAAATGTCTCATAAAAAGTACCTTAACTGGAAAATAGATCCAGGAGAGATAATTTAAAAGTTGTTGGACTTCCTGAAACTATGATTAAAAAAAAAAGGAGCCAAAACACAGTCTTTCATGAAATTATCAAGGAAAACAGGTTGATATTCTGGAACCAGAAGGTAAAATTGAAATAATCCACTTATCACTTACTGAAAGAGATCCAAAATTGAAAATCCCTGGGAATTTTATAACAAAATTTTAGAATTCCCAGGTCAAGGAGAAAATATTGTAAGTAATCAGAAAGGAACCATTCAAGTATCATGGAGCCAGATTCAGTATAACACAATATTAATTCTATGTTAAGAAAAAAAAATTGGAAGGCTTGGAATATGGTATTCCATAAGGCAAAGGAGTTAGGATTATGCTCAAGAATCAGCTCTCCAACAAAACTGAGTATGATCATTCCAGGAAAAGTGGACATCAAATGAAACAGAGGACTTCCAAACGTTTTTGATGTAATGACCAGAGCTGAATAAAAATTTGACTTTAAAATACCAGACTCAAGAGAAACAAAGAGGTACATAGGAAAAAGAAATCATAAAGAATTCAATAAGGTAAAAACATTCCTACATGGTAAGATGACACTTGCAGCTCTAAACGTTTCTTTTACAAGGGCAATTAGAACTAGTATAAAGAGACAGGGCATAGGGGTGAACTGAATATGATGAAATTATGTATAAAAATGAAATTAAAAGATAAAAAAGAGAAATGCACTGAAGAAGAGGGAAGGGAAAAGTAGAAGGTGGTAAATTAACTCACATAATAGAGGCATGAAAGTTATTTTATAATGGAAGGGAAATTGTGGGAGGTGGTCAGGAGCATTTGAACCTTACTCTTATTGCAATTGGCTTAAGAAAAGAATAAGATACATCTTCAGTTGGGTACAGAAATCTGCCTTATATAACAGGAAAATAAGAGAGGAAGACGATAAGAAAAGGGAGTTCATAAAAGGAGGGCAGAGTGGGGCAGGAGTAGTTAGAAGAAAAACACTTTTGAGGATTGACAGGATGAAAAGAGATACAGAGCTTGATAAATGGGGGGAAACAGGATGAAAGGAAATACAGTTAGTAATCATAACTGAAAAAAAATCAGCAAGTTTCTTTGATGAAAGCTTCCTTTCTCAACTATATAGAGTCAAATTTATGAAAATAAGAGTCATTACCCAATTGATATATGGTACATGCATGTATGTGTGTGTGTATGTGTGTGTGTGTACACATATCTACATACATATATAGTATACATATATAACACATATTCATGCATAGATGTACATATGTATATGTAGAATATACATATGTACATATATGTGTGCGTGTATACATATGAACAGGAACTTTTCAGACAAAGTAATCAAATGTATCAATAATAATAGGAAAACATGCTCTAAATAAATATAGAACAGGGAAATGTCATTTCAAATAACTCACAGGTACTGCCCCACAATTCTGTCAGATTGATTAATATGACAGGAAAGGAAAATTATAAATGTTAGAAGGGTTGTGTGGAAAGTGAGACACTAGTATACTGTTGGTGGAGTTGTGAACTGATTCTGCTATTCCACATAGCAATTTGATACTACGTCCAAAAGCTAAAAAAAAAATGCATACTCTTTGACCTAGCAATACCACTACCAAGTTTCTATATATAAAAAAAAATTAAATTAAATTAAATTAAAGGAGAAGGACCTATGTGTACAAAAATATTTACATCAGTTCTTTTACAGGCAACAAAAAATTGGAAATTAGGGTACGCCTATCAATTTAGGAATGGCTGACAAACTTACGGCATATGATTATGATATAATACTATTGTGCTATAAGAAAAGAATATCAGAACACTCTTTAAAAACCTGGACAGATTTACATGAATGGATTAAAAGTGAAGTGAAGGGGGCTGAGCCAAGATGTTGGAGTGAAAGCAATGACTTGCTTGAGTTCTCTCACAAACCCCTCCAAAGACCTGCAAAAATTGCTCTAAACAAATTTTAGAGAGGCAGAATCCAGAAAAAGACAGAGTGAAAAAAATTTCCAGCCCAAGGCAGACTGGATGGTTGATTGGAAAGTTGTATCAAGACTGACTTGGAGAAAAATGTAGCTCAGCGTGGGTGCACCACTAAGACCAGATCTTAGCGAACCTGGAACAAGCCTCAAGGGACTGAATCAAGGGCAGCTATGGTGGTTTCAAGACTACTCAAACCACAAACTCCAAAGACAACTTAGAAGTTCAGTAGGAAAAGTCTGTGTCTGCACTGAGAGAGAAGCTAGGTACCAGCCCTAGTCTCAGCACAGTCCCAGGGTAGTAGCTGCTTCCAGAGTTTCTGACCCACAGAATGAGGGGGGATCAAGTGGCTGATCACAGGGGGATTTCAGGGATCTCTTTGCTGGTGCTGAGGTAGGATTCTCTGGCTCTGCTCTTGCTTGGATCTGGTTCACAATTCTGGGTGGCAATCCTGGGTCTTAGAGGAGTGCTTGGGTGGTGGAGCTTGTAGTGGCAGTGGAGATGGAATTCTCCTCACAGTTCCAATGCAAAAACAGTATTTGTGGTCACTCATAGACCAGAACAAAAGCCAAGAAAGGAGTAAATACCTCACCCATCATCATTACACCTTAGAAGAGCTAAAAACTTACAGGTCCATAGAAGTATCTCTGAAAATAGCTACACAAAACCCCAGAAGCTTGGGACAGTACACTCTCCACACTAGAAGCAGACCTCTACTTTAAGAAAGAGTTTAACACTCAAGTAATTGGCTAGGATCAGGAGCAAACTGGGTGAAAATGTCAGACCATATAATATTTCTTTGATGATAAAGAAGATCAAAACTTACAACCAGAAGAAGACAACATATTCAAAGCTCCAACATCCAAAGTCTCCAAGAAAAACATGAATAGGTCCCTGGCCATGGAAGATCTCAAAAAGGATTTTGAGAAGCAAGTAAGAGAAGTACATGAAAAACTGGGAAGCAAAATGAGAGTCAAGCAAGAAAATCATGAAAAACTGGTCAACAGCTTGCTAAAGGAGACCCAAAAAATACTAAAGAAAATAGAACCTTAAAAATAGCCTAGCCCAAATAGCAACAGAGGTCTAAAAAGCTAATGAGGAGAAAAATGCCCCAAAAAGCAAAATTGGCCAGATGGAAAAGGAAGTCCAAAAGTTCGCTTAAGAAAATATTTCCTTAAAATTAGAATGCAGCAATTGGAAACTAGTGACTTTATGAGAAATCAAGACACTGTAAAACAAATCCAAAAGAATGAAAAAAAAAAAATATATATATATATATATATATATATATATATATAATATATATATATATATATATATATATATATATATATATATATATATATATATATATATATGAGACAATGTGAAATATCTTATTGGAAAAACAACTGACTTGGAAAATAGATCCAGGAGAGAGAATTTAAAAATTGTTGGACTATCTGAAAGCCATGATCAGAAAAAGAGCCTAGACATCATCTTTCAAGAAATTATCAAGGAAAACTGCCCTTATATATTAGAACCAGAGGGCAAAATAGAAATTAAAAGAATCCACCGATCTCCTCCTGAAAGAGATTCTCAAAGGAAAATTCCTAGGAATATTGTATTCAAATTCCAGAGATCATAGGGCAAGGAGAAAACATTGCAAGCAGCTGGAAAGAAACAATTCAAGTATCGTGGAAACACAATCAGGATAACACAAGATTTAGCAGCTTCTAAATTAAGGGACCAGAAGGCTTTGAATATGATATTCCAGAGGTCAAAGAAGATAGGATTACAGCCAAGAACTACTTACCTAGCAAAACTGAGTATAATCCTTCAGGGGGAAAACTGGACATTCAGTGAAGTAGATGACTTTTAAGCATTCCTGAGGAAAAGACCAGAGCTGAATAGAAAATTTGACTTTCAAATAGAGGACTGAAGAGAAGAATGAAGAGGTAAAGAGGAAAGAGAAATCATAAGGGATTTATTAAAATTGAATTGTTCACTTTCCTACATGGAGAGATGATATTTGTAATTCATGAGACATTTGTCAGTATTAGGGTAGATGTAGGGGAAAAAATTTTATGTATATATGTACGTATGTATCTAAATACATAAACAGATAAATAGATAAATAGAGAGCACATGGAGAGTTGAAGATGAAGGGGTGATATTTGGAGAATAAAATCAAGGGGTGAGAGAGGATTACACTGGGAGAAGGAGAAAGGGAGAGGTAGAATAGGGTAAATTATCTCACATGAAACAGACAAGAAAAGGCTTTTCCAGTAGAGAGAAACCTGGAGAAGGTGAGAGGAAATGAATGAATCTTATTCTCATCCAATTTGGCTTAATGAGCAAGTAACACATACACTCAATTGGGTGTGGAAATCTATCTTACTCTCCAGGAAAATAGGGGGGAAGAGGATAAGAGAGCAGGGTGAGGGATAACAGAGGGGTAGACAAATTGGGAGAGTGGTTAATCAGAAGCAAACACTTCTGAGGAGGGACAGGGTCAAAAGAGAGAATAGAATAAATGGGGGACACCATAGGATGAAGGGAAATATAGTTAGTTTTTCACCGCATGACTAATACGGAAGTATGTTGCATGACTACACAATTATAACCTGTATCAAGGTACTTGCCTTCTCAATGAGGGTGTTTGGGGAGAGAGGCAGGGAGAAAATCTGGAAACCAAAGTTTTAAAAACAAACCTTAAAAAAATTGTTTTCTCAAACAACTCTGGAATAAGATATACAGACAGTGAGGTATAGAAATCTATCCTGCCCTATGGGAAAATAGAAGAGGAAGGGTGGGAGAAGATAGAAGGGAGGGCAGATTAGGTGAAAGGGTATTCAGAACACATGCTGTCTTGGGGTTTGAGGATGGACAAGATGTGGAGAAAATGTGGAACTCAAAATCTTCAGGAAGTGAATGTTGAAAACTAAAAATAAATAAATGAATCTTAAAAAAAGAAAAAGAAAACATGAGAAAAGAGTCAACATCTTGGCAAAGGAAACACAAAAAATACTGAAGGAAATTACTTAAAAAGTAGTCTAGGCCAAATACCAAAAGCGATCAAAAAGGGCAATGAGGATAAGAATGCCTTAAAAAGCAGAATAGGCCAAATGGAAAAAGAGGTCCAAAAGCTCACTGAAGAAAATACTTCCTTAAAAATGAAATGAAGCTAATTGAAGCTAATGACTATGAGAAATGTAGAAACAATCAAACCAAACAAAAAAAGAATGGAAAAAGTAGAAGAAAGTGTGAAATATCTCACTGTAAAACAATTGATCTGGAAAATAGATGCAGGAGAGATAATTAAAAAATTATTGGGCTACCCAAAAGCCTTGATCAAAAAATGAGCCTAGACATTATCTTTCAAGAAATTATCAAGGAAAACTTCTCTGATATTCTAGAACCAAAGGGTAAATTATAAATTAAAAGAATTCACTGATCACCTTTTGAAAGAGATCTCAAAATGAAAACTTCCAGGAATATTATAGTGAAATTCTAGTTTTCCAAGGTCAAGGAGAAAATATTGGAAGCAGGTAGAAAGAAACAATAACAGTATAGTGGATCCACAGTCAGGATAACAGAAGACTTAGCTGCTTCCATATTAAAGCATCAGAGGGCTTGTCATATGCTGTTCCCCAGGGCAAAAGAGCTAGAATTAAAATCAAGAATCACCTACCCAGCAAAGCTGAGTATAATCCTTGGGGGTAGGGGTGGGGAATAGATATTCAGTGAGATGGAAGTCTTTCAAGCTTTCTTGATGTAAAGACCAGAGCTGAACAGAAAATTTGACTTTCAAATACAAGGCTCAAGAAAAGCTTAAAAAGATAAACAGGAAAGGGAAATTGTAAAGACCTTAATAAGGTTAAACTGTTTATATTCCAATATGGGAATATGATATTTGTAACTCATATGGCCTTTCTCATTATTAGGGTAGTTAGAAAAAGTATATATAGACAGAGAGTACAGGTGTGAGTTGAAGATAAAGGGATGATATCTAAAATATAAAAGGTGAGAGTGGAATGTATATGGAGAAAGAGAAAGGGAGAGGTGGAATGGTAAATCATCTCACATAAAAGAGGAAAGAAAAAACTTTTACAGTAGAGGGGAATATGGTCGAAATTATGGGGAGTAAGTAAACATTACTGTCATCAGAATTGGCTCAAAGAGGGAATAATATATATATATATTATATATATGCAGAATTGGTTATAAAAATCTATCTTATCCTACAGGAAAGTAGGAGAGGAAGGGGATAAGAGAATTGGGAGTTGGTGATAGAAGGGAGAGCACATTGGGGGATGGGTGGTCAGAAGTAAAACACTCTTGCAGAGTGACAGGGTGAAAGGAGAGAGAGAGATAGTAGGATAAATGGGATGGAGCACAGGATGGAGGGAAATACAGTTAGCAACTGTGAAAAAAAATGAAGCATCTCTGAAAAAAGTCTCATATTTCAAACACAGAGAGAACTGAGTCAAATTTATATAATTAAGAGCCGTTCCCAATTGATAAATGATCAAAAGATATAATCAGTTTTCAGATGAAGTCATCAAAGCTATTTATAGTCGTATGAAAACATATTCCAACTCACTACTGATTGAAGAAATCAAAATTAAAACAATTCTGAGGTACTACCTCATACCTATTAGATTGTCTGATTGGACAGAAAAAGTAAAATGGTGGAAGGGACATGGAAAAAATGCATTAATGTACTGTTGGTAGAATTGTGAACTGATTCAACCATTCTGTAAAGCAATTGGGAACTATGCACAAAAGGCTATAAAATGATGAATACCATTTGACTTAGCAATACCATTAATATGGTTGTATCCAAAAAGATACAAAAATCAAAAAGGAAAAACAGCTATATGTAAACAAAAAAAAGAAGAAAAAGAAAAAAATATATAGCAGCTCTTTTCTGGAGTCAAAGAATTAGAAACTGAGGGGATGGCCATCAATTGGGGAATGGGTGAACAACTTGTGACACGTGATTATGACAGAATATTATTGTACCGTAATTAATGATGAGCAGGATGCTCTCAGAAAAACTTAGAAATACTTGCATGGACTGATGTAAAGTGAAATGTTCTGTGTACAAAGTACCGGAAGTATTGTAAGATGATCAGCTGTAAAAATATGATCCAAGACAATTCTGAAGGAATTAAGAAAAATGCTATTCATCCCCAGAGAAAGAAGTAACAGTGGCTGAATATAGGCTGAAGTAGCCCTTTTTCCTTTTCTTTATTTTCCTTGAGTAGTTGTTGTTGTTGTTGTTGTTGTTCTGTTTTCTTCCACAACATGACTATTATGGAAATGTTTTGCAGGGCTACACATGTATAACCTGTATTTAATTGCTTGCCTTCTGAGTGGAGGTGGGTGTGGAGGGAGGAAGGGAGAGAATTTGGAACTCAAAGTTTTAACACTAAATGTTAAAAATCATTTTACATGTAACTGGGGGAAAACAAAATACTAAATAAATACTACTACTACTACTACTACTACTACTACTACTACTACTAATAATAATAATAATGATAATAATAATAACAGGAAAGGGTATAATTGGCCAAATGAAAAAGAAAGTACAAAAGCTAACTGAGAAAAACAGCACCTTAAAATTCAGAATTGGAAGCAAACATATCACTCCTTGCAGATATGATGATATACTTATAGAATACTAGAGAATCAAGTAAAAATGTACTTGAAATAATAAACAACTTTAGCAAAGTTACAGGATATAAAATAAACCCATATTACTCATTAGCATTTCTATATATTACTAAAAGAGCCCAATAGCAAGACATAGACAAATTCCATTTAAACTTACTGTAAATATTATAAAATATTTAGGATTCTACCTACCGAAACAAATCCAGGAACTATATGAACACAATTACAAAACACTTTTCACACAAATAAATTCAGATCTAAATAACTGGAAAAAATATCAGTTGCTTATGGGTAGGCCGAGCTAATAAAATAAAAATGGCAATTCTACCTAAGTTAATTTATTTATTCAGTGCCATACCAATCAAAATACCAAAAATTATTTTATAGAGTTAGAAAAATAATAATAAGATTCATTTGGAAGAACAAAAGTTCTAGAATATCAAGGAAACTAATGAAAAGAAATTTAGGGGAAGATGGCCTAGCCATTCCAGATATTAAATTGTATTATAAAGTGGCAACTGCTTGGTACTGGCTAAGAAATAGAGTGGTGAATCAGTGGAATAGGTTAAGTATGCAAGATACAGTAGTCAATGACTGTAGTAATCTATTATTTGATAAACCCAAAGATCCCAGTTTCTGAGATAAGAATTCACTCTTTGAAAAAAAAAAACTGCTGGGAAAACTGGAAAAGAGTATGGCAGAAACTAGGCATGGCTCAAAATCTTACACCATATACCAAAATAAAGTCAAAATGGGTTCATGGTTTAGATATAAAGGCTTATACTTTAAGCAAACTGGGAGAGCAAGGAATAGTTTACCTATCAGATTTATGGAGAATAGAAGAATTCATGACCAAACAGGAGATAGAGAACATTGCAAAAAGTAAAATGGATAACTTTGATTACATTAAATTGAAAAGTTTTTTGTACAAAGCGAATGCAACCAAGATTAGAAGGAAGGTAGAAAATTGGCAAATAATTGTTACAACCAGTCTCCTCTTTTCTAAAATATATAGAGAATTAAGTCAAATTTATAAGAATACAAGTCATTCCCCAACTGATAAATGGTCAAAGATATGAACAGGCAGTTCTTAGATAAAGAAATAGATGAAAAAATGCTCTAAATCACTATTGATTAAAGAAATGCAAATCAAAGCAACTCTGAGATGGGGAAGCTAGGTGGCACAGTGGATAGAGCACCGGCTCCGGATTCAGGAGGACCTGAGTTAAATTCCTGCCTTAGACACATAACACTCACTAGCCATGTGACCCTGGGGAAGTCACTTAACCCCACTGCCTAGCAAAAAAAAAAAACCAACCAGCTCTGAGGTACCACATCACACCTATTAGATTGACCAACATGACGAAACAGGAAAATGATAAATGTTGGAGTTGATGTGGGAAAATTGGAAAAGGAATGCATTGTTGCTGGAGTTGTGAAATTATCCAGCCATTTTGGAGAGCAGTTTGGAACTATGCCCGAAGGACTATAAAAATGTGCGTACCCTTTGACCCAGCAATATCACTTCTAGGGCTGTATCCCAAAGAGATCATATAAATGGGAAAAGGACCCATCTGTTCAAAAATATTTATAGCAGCTCTTTTTGTGGTGGCAAAGAATCTGAAATTGAGAGGGTGCCCATCAATTGGGGAATGGCCGAACAAGTTGTGGTATGTGAATGTAATGAAATACTATTGTGCTATAAGAAATGATGAATAGGCTGATTTTAGAAAAACCTGGAAAGACTTGTATGGTCTCATGCTAAGTGAAGTGAGCAGAACCAGGAGAAAGTTGTATACAATAATGGTCACATTGTGTGATTACTGATATTGATAAACTTTACTCTTCTCAGCAATACAAGGATCTAAGACATCTCCAAAGGCCTTGTGATGGGAAATGCTATCCACAAAGAAGAAAGAATTATGAAATTTGAATGCAGATCAAAGGATACCATTTGCTATTTTGTTATTCTGTTGTGTTTTGTTTCCTCTTTCTGGTGGTTCCTCTTATTGGTTCTAATTCTTCCTTACAACATCAGTAATGTGAAAAAGCTTTTAATAGGAATGTATAGCGTGTATCAGATTGCGCTAAGATATAGAGGTGGGGAGGGAGATGGTGAAAGTTGTAAAACTCAAAATCTTATGGAAATGATGGTTAATTACTGAAAATAAATTAATTAAAAAAAGAAAAAGAAAAAAATTAGAATTGGTCAAGTGGAAGCTAATGACTTTATAATGCATCAAAAAATATTAAATTCAAAGAATGAAAAAATGGAAGAAAATGTAAAATATCTCATAGGAAAAATGACTAACTTGAAAAATAGATCTAGGACAGGAAATATCAGAATCATTTAACTACCTGAAAGTCTAATCAAAAGGAAGACTTGGATACACCTTTCGAGAAATTATCAAGAAAAACTGCTGTGATGTGCTGCAACTAGGGAACAAAATAGGCATAAAAAGAACCCACCAATCATCTCATCAAAGAGATCCCCAAATAAAAACTCCAAGAAACATTATAGCCGTGTTTCAGAACCATCAGATCAAGGAAAAAAATACTGCAAGTGGCCAGAAATAAACTCAAATATCAAGGAGTCACAATCAAGATGCATACATACACATAATTCATGCATACAAACATGATCCTTCTTTTGTTTGTCTTTTACTAAATGCCTTGGAAGGGATTATTTATTTATAAAAGGAGCAAAATAAATCACATCTACACAGGATCACAAAATTTGAAAGTTGGAATGGACTCAGCAACCACATAATCATATATATATACACACATATATGAGATACTGATGAGGATGGGATAGATTTTTTTTTAAATGTGTTCAATGTTTTCTTAAACATATTTAGTTTATTTTGAAAGTTATTAAAATGTTAAATGAATTTCTGTGAATTTGAGATTAAAACATTCTACATGCTTTTGCTTCTTTTTCTAAACTTCAAAGTAAAACTTCAAAGTTAAAATCATTAACTTAAAAATCATGTATTTCATTGTGGAAGATGACAAAATATGGAAACAGTAAATAATGGAGGGAAAGAAAAAAGACAATTTTGCTGCCATACTTTTAATGGAAATGTGAATTAGTCCAAACATTCTGGAAATCAATATAAAATTACACTAAAATTATCAAAATTATACTACTTTGATGTAGACCTCTCATTATCAGGAATGTGCCCCAAAAGAGTTTGAAGACTGAGAGAGAAGTTACATGTGCAACAAAATAGCTAGAGCAATTTTTACTGAGTCAACAAAGAACGGGAAACTAAGTGCCTGCCCATGAATTGGGATGGGACTAGCAAGAACAGCCCACAAATGCACTGGTGTATTACTAAATGATGAATATGAAAAAAAAAATCAGATAAGTTTAGGAAGACCTATAAGCTGATGTAAAATTAAATAGCAGAATGAGAAAAAGTAACACATATGCCTATAGCTATGCAAGTAAAAAGGAAAATAAGCAACCAAAAATTGCACTTAGTACTGTGAAAGTGAGATGACCAAGTTTGACCATTCAGAATATGATGTATTTCCTTCTCCTTTTCAAAGAGACAAGGAGCTATGGATGTGAGAAATTATATGGTTGCTATTTTGTAGGTATTTCATATTTGTTTTCATATGCTTTTTTTTTCTTTCTTTTTTTCTTTTTGTGTTATAGTATACTGGGTAGGAGAGAGGAAGGAATATTTTCAGGAATGTAAATGATATTAAATTGAACTTAATAAAATAAGATTTTTTATACCTGTGACCTTAATCAATATGAAAAATGAAGACATTCATGTGATTATCTATCATCTATGAGTGTTAAATGGGCTATACACTTCATTACATCTGATTCCATTTGTTATGAGCTAATGTTTTCTTTTTAGATGACAATGACAGAGACGAAGGAAAGATAATATGCATTCACTGGGCCTTTTGAAGCTGGACTGACTCACTCAAATTATAATAATTTTCAAGCCCCTAACAAAATCAATAATGTTTGGAAAGAAAGCATGATAGGACCTTTTGTAAACTCTCAAGAATATGATTGTAGTGGCAGAAAGAAAATGGAATAACTCAAATCAGAAATTTGTGGGCAGTAACAGCTTGACAGCCTTTAATCCCCCAAGTGATTAAGCTGATAGCCTGCCTCCTCCTCATCTTCTCCTACAGGCTTCAATAACTTATATTTCTTGCATATATTGCCATTTGCAAATGTGAGCAGAAAGAAGGGAGGTAAAAGATTGAACATGATTGAAGTTTCAGTCATTCAAGCTCATACTTGCTTGCCATGGAAACACTGGGGAATCTTGTACTTTTTTATGTTTTGAATTAAATATTGTTTTTACTTATTCTTTAAAAGTATACATTTTCAGTATTTTAATGAGGACATCGCCCTGCAAATATCCCAAATTGTGAAGTAAATTTTTAAAAGGATTTTTTTTCATTTTTTCTTTCTTGAATTTAATAGGTGTCAGATATGCTGGTAGACAGTGAAATTGAAGACCTTATTTCAAATTATGATTTTTCCAGTAACTAACAGTATAACTTTGAGATTGATGTCAATCAGGCTTTTTGAGCTGTTATTTTCTTAACAGTCAAAAGAGGTTGATTTGATAACAGAAATCACAGAATCTCTGAGTTACTAGGGATTCAGTGAGGTTATTATCCAATAATTACCTTTTAAAGTTTCTCCCTCCAACATCCTCAATAAGTGACCATCCAGCCTTCATGTGGATATCTCTATTAATAGATAATGTAATGCCCTACAATATTGTTAATTCTACTTTCGGATACAGAATCATGAACTCTTAGTGTAAGGAGGCAAGGTAATAGCCATTAATGAGCTATGCTGTCATAGAAAGAGAATTGAATTAGGAATCAAACATTCTAGTTTCAAATTGCAAGTCATGTTTAAGAACTGTGTGACCCAGAACAAGAATATTAAATTATTTGAACCTTTGTGTCCTCATTTAACATTAAGGGACTGTGGGTGGAAAGAAACTAAGTGATTTCTAGTGTTTCTTCTAGCTCTAGCTCTAGATCCTCTGATCTCTGATATGACTTTTATTTCTAAAATTCTTTGCTTTTATTAATCTCAATGAGTTCCTTTTCTTATCTATGCAAAGACATGACCTTGGGTTAAAAGCTTAAGAAGGTAAAGCAATTTGAAATTATGCTAACAAAGTGACTTAAATAATCATATCATTTAATTGAGAGTTCACACTGCTAATAATCCAAAGGTGTCAGTTACTCCAAAGAGGTCCCATGTACAATAAAAATTCTATAGCAGAAATTTTTGTACCAAAAATACCTGACAGCAAAGTAGATGTTCATTGATTGAGGAATGGCTAAACATGTTGTGGTATAATAATCCAATTAAATAGTAAACACAGAGAAGTACAGAGAGATTTATATGACCTGGCAAAATAGAGTAAGGAGAACCAAGAAAATAAGATTCATAGAGATAAAAGTGAAAGTGGTAAGAACAAAAAGCAAAGCAAAAAATAAAAAATAAAAACTATGAAATTCTGAAAACCAAAATTGTCCCTAAAGGACAATGATGATACTTCCTCTTTTCCCCTCCCCACACCATGGAAGGGGTTTTATGTATGTGGAACTCTGAATATAATGCTATGTTATGTTAATGCTTTTAGTTTCTCTGAGCTATCTTCTGACCCCTCCCCCAAGCATTTTTGTTTTCTTTCTTATAAGAGACAGGGCTCTGAGAGAGCATCACAGGGAGAGGAATACATTGGGAAATGTAAGTGTTGAAAAACAAAATAAAATAATTAAATTTATCCTAATATGTAAAATATTACAAAGGATTAAAAAAGATGGGGAGTGAAAAATTTCAAATTCTGTTCCTGGACAATATTATCTCTTCCAATAAATTCTCTATGACAACTAGATTGAAGAAAGCAAAAAGATGATGAATTTGCAAGCATCTTTTGTCACAGAAGTTGTGCTGATTATATCCTTATTGCTATTTTTAGGGGGCATGGGTTAGTATATGTGTCTGCATTAACTTATTCACATGCAGAGGGAGAACTGACTGTGTTTTGTTTTCCTGTGCTAAAATATTCCTACTCAGTACATGGGAATTATAGCAGAATCTCAGAAAATTAAGAACATTTTAATAGGTATTTTTTATATTTGAAAAAAAGACAAAACTTGTCATTTGTTTAAATTCTTCAATCTGAGAATAACAAACTGTCCACATAGCCTTTTCTTGCCTTAGTAAAAAGTTTCATAAATTCCTAGAATAAAAAAAATAATACTAATAATTGTCTGGTAGCCAAATATTTAATCATGGGCTTCTCTGAATTATTTCCTGACACATCCAACGCTTTTTTCATCCAAAATGGTAGGAGCTGGCATACATTTTAAGAAAACAAGGTGCTGGCGGCAGCTTTTCAAGCACTGGACTTGGAGTCAGGAGGACCTGAGTTCAAATCTGGCCTCAGACATATGATACTCATTAGCTGTGTGACCCTGGGCAAATCACTTAACCCCTACAAAAACCCTTACAAAAAAAAAAGAAAAGAAAAGAAAAAGAAAAAGAAAAAAAAGAAAAGAAAAGAAGAAAAAAAAGTCCCTTCTAAGTCAAGTCACAGAATTCATATCTTAGTGTACCTTTTTGTTTTTCAATGAAATATATACATGCAACATTTACTATAAGTGGATTTTTGCTTAAACATAAATACCCATGTAATTTTTTTAATATTTTGATGTGCTTCTATAATCACTATTTGAAATGAAATTTTAATGCAGTATGTTGGCAACTTCTTTTTAATATGCCTATGATTTTATGACATTGAAACTATATTTGCCTCACATTACATTTTGCAAGTGTCAATAACTAGGTATATGTGCATTCCCTTATGCCAAGAGGTGTTAAGAATTTTATATAAATATACATATATGTACATCTAAATATTTATGTCTATGTATTTATCTATGTATCTGTATATCTATATCTATATGATATGGGGGAGAGAGAGAGAGAGAGAGAGAGAGAGAGAGAGAGAGAGAGAGAGAGAGAGAGAGAAGTTGATAAAGAACCTACCTGAGAAAGAAGCTGCCTCAGAAACAGGAAGATTGGGTTTCAAGCACTATTTCACAGAAATGTTGATTATGTGAATTGGAGAAAGTCACTAAAATTCACACTTTCTCAGGTAACTTTTCAATTCTCTGATTTGTGGAAGAGTTTGGGATCTGCACTGGTAGAAGGAGTTCCTTCACTGGGAGGTTCAAATGAATGTATACATACATACATACATATACACACATACATATATGTGTAATATATGCATACATTCAAATATATAGCTGTGTGTGTATATAAGTAGCACACAATTTCTGAGAAAGACTCTCTCAATCCTTATTCACACTGGCAAGTTAAGTTTCTAGAGTTTGGTTATCTTTCCTCTCTTAAAGGTTCTATAGTGTAACCTGGAGGGAAGTTGTTAATTCTATTGCTCTCAATTCCCAATATAATTTTTTTCTCTCCAATATCATTCAGCCATTAATATCTTCCAGAATCAACTGTCAGTTGATAGATATCCAAAATCAATCAATACATTAACATTCATTAGTCATTACAAATAAATATTTCAGAAGTACAAAAACATCCACTTCAGATTAGAGTACTATCCCCTCTACACATCCATAAAACTTAAAGTTTTAGCAAATATTAACAAATTTACCAAAGAATTACCAAACATCCTTTCAATTAATTTAACTTTTGCATCTCATATCAAGTCATCAAGTCGACAAACTTTTTCTCATATATCTACAATTTGTCAGAAACTCTGTAAATACATGAGTTACTCCCTTGCTTGAAGGAAATAAAATCATGGCTCTTGAATTGATTTATCACTGGGCACAGTTAAGTAGGTTTTCTTCTAATGTGGCTTCTCATCACACTCAGCTGGTGTGGCTACTGGTAGATTGTATTATGGCCGTTAGTCACTGGCTTATGGTGAATATTCCAAGCACTGAAAGCTTATGGTGTTATGATTTGGTCTATTGTTTCTAATAAAAATATCAATGGTAATGATAATGATGGCAATATAGCTAACATTTGTGTAGCACTTACTGTATTCCAGGCACTATGCTAAACACTTTATAACCATTGACTCATTTGTTCTTCATAACAACCGTGGGAGGTAGGTGTTATTGCCATCCCCATTTTACAGATTTTGAAATTGAAGCAAGCACAGCTTAAGTGATCTAGCTTAAATCAAATAGCTAATAAGATTCTGATGTAATGTTTGAACTCAGATCTTCCTGATTCCAAACCTAGCACTCTATCCATCATTGTATTTAGCTGATCAAAAAGGAATAAACACAAAGAGACCCAAATAAATACCCATGGCATCAAAGCCTGTAACGGTCCTCGTTACTTGAAGAGGGCTGCCTGGGTCATACTCACCTGCACCTGCAGTCTTCGGGCATCCCCAGAAAACGAAGGAGTGGAGTCGACAGAGAGGTGTACTTTCAAAAGGTTTGTTTATTCAGCCATTCTCTCAAGCGGGTAAGCAACTACGCAGCAACCTTACTCGCTACTACTACTCCCGCTGCTCCTGCCTTCAGCGCTTTATATCTTTTACTCATGGGAACATACCCCAATGTAACAGTGAATAAAGCAACAAGGTTTACATATCTTTACCAACAGGCAACACTGAGCATCTTTCCCATGCGAATACCAATCAAAGTATCCAAAAGTACATTTCTTTGCAACATTGTCCTGACTGTGTCCTTCTCCCGTGCTGTTCCTGTAAAACACCATGTACTTTTTGTTGCCGGAATGTTCCCAGTACTTGATACTTGAACTAGCAACACTTGATACATAAGTCAGCAATACTGGATATATCTTTGTGCTAGAGCTGACTGTGCTTGAGCTAGCAACATTGTGTTATAGTTTGAGCTTGCCTAGTATCAGAGTTCTGCTGATTGGGAGGTGCAAGGTCCGTGAACGGAGAACCGAGCCAGGATATTCTGCTCATGTACTAACACCCAAGAGGGGCCTTCGCCCATCAGTGAAGTCTCATGAACAGCCTGTGGTCCTCAACGTCCTACAGATCCCTACAAAAGCCAACCAGGTAGAGAGATAAGGAAGCCAGAGCAATGTCTGCTACTTTAACTACTCTTGCCACTACCTCCTATCCAAAAGTTATTTCTCCTTCCTCCTCATTTAAAACCCTCCAAGGCAGATAAGGGATAGAATGAGCTGATTGTTGTACTGGAAGTCAGAAAAAATTTAGTTCAAAAATGACCCCAGAAACTTATTAGCTGTGTTACCCTAGGTAAACAAATTAACCTTCCTGCCTCAGTTTCTTTTGATGTAAAATGGTGGTAATAATAGCACCTTCTTGCCAGGTTAAAGATCAAATGAAATAATATCTGTAAAGTGTCAGCAATCAGCAGTGTCTACCATATACTGTATAATTAATAAGAATTTTCTTCCTTCTCATCCTTCTTCCTTCCATCCTTTCTTCCTTCCCTCCTTCCTTTCTTCCTTCCTCTTCTTTCCTTCCTTGAGATAATTTGTGTGTACCAGCATTTTTTATACACAGTCCTTTCAGACTCAGCAGGCAGTTACCAAAAAAAGTTGGTTTTGTTTATTTGTTTTTAAACCATCATATAACATATTGCAAAGGCACCTTATACCATTGTTTCTGAAAGTATGATGACCAAATATCCATGTGGATATGGAACAAGCAGAGCATATGATCCTTAGAAAAATGACTAGAATAAATGTTGAACACAATTTCCTCAACCTAATTCCAGAACAGGTAGGTGTCTAGCATCCCGGAGAAGCATAAGTACTATTGGTCTTTCATTTGTCCCCCCAGTGCTATGCAAGAAAAAATCACAAAACAGTCAATGTGAATAAGTTCTTATAGTCACACATAGGTGAAAAATCATCATTTCTCCCAAAATAAAGATTTATGTAAATTCAGTAGAAGACATTTTATAAATTTATCAGAGGTCAGTGCTTGCTTAATACTTAATTAGCAAGGGTCTTTCTTAGTACAGAAAATAGTATTTCCCAAACCAGATGCAATTAAGAAAAAAAATGGCAAAGAAAATCCAGCTTCCTATCGTAGAAGGAATGGTGGTCTCTTAAGAGACCAGAACTTGTGGAACACTCCAGAGACTGAAGTGGACAGTAATCTCTTCCTCATGATAAAAACCAAAATGATTTAATTTGACATTTATATAGAAAAACTTATTCAGACATAACCACAAAATAGGGTTTTTTTAAAAGGGTTGATTTATGCTATTTGTACACAAAAATGCTATATCTTTTATACAACCTGTGCAAGATGGCACAGTGATTAGAATGCTGGATATGGAATCAGGAAGCTCTGCATTCAAAAATGATCTCAAAGGACGGAGGCAAGATGGCTGAGTAAAAGCAGTGAAGTGCTTGAGCTCTCCCCCAAACCATTCCAAATGCCTGTAAAAAACGGCTCTAAATAAATTCTAAAGCATCAGAAGCCACAAAAAAAAAAAAAACAGAGTTAAACAAATTTCCAGCCTAAGACAACCTGCATGATTGATTGGAAAGCTTTATCGCACCAGGCTGGGAGACAAACGCAATTTGGCATGGGCACATACAGGACCCAGGAAAGCTGGATCAGGCCTCAGAGAATTGAGTCACAAGCGGCTGTGGCAGTTTCCAGACTTCTCAATCCATGAAGACCTAAGAGAACTTATAATGTCAATAGGAAAAATCTGTGTCTGTGTTGAAAGAGAAGTACTGAGTCCCAGCCCCAGCCCTCGAGTGCCACCCTGGAGAGGTGGCTGATACAGAGCTTCCAGGGGAATCTAGTGGCTGATCAGAGGGGTATTGCAGGGACCTCTTTGCTGCTGCAGGATTCTCTTGCTTTGCCTGTGCTTGGATTTGGGTCGCAGTTCTGGGTGGAACTCCTGGAGCAAGGAGGACTGCTGGTGTGGTGGAGGTTGTAGTGGCTATGGAAGGAAAATCATCCTCACAGTTTAAAGACAGAAAACAGTGCTTGTGGTCGGCCACTCATAGACCAGAGCACAGGCCAGGAAAGGAGTAAACACCTCACCCCTTATCATACCACCTTGGAAGAGCTGAAAATTTACAGGACCCTAGAAGTGTCTCCGAAAACAGCTGCACAAAACCCCTAAAGCTTGGGACCATACATTCTCCACACTGGAAGCAGACAGCTACCCTAACAAAGAGTTTATAATTCAAGTAATTGGCTGAGATCATGAGTAAGTAGGACAAAAAGAGTCAGAACACAGAATGTTAATTTGGTGACAAAGAAGATCAAAACATACAACCAGAAGACAACAAAGTAAAAGCTCCTACATCCAAAGCCTCCAAGAAAAACATGAATCAGTCCCAGGCCATGGAAGCTTTCAAAAAGGATTTTGAAGAGCAAGTAAGAGAAGTAGAGGAAAAACTGAGTGATGCAAGAAAATCATGAAAAACAAGTTAGCAGCTTGCTAAAGGAGACCCCAAAAAAATACTGAAGAAAATAACACCTTTAAAAATAGTCTAACCCAAATGGCAAAAGAGGTCCTAAAAGCCAGTGAGGAGAGGAATACCTTCAAAACCAACATTTGCCAAATGGAAAAGGAAGTCCAAAAGCTTACTGAAGAAAATACTTCCTTAAAAATTAGAATGGAGTAATTGGAAGCTAGTGACTTTATGAGAAACCAAGACACTGTAAAACAAATCTAAAACAATGAAAAAATAGAAAACAATGTAGCTATCTCATTGGGAAAAAAAAAACTGGCCTGGAAAATAGATCCAGGAGAGAGAATTTTTAAAGTATTGGACTATCTGAAAGCCATGATCAAAAAAAAAGAGCCTAGACATCATCTTTCAAGAAATTATCAAGGAAAACTGCCCTGATATTTTAGAACCAGAGGGTAAAATAGAAATCGAAATAATCCGCCAATACCCTCCTGAAAGAGATTCCCAAAGAAAACTCTTAGAAATATTGTAGTCAAATTCCAGAGTTTCCAGTTCAAGGAGAAAACATTGCAAGCAGCCAGAAAGAAAGAATTCAAGTACTGTGGAAACACAATCAGGATAACCCAAGATTTAGCAGCTTCTACATTAAGGGACCACAGGGCATGGAATGTAATATTCCCGAGGGCAAAGGAGATAGGATTATGACCAAGAATCACCTACCCAGTAAAACTGAGTATAATCCTTCAGGGGAAAAAATGATCATTCAGTGAAATAGAGCACTTTCAATCATCTTGATGAAAAGATCAGAGCTGAATAGAAAATTTGACTTTCAGATGCAAGACTCAAGAGAAACATGAAGAGGTAAGTAGGAAAGAGAAATCATAAGAGACTTATTAAGGTTGAACTGCTTACATTCTGCATGGAAAGATATTTTTAACTCATATGTCCTTTGTCAGTAATAGGGTAGGTGGAAGAAAAAAAAATATATGTATGTATATGGATGGATAGATAGATAGATAGATAGATAGATAGATAGATAGATAGATGGCACAGGATGAGTTGAAGATGAAGTGGTGATATCTGGAGAATGAAATTAAGAGGTGAGAGAGGATTATACGGAGAGATGGAGAAAGGGAGATGTAGAATGTGGTAAATTATCTCACATAAAACAGATAAGAAAAGGCTTTTACAGTGGAGAGGAAATAAGGAAAGGTGAGCGGAAAGGAGTTAATCTTATTCTCCTCAGATTAGGCTAAAGGAGGGAATAACATACACACTCAATTGGGCACGGAAATCTATCTTACCCCACAGGAATATAGGGGGTAAGGGGACAACAGAGCAGGAGGATGATACAGCAGAGTGGAGGTTGGGGGAGGGGCTAATCAGAAGCAAACACTTCTAAGGAGGGACAGGGTCAAAAGAGAGACCAGCATAATTGGGGCAGGATTGGATTAAGGGAAATATGCTTAATTTTTCACAACATGACTACTATGGAAGTGTTTTGCATAACTACAGATGTATAACCTGTATCAAGGTGCTTACTTTCTCAATAAAGATGGGTGGGGAGGGAGAAAGGGAGAAAATTTGGAACCCAAGTTTTAAAAATAAAAATTACAAAGAAATTGTTTTCACATGCACCTGGGAAATAAGATATACATGAAATAGGGTATAGAAATCTATCCCGCCCAACAGAAAATAGTAGTAGAAGGGGATAAGAGAAGGGCAGGAGAGATAAAAGGTAGTGCAGATTAGGAGAGGGGGTGTTCAGAATGCATGCCATCTTGGGGTAGGGAGAGGAATGAGATAGGGAGAAAAATTTTGAACTCAGAATCTTGTGGAAGTGATTGTTGAACACTAAAAATATATAAATTTAATTTTTTTAAAAGGAGACCAGAGAAATAGCTTCCCTTCTGAATCCAGATTCATATCTCTAGACTATGGGCATTTGAGCAGTGCTAGAAGGATATAATTATAGAAAAATACACCTCTTTGAGATATCAGAGATCACCCAGCACCTGAACATCTTGGACATTGCTTGACCTTCCCCTCACATAGGCTACTCGAAAGGCTGATAAGGTCTCTTTCCTACTTCTCACAAAGGAGAAAATTTCCTGTTGGAGATGGATTGTATCTCAGGTTATAACTATTGTATTTATTCGTGCCACTTGCAAGCCATATCATATATCTAGATGGCCCGGAATACATGTTACATATGCAAATTGTACAAGATGCTATACATATAAATGCTGCCCTTTTTATGAAAGTGACTGACATACTCTCCATCAGTTAGACGTCTATCTAGCTATTTACATATATGTAGAATTACTTTTTCAAATATGCTGAATAATAATTAACATTCATATGGTGCTATAAAGTTTGCAAAGATATTTGTATACATCATCTCATGAAGGAAAGTTTGGTACAGTGGAAATACTGCTAAATTGGAAGTGAGTTCTGGCCCTGACAGATACTATCTATGACACCTTCAGGAAGCTACTTGACCTCTCTGGGCCTTCAATTCTTCATCTGTAAAGTAAGGGGATTGAAATGTTTCACATCCAAGGTTCTTTCTTACACTTTATTCCTTGCTACACACTCTTTGATTCTGTAACACCAGCCTCCTTGTTTTTCCATGGATAAGACAAGATAATCCATTTCTTATCTGTGGGCATTTTCTCTGGCTGTCCCTCATGCCTGGAATGCTCTTCTTTCTCAAATAAGAAAGGGGGGCCACTAAACAGTACATAAAAGATCAATGCAGTGACCAAGTATGATTCCAGAGAACCAATAATGTACTATGCTACCATGTCCAGAGAGAGGTAATGGATTCAAGATGAAGAACAAAACATACTTTTCTGAATATGTATAATGTGGGAATTTGTTTTTCCTGACTGTATATTTCTTAAAAAATTTTTTTAATGCAGGAATGGGATGAAAGGGAAGGAAAATAAATTAATAAAATAAATGTATGATAAATAAATAAAATTGTGTTAATTGAAAAGAAATTAACTTAGGTACTTACTACTTTTGTGATCCTGGACAATTCACTTACCTGTTGTCTGTCTCAGTTTGCTCATCTGGAAAATGGGAATTACAATATTTACCACCCAGGGCTATTGTGAGAATAAGATGTAAAGCAATATGAAAACCTTAACATACTTTATGAATACTATTATTATTACTAATCTGTACAGTTTATATCATATGTCACAAATATGTTTTGTACAAAAATGGGTAATAAAAATGAAAAAAAAAACACTCAAGCAGAAGATCACATTTCCAAACAAACATATGCATACCTTATGTTTGTAAAGGTATAAAGTCCATTGATATCGGACCCTCTTCTTATTGGTAGAGATAAATGACATCCCTTACGTGAAGGGCCCAAAGGAGTTGGCAAGGTGAGAAGAGGTAGAAGATGAAAGAAGCTTCTCCTTTTCCCCTGCTATTGTCAAGCTGATCACCACACATGTACTTGAATAACATTTATCTCTACCAATGAGGAGACAATCCAATACCAATGGGTTTTGTGTCTGGGGTTACACAGTTCACAAGATTTTGTCCTTGAGCTTTTTCTTCCTTAACTCCAGATTTGATCATTCCAAATTAAAGATTTGTTTAGTGAGATAATATTTGTAAAGTGTTTACCGCTGTGACTGACATATAGTATATAAATGTTTGTTCCCTTCCAATTCATCTCCCTCCTTCCAAACAGAAGTTTGGAGTTTGATAGGGGAAATCAGGTTCCAGTGGATACTGACAACAACAACAACAACAACAACAACAATAACAATGACAATACATTATGTAATACCTGCAATTTTATTTGTTTATTGATTCATTTATTTAGTTATTCATTTATTCATTCATCTATATGTCTACCAACCTGTCTCTCTATTTATCTCTCTGTCTATATCTAGCTTCAGTATTTTAAGGATCCCTGATTAGAAACTGTCCAGTAGAATTCAACTTGGGATTGAAATCCCTCAGCAGCTTTGTTCTACCTTCCCTTTATAGTATAAATGCTTATAGTTCTCCCTTACAGTTTACATCATGGATAGAATATCTTATAGTATTTAAGCTGCTAACTAGTGCTAACATTACCATCAATCCTTCCCTTTTTCTTTTAGGGAAGTACTATTGATAGAGCTCACACCAAAGGATGCAACCTTAACACACCTAGAAGGGCTTTTTGCAAATCTGTGATTAAAGTCAAACTGTCCTACTTGCTATTCGCTGGTATTGTCATTGCATCTCCTGAATCTCTCCCTTTTCAAGGATTTCTGACATGTCTGTAATTATCCCTCTACTGATCCCTGACTCAGAATCTGACTTCTTGTAAGATTCAAACTATGTGTCACCTCTTACTAGAAAACACTGGACATTGTCCTAGTTTGTAGTGCTTCTTCAAATTACGCTATGTTTGCTTATCTGCATAAATGTTGTACCCATCCCCCAAAAGAATGTAAGCTGCTTAAAGTTGAAGGTTCTTTTACTTTTCTTTGTATCTCCCAGTGCTAAACCAGTCATTTGCAGTGAAGTGAATGGGGGAAAAGGTGGATTTAGAGGATTATCTCTCTAGAAATATTGACTGGCTAGGAAGTTAACAAGACACTAAGGGAAAGCTGGTCATTTTTGACAAGGAGCAACATTTCTTGTCAGGGTAGCAGGTTCTTAACATCTGAAAGACAGATTATAATAACATTGAAACAGTAGTATACTGAATCCTCAGTGTCTTTAAAGGGTTCAGGTATCTTCTCATGGTATTTAGCTGACAGGCAACATGGAATAATGGTTAGAGAAGCAGAACAGCTTCTGCCTGTCAGATACACTCTCTGTGTTACCCTGTGCAAGTGCATTTTTTTTTGATTGTCTCAGTAAACTTATACTGTTGCAAGGAATGCGGTTTGCATAGTGGATGAACTTGTGAATGTGAAATTAATAAATTGTGGTTTCAAATACTACATCAGACACTTAATAGCTACGTGAACTGTCAATTCACTTTGCTTCTGGAATTTGGGTTGTTCAGTAGAAAAAAATGCAATGTTAAGATTTGATCCAGCTTTAAATTTGTGATCAGATGACCATGAGTCAGAGATCTGTATCTATTGAGATATTTTCCAACAATGATGAAATGATGATGGTCATGGTGGTGAGGAAAGAGAAAGTATTGCTATAAAAGGAATTACTAGATAAATTTCAAATAAAATAATTTAGCAGAAGCCCTGCATTTTCTGTGCCAGAAAATTCTGTCATACCTAGAATTTTAATGAATGCTATACATATTCAAATATGCTCTAATTTGAGGATGACAAGGTCAACCTTGAAAATTCCTACTGAGTTCAAATGATGGGAGGGTTTAGTTAAGCATCTCATTTTCCTAATATAAAATCTTGTAACCCTCTCATTTTTTCACATATAAGAGTATATGATTAGCTTAACTATGTCACTTATCTTTAGTTTTTTATGGGTGTACAGGTGTCAAAGAAGACTAGAACCTCTGGTGTGAGGGCTGCTGAACATTTTTCAAGGCTGCTTTCCACCTTTAGTGTTCACCAGTCACACAACTTTGACCTGCAACTGCAAAAAGCTCTAATATGCACAGTGGTCACACCAGTAAAGGGTTTAGACAGATAGGCTAAACCAAGTTGATTGTAACCAGCAGGCCTCAAATCTGTTAGTGAATTAAAAGGTTGTAAAGAGCATGTAAAGACTTCCTGAGGTTGGATGTGAACAGTTTATTCTAAGGGGCCATGAAGACAATATGAGCACATACAGAGGAGCATTTAGAGCTTGCTTAGACGTTAAAGAGGTCAAGTTCATCCACTGCATCCTGAGCCATCTCCAGTTGTCTTGATTTTTATCTTGCCACTGAATTTCAATGACTCTGGAAGAGACAGGCAGGCCAACGACTTCACACAACTCTGCTTCATTTAAATACAATTTGTGTGCCAAGTCAAAAGATATCATTTGTACAATTTTAACATTTTGACCTACCTCAAAATCCTCTGACTACTGGCAAATGACAAAGCAGAAGGTGTGGGTATACTGGAAACTGTAGTTACAACCATGCACACAAGTGACCCAGGCCATAGAGTCACCTTCTCACTGGACTGAAACCAATGTGGGATTTAGCAGCCTCCTGGTCATCTAAGCATCCTTTTTGAAGGACCACATTGGTGAACTCTTGGTGTGAGGAAGGGGCTAGAAAAGGTTCCCCAAAAAATTGTCTGCTTCACTTAACCTAACCCTGGCCTGCTCACAATGGCAGGCAAGGATCCTACCATGGATTCAAAAAAATAAAATACACGTACAAACATTTTTGCAAAGATGATTCCACTCACTAGTGGCATATAGAATGTGTGCACACTTATGGAAAACAATAAATTCAGTAGACCTGAAAAATAATCAGCTCATGTTGTGAGAGAACTCAGCAGGTATTTCATTCATATAGCAGTCATGAGTGAAACAAGATTAGCAAATGAAGGCCAGCTATCAAAGTGAGAGTTGGACATACTTTTTTTTTTTTTTCTGGAGTGGCTACAGTAATAGACAGTACTGTGAAGCTGGCATTGTTTCTGCAATCAAAACTAGCCTAGGAAAGAACCTGTATGCCTCCCAAAAGGAGTGGACAATAGGCTCAAGATAATGTGTTTGCCACTTGGAGGAAAACCACCATGCCACTATTATCAGTGTGTATGCTGCCGCCATGATGAATTCTGATGAATTTCACAGGAAAAAAAAATTATGAAGATCTGGAGACCCTGATCATCAGTGTGCCAAAAGGGTGCTTGTAATTCTGGAGGACTTTAATTCTAGGGTAGGCACAGACTAGCAGATATTTCAAAAGATCCTTGGGAGGAACGGAGTCAAAAACAGCAACAGCAATGGTCACTTACTACTGAAGACTTGCACATCTCATGATCTTCTTATCACTTACACTGTCTTCCACTTACTTAAAGTCAATAAAATTTCATGGATGAACCCTCGCAGCAAACGTTGGCATATTAAGGTGAAGAGACAGGATATGAGAGTGATGAAGGCAATGTGTGGCACAGAGTACTGGAATAATGACAGACATTGACTCCAAGCTAAACATTAACATTCAACAAAAGTGATGGCCTCAAGAGAAGATGACTACCAGAAGACTTAATTATAATAAATAATAATATATTAGAGTGTTTCTCTGAGAATAAAGTTTATTACTAAATTGGAGGAAAAACTGAGACAATAAATGGTTGGCAGCAGTGGAGCAGAAAAGGAGTGGGTAGCTTTCAGAGATGTGTTGTATAGCATCACATTACTCATCTGGACCAGAATACTCACAAACATGAAAACTGGTTTGACATAAGTGGTAAGAATATCTATGAGGACTCAATAGGGTTTATTAGCAGGATAGTTCACCATCTTTAAGAAGGTAGTATTTAACTTCATCCAAAGTAAAATGCAAGTGAAGCTTAGGAAGATGACCCAAAACTCTTTTATGATGCCTGAAGACTTTTTCATGGGCCAAAGAGAAGTTTGAAGTTACCTCTACTGTCTATCTCTACAAAGGAAAAGGAAATATGTTGTCTTGTGATAACAAGAGGAGAGAGGGTCTCTCTCTGAGTCATTGCTGTCAATATTCCTGCCAGCATCTGCATTAATCACTTGTTGGTTTTGTTTTTTTTTTTTCCCTGGAATATAGTCATCTACCTTAGAGTCAATGTGGCTTCAGAAATCTTCAAGCACAGGTTGATATGATGTTTGCTTCCTGGCCACTCCAGAGAATATCAGTAGCAGAACAGAGGTCTGTCCACAATGTTCCTCTATCAGACTAATGACACTGTCAGTCATGAGGGTTTGTGGAAGATCGTGGTTAAATTTGGTTGTCTGGAGATGTTTATCTATATTACACATCAATTTCATGATGTTAGGCTTGAATGGATTCTAGATGATGGGTGATGCTCTTGTACTTTCCTAGTAACCAATGGAGTGAAGCAGGTTTGTATGCTTGCTCCCAAACTTTTTAGTATGATGTGTTCAGCAAGATTTCCAGATCCCTTCAATAATGACAAAAATGGCATCAAGGTCAGCTGCCACAGCAATAGTGCAGGGAGAGTTAGTGTGAGACTTTTTGTTCTCAGATTATTGTGTACTCAGTGCAGCCTCTGAGGCTGAGATGCAACAAAGTATGGGTCAATTTCCAGCCACTTTTGCTAATTATGGCCTCATAATTAAGACCAAGAAAACAGAGGTTTTCCACCAGTCAACAGTATCCCATACATCAACTCATTGGTTACAACCAATGCAGACATTTTGACTGCTGTTGATCAGCTCACTTACCTTGGCAGTTTACTTTCCAAGGATGTACACATAGATGGTGTAGTTGACAAAGCCAGATCAGCATTTGAGAGGCTCTGAAGCAAAGTGTGAAAGAGAAGTATTAGGCTGCCTACCAAACCGAAGGTCTACAGAGTTATTGTGCTTACTTCATTGTTATATGCCTGTGGAACCCATAGTGTATATTAATGTTACGCCAAGAAACTGAATTGCTTTCATTTGGATTGTCTTAGAAGGATTTTGAAGATCACCTGGCAAGATACAGTACTGGACACTGAGGTCCTTTCTTGAGCAGAACTACCAAGAATTCAAGTTTTCTTGCAGACAGAACAATTTTGATTGCCTGGTCATGTTATTCAAATGCCAAACATATATTTGCCTAAAAGACTATTTCACAGAGAACTCACACAAGGCAAGATCTCACCATATGGTCAGAAAAAGTAATATAAGGACACTCGCTAGGTTTTTCTGAAGAACTTTGGAATCAATTGTAAAATATGAGAGACTCTAGCACAAGACTACCCGACATGACGTGTTGCATCAAGGAATGCACTGTGCTCTATGAGGAAAACAGAATTGTAGTAGCTCCCAACAAACATGAGATGCACAAATTGAAATCCATCTCCACTTCAAATGTCCATCTGAACTATTCATGCTTGACATGTACTGGAGTCTTATGAGCTTTTATTGGTCTTATCAGTCACAGTTAGACATTCTGTACCTTAACCCAAACACACAGTGATGTCATTTTGATCCTCATCGAGAACAAAGGAATGCAACCAACCAACCAACCAATTAGTTTTCAAAAAGGATCAGTGGCATCATGGGTAATGTCTTCACTGTGAATTGGGTTTAATTGAGGCATTACTGAACAAAATCTTCAGCCTCACTTTCTCTTCCAGAGTCATCAAAGTCCAGTGGCAGGACAAAAGTTAAGGTTCCTGGTAATGGCCTAGAAGGAAGCAGAGATGATCTTAGCATGTTTGATGTCTGCTAATCTCTAAGCACTTCACAGTGCCTGCTTCAGCTACCTTCGTGGCCATTGGAACAAACTGACCTCACATGCTTGGGGCAGACATTCCCTTAACTCATTGAAGATTGTGAGATCTATAGGTTGCGGTCAACCTGTATTAGCCTGTCAGCCTACATGGTTTTTTTTTTCTTTATTTTTTTTTCCAGCCAAACACAAGGTTTATTAGAACATCTGCCATATTGGGCAGACTCTTGAGGAGTCTGAATGTTAGTGAGCTATTGGCTGGATTGCAAGAATCTAAGCAGTGGCTAGATTTTAAGAATCTAAGAACCTTAATGGAGACAAGATGGATCTTATATACAGAAAGACTGTGGGAGGGATATAGCAGTGGCCAAGTAGTTTGGGGTGACTTGAGGAGGGGTCTAAGGAAGATCTGGATGGGAGTGGCCAGTAAGCTGGGATGAACAGAACTCCTAGGATCTGGATCAAGTGACCAAGGGACAATAGAGCCTAGCTAGGGTTAATGGTGAGAAATGGCTGGGGGCCATAGGGAAGTAAGACAATGAAGGGGCTAGGCTAGGTTCAAGGTAACAGGGAATTGGGAGATTGAGTGTAGCCACAATAAAAGGCCAGTTTATGGGATTATAACCTCATAGAATGCCAGAGATTTGGCCATGTGGGAAAGCTGAGGGGTTTTTCCTTTCTGGGGTCCAGATCGCAACCCCATCATCCCACCCTCAAACAAATGGGACCCAAATTCTTTTGGAGTAAGGGGCAAAGGTCTTGGCTTCTGAAACTGCTTCCTTCTGGCAAGGGACACACAGCTCTCCCCGCCTTGAGGGGGTCCCAAAGAGGTTGAGACTGGAACAGAACACAGGTTGTATCCAGGGAATGATAGGACACTGGCTACTACCCGCTGTTTGCTACCAACTGTAGAAGAATGGTCTGTAGTTTGGAAGACACAAATCTGACAGAAAAGACTTCAGGGCCCAGATGTGACAGTATAAAACATCTTTAGCTCTGTTTGGATTCAGATAATTCAGTTTTCCAACCATGCAGTATCAAATCCACATCATAGCCCGATTCAGGAATA
Source organism: Phascolarctos cinereus (assembly GCF_003287225.1). Lineage (NCBI taxonomy): Eukaryota > Metazoa > Chordata > Mammalia > Diprotodontia > Phascolarctidae > Phascolarctos > Phascolarctos cinereus. The sequence goes on along the minus strand of NW_027555958.1, from coordinate 202,448,117 downwards.
GCCAGGTGGGTAACATTCCTTTTCAAAGGAACATAATGGGAAAACTGAGCCAGGAGGATCCCATCTTAGGCTGAGGTTAAACTGACTTCCCACCAGTATCACATTCTCTGAGTAGCTTGTGGCATTTCTCTCAGATGGTGGATTATTGATTATCAATGGATTATGACCCATCAGACGACTCAAAATAAAATTCTATGAGCTTTTACCTTAAACAGCAAGTTTCACTAATCACAATTCAGGAGAAAAAAAAAACCTTTTCCAGGTTTTATATATCAAACTTAAATTTGTCCAGATGTAAAAAGCCAATCATTAGATATTTCTATATAATTGCAAATTCTTAAGACAAAACCCAAACACTCTTTGTGGCAAGTTTATGCATTAAAACAATAACCAATAATAGCCAAATTATTTTAGCGGTAACCAAATTATGAAAAGTTGCTTGACATAACTGTTAGAAAAAAGTTCACCAATTTGAAACTTGAAACTAACCATTACCAATTAGGAGACTTCAACTTTGTTAACTGCATTTCCATATTACTTTACACAGAGAATCAACATCTCATTAACAGTTAAAACTACAGCTTTAAAAGAGCCTGCTTACTCAAGTTCGGAGGCTATGTTCTTTACTTTGAGCAGGATATGCTGAACCTAGGTGATGTTTCCAGGCAAAGGTTGCCCTGGGCCCATGGCCATTACCAGTGGGACCCACACTGTAGCTGCTGCCTCTCCCCCCTCCTTCCTTTCCCCAGATGGGGGGAGGGCTAAATCAAAGGTGAGGGGGAAAGGGTGAAACTCTCTTCTCCTATGAGAGAGGTTAACAGATACCATCTTGACTCAAGGGTAGGGAGTGACCAGGGTTGTAAAGAGGTGTTTCAAAACTCCTTCATTATTGATCAAAAATTTCTAGAATGTGTTAAGATGTTTTTAAATGTTCTAACTTTTCTCTGTAACCCCCATGAAGGAGGATTCTGGAGTGTAGAGGGGAGTAAGTAAGCCTCAGGGACCCAAAAAGCAACTGCAGTTTTCCCCAATTCCCTAGTGCCAAGAGGATTGACAGAATTGGGCATATGTTTCTGGACAGGGAGTAAGTCTATGCTGCAGATGGTGTACCCAGGTCTATGGCCTTGAAGTGAACAAGTGGACCGAGAGCCTGAGAGTGTCAGGCCAAATGCGAGGCAGCCTCATAACTACCTGGCCAAAAAGTACCTCCAAGCCTTGGTACTTAGAGAACAACCCCAACTTCAGAGCAAGAAGTGTGTTGGGGGGAAGGCTTGCATACCTTCCAGTCTTGGCTGGAGAAGAACTAGGGGTTAGGCAGTTTCCCCATATGGGACACAAAAATGTTGAAGGTTGAGGGGTGCTGGGACCCTAATATCACAATATGTGGATCCTACCTGAAATAATTTGACCCAAGCCTTCTGTCAGCCAAAGAAAAGGTTTATTAGAAGATTTGTCAATTGGGTAGACTCTTAAGGAGACTGAATGTTAGTGAGCTGTTGGCTAGATTTTCAGAATCTAAGTCAGCCAATATAGTTTTACTGGGATGTGGCCACTGTTCATGCTACAGTTTTTTGGAGCATAGGATCATTGTCATGATGTGGTACTTGTAATCAGAAAAAGCTTTAGTTCATATACTACTTCAGAAACTGCTAGCTGTGCAGCAATGGTGTCAAATCCTTAATCTCCCTGGACTTCTGTTACATAGAATGTGGTATAAGGGAATTTGAAGAGTTGACTTCTTTCAACTCTTCCCTCTTTTAATTTATGATTCTAAGATGTTTTTTTCCAGCTAAAGACTTGAAGTGGACTTCCCTAGAATTAAGATTCAGATGATAATTATGAGTTGAAAGAAATAATCCAAATATGTAGAATTTTGAATGGTTCATATTTTTTATAATTCTAAGTAAGAGTTCTGGATTTTGAGTTAAATAATCTGGGTTCAAATTCTAGAATTATTACTCAATACCTGTGTGATCATGGGTGACAAACTTTACATTGTGTCTATGAACTCTAATTTCAATAATTGGAAAATGAAAGGCTTGGAATTTGACATACCTTCCAGCTCTAAATTTATGATCCTAGGACTTGTTGGATTGATGATTTCAAAAAATTGAGCAGAAAAAACAACAGCAAGAATAATTTTCCTTAGACATTTCTCAAAAGTAGAATAAAAAAAGAATGAGTTGAAGTCAAGTCCAGCACATTGCTCTTAATAAGCATAAAATGTCCAGTTCTAAATGGTGCATTTTGGAAACCTGTGTTTTGGTGGAAAGCAAATCATTCCCAAATCATGTATATCTTTCTTGTCAGTGCATCTAATGCATACTTTATAGCTACCATTCCCTGAATTTAATAACTTCATTATATCTTGAAATCAGTATTGATATACCTGTGGCAACTTAATTAGCTAGTAGGTGTCACATTTTGAATTTAAAGTTTTCTTCCTGTAAGGGAAAAAAAGATCTTTGAGATCTTGTCACACTACAGAAAGAATCCGTGTCAACAATTTCATTTCAAGCATCTTTCACCTCTATGTTTGAATACCTCTGCTGATAAACCTTCAGATCATGAAGCCTCCAATTTTTCATGTCTCTGACTTCAAGTACTGAATTCTACAAGAGACAGGGCCACATTTATATTGTCACATTCTGGCTAATCCATTAGTCTTTATGACATAGAGGTTAAGTAAATTTGCTGGTGACCACAGAAATTGGTGTAAATCATAGGGTTATAAAGCAGTATCAAGCCAATTCTATTCAGGCAAATAGCACAGATGTACTGGCTTGTACATGCTGTTTAGGCTCTCCTGCTGTTAGTCAATTCTCACTTACAGACTGATCTCACAACATGTTTTCACTTCAGCTATGGGTTCACCATCTTCTCTCCCCCCTTTCCTGGTAGTCCATATGATTACAAAAACCTTAACTCACAAGTGACCATGGGCATCATCTAATACAATCTCCCACCACATGGATATCAAGACTTCCCCCCTACAATGTCTAAGCAGATTTGCTAGACTATCTCCATAGCTAATCCATGGGATCACTACCTTTGCATACAGATGATTCTATCGGTAGGCAGATGAAACATTGATTGAGCACTTACTACATATAGTAGACTATTCTGAGTTGCTCAGATGTTCAGCTTAAAACTGCAAAAAAAATTTTATTCATTTATCTATGTATTAATTTAACAAAATGTCTAATTACCATAAAATGGAATGGAAATATTACCATAATTAATCAACAACCATTTATTTAGCTGAAGCTATATGTCAGACCCCCTGCTAAGACTTCAGAATACAGAGGGTAAAACAAAATCCCTGACCTCAAAAACATCCTAGTCTAATAGGGAAATCTTATATACATAACAGTTATCTATATTACACATACAGAATAGATGGAAGATATATAATCTAAAAATGATAAAGTAAATCCTTAAGTAAGAAATGTAAACCGGGATGTGTTTTTCTTTCATAGGAGGCTGGGGTTGGAAACTTCAATAGAAAAGGATTTTAAGATTTGTCTAAAACCTCTGAGACTTGATGTTTGTTCATCTTCCTAGACACTATGCTAGCACCACATAGAACTGTACTGTAGTGATTACACAACCCAGTGGACTGCACGAATGACTCTGAAGTAAGATGGGAGGTGAGAGAGAGCAATGCGTGAAGGTGTATGAATGTACCAAGCCATGGTTCCCTCAAGGCAGCCAATGTCCTCTTCACTGTAGACAGATAGGACACAAGCAACCAAAAAAAAAATGCTATCATTTATAAACTTCTTTTCTTGGCTGAGAATTCAGATGCTTGAAAGAGAGTGTCTCATTCTCCTCTACTTTCCCTTTCTCTCTCTGTCCTTTGAAGGAATAGAGAGAAAATTCTAAAGTTTTCTGTTCCCTTTTAAGCTGTTTTCTATTTCAAGGGTGTTTTTAAACTTGGTATCTCTATATAAAAGATGAGCGATCCCATTTGTCCAGCATCATTCACCAAGTACATAATGGGATAAACTACTTTGGAATTCAATCAGAGATTTCAAGGTAACATGGTTTGTATATCCCACTTCACAGATATAACTGTCCAGATGTTTCCTTTTCTCTCCCCAGCATCACACACACCCAGTGGCTAGATGAAATCTAGGGACCTATTAGCTATATCAGTTTATGTTAGCTATTTTTGTGTTTTAAAATAACTCTATAAATACTCCTAAAAAAGTAAAGATTACATGTGAATCTAAGGTCATTTCTGATGGAGACAAGCAACCTCTTGTAACATGGATGTGGTTCAAAAAGAGACCATTCTCCATGGGAACCAGAGGCAAGAAAACAAAGTTTTCATCACTTACCTGAAAGAAGAGGAATCAAGGAAGATGAAAGTGCCACAAAGGAAGGCTTGACCATTACCTGGTTCCACTAGTCTAAGAAAGACATGGTCTAGATGACCTTCTCTAGATTATAGCTAGGAGGGAAAGGTTTTAAGGGGTCAAGCAGCCAATCCATTGTGCACTTCATAGCACCAACAAGCCGGCTCAATATTAATTTAGCATTTTAACCACACCATTTTATTATTATAAGCATCATTGTATAAAAGATAGAATGCCGGGCTCAGAGTCAGGAATATTTCGGTTTAATGCTAGGTCTGACATGTGTGAAACTTAACAAGTCATTTTACTGATACATATCTCTGTTGTCCACTAGCCAGTAATTATCCATGAAGTCATTAGAGTATAGGTTAATAACAGGAATTCTCAATCAATACACAGTCTGTGTGTGTGTGTGTGTGTGTGTGTGTGTGTGTATGTGTGTGTGAGAGAGAGAGAGAGAGAGAGAGAGAGAGAGAGAGATCTCAATGTAGGATTTATCAAACTATAAGCCCTTCAAACTGACAAATTCAGAAACACATTGTGTTTTTATGTATTATATTGTGTTGCCTAATATTAAGTTTGAGGACTAATATAAAAAATCCATGCTGTTTACATAATACATACATGAAACACTTCAATTTTTGGAAAGAAAAAATACATGCTTTTCTCACTACAACACTGTATGATACATATAAATCGTATTCAGGGGTGTGATGGTAAATGTTTAACAACCAGATCTCTCTCCAAAAATAATGTAAGCATGACATACTTTTAAACTTTATCTGCATTATTAATTTATTCTCTATCTCATTCTTAAATCTAGACAGTCAACAAAACAATAAATGAAACCTTGATTTGTAGTGTTTCCTTATTTCTGAGGTTCAAATGTTCACACTGAAAATTTAACAGTGTGTTCTCTTGTGCTAATTTGGGCTAGATTCAGCAATTCTTGCCCCCAATTCATAGGAAAAAACTGAAGCTCAGAAACCCAGAGCTGGGTTTGTTTCCTATGAGGATTATGAAATTGTTGAATGTCAAAAATCACTTCTCTGATTCACTGATGTAATTTTCTCCACTTAAACATAAAAAAATATGGTTTAAACCTCTGAAATTTCTGTGATAGAATTTTTTGGCAATGGTTATTTATCACACAAGCTCAAGGGAAATGCTTTCCCCATAACATCCTCTATTTAGGATAAAAAATTAATTGTAGGTAAATAGGCTGAAGAAAACAAAGCTTATCAGTACTCTATATTCCAGTAGTAAGCGCTTGGATTTTGGAGACTGAAGATGTGTTTGACTCTTGGTTCCTAAATAAGAAGGGGGAGAGAGAGAGAGAGAGAGAGAGAAAAGAGAGAGAGAGAGAGAGAGAGAGAGAGAGAGAGAGAGAGAGAGAGAGAGAGAAGGAGAAAGAGAATAAAAAGAATATTTAAAAATCAAGGAAAAACTAAAGCACTATGAACAAATATTGTCATATAAAATCAACCAAACAAATATAAACTGATAGAAGAAAGAATCCTGTAGAGGTGGTGTAGTAGAAAGAGCACTGCTTCAAACACACCCCAGCTGTATGACCTTGGGCAAGTCACTTAACGGGTTTCGCTCAGTTCCTCATTGAGGAAACAAATCCAGTATCCTTGTCATGAAAACTCCAAATGGGGGGCAGAGCCAAGATGGCAGAGGGAAAGTAGTGACTTGCTTGGGCTCTCCCCAAATCCCTCCAAGTACTCAAAAAAATGGCTCTAAAAAATTCTGAAGCAGCAGAACCCACAAAAAGACAGAGTGAAACAAATTTCCAGCCCAAGACACCTGGAGATTGATCAGAAAGGTGTATCACAGCAGGCTGGGAGAGCAGAACAGCTTGGGCACGCAGGCTGCAGCAAACCTGGAGCAGGCCCCAGAGGACTGAATCCCGGGCAGCTGTGGCAGATTCCAGACTCCTCAATCCACAAATGCAAAAGACAACTTAGAAGGTCAGTGGGAAAAGTCTGTTTCTGTGGTGCTTAGAGAGGAAGGCAGGGTTTCAGCTCCATTCCCCAAAAGCATGGCCCTTGGTGGGGCAGCTGCTTCCCAAGCTTCCGGCCCACAGACTGAGGGGGAATCCAGTAGCTGATCAGAGAGACATTGCAGGGATCTCTTTGCCAGTGCTGAGGCAGGAATCTCCTGCTTTACCCGTGTTTGGATCTGGGTCACAGTTCTGGGTGGCTGTGCTGGCATGAGGAAGAGCACTGGCACGAAGGAGTTTGTAGTGGCTGTGAAGAGAAAAACCCTCCTCACACTTACAGGACAAAAAGGAGTACTTGTGGTCACAGGCCAGGAAAGGAGTAAACACCTCACCCCTTATCATACCACCTTGCAAGAAATGAAAATTTACAGGTCCATACAAGTATCTCTGGAAACAGATATACAAACCCCTGAAGCTTGGGACAATACATTCTCCACGTTGCAAGCAGACTCTTACCTTAACAAAGAGTTTAAAACTCAAGTAATTACCTGGTATCATGAGCAAGCAGCTCAAAAACAGTCAGACCATAGAATTTTACTTTCGTGAAACAGAAGATCAAAATATACCACCAGAAGAAGACAACAAAGTCAAAGCTCCTACATTAAAAGCCTCCAAGAAAAAAATGAATCAGTCTCAGGCCTTGAAAGAACTCAAAAGGATCTTGAGAGGCAAGTAAGGGAAGTAGAGGAAAAACTGAGAGTGATGCAAGAAAATCATGAAAAACAAGTCAACAGCTTTCTAAAGGAGACCCAAAAAAATACTGAAGAAAATAACACCTTAAAAAATAGCCTACCCCAAATGGCAAAAGAGGTCCAAAAAGCCAATGAGGAGGAAAATGCCCTAAAAAATGATTGGCCAAATGGAAAAGGAAGTCCAAAAGATTACTGAAGAAAATACTTACTTAAAAATTAGGATAGATCAATTGGAACCTAGTGACTTTATGAGAAATCAAGACACCGTAAAACAAATCCAAAAGAATAAAAATTAGAAAACAATGTGAAGTATCTCATTGTAAAAACAAGTGACCTGGAAAATAGATCCAGGAGAGAGAATTTAAAAATTATTGGACTATCTGAAAGCCATGATCAAAAAAAGAGCCTAGAAATCATCTTTCAAGAAATTATCAGGGAAAACTGCCCTTATATAGTAGAACCAGAGGGCAAAATAAAATTGAAAGAATCCACAGATTTCCTCCTGAAAGAGATCCCCAAAGGAAAACTCCTAGGAATATTATAGCCAAATTCCAGAGTTCCCAGGTCAAAAAGAAAATATTACAAGCTGCCAGAACATAACAATTCAGGTACTGTGGAAACACAATCAGGATAACACAAGATTTAGCAGCTTCTACATTGAAGGATCACAGGGCGTGGAATATAATATTCCGGAGGGCAAAGGAGATAGCATTACAACCAAGAACCACCTACCCAGCAAAACTAAGTATAATCCTTCAGGGGAAAATATGGTTATTCAGTGAAATAGAGGACTTTCAAGCATTGTTGATGAACAGACCAGAGCTGAGTAGAAAACTTGACTTTCAAATACAGGACTCCAGTGGAACATGAAAGGTAAAGAGGAAACAGAAATCATAAGAGACTTATTAAGATTGAACTGTTTACATTCCTGCATGGAAGGATTATATTTATGAGACCTTTGTCAGTATTAGGGTAGTTGAAGGAAAAAAAAATTATATGTATGTATATATAGATAGGTAGATAGATAGAGGGCACAGGGTGAATTGAAGATTAAGGCGTCATATCTGGAGAATAAAATTAAGGAATGAGAAAGGATGATACTTGGAGAAGAAGAAAGGGAGAGGTAGAATGGGGTAAATTGTCTTACAAAAAAACTAAGAAGAAAAGTCTCTTATACTGGAGGGGAAGTAGGGAAAGGTGAGAGGTAATGAGTGAATCTTATTCTCATAGGATTTGGCTTAAGGAGAATAACATACACATTCAATTGGGGATGGAAAAATGTCTTACCCTACAGGAAAATAGTGGTAGAAGGGGACAAGAGAGCAGGGGAATGATAGAGAGGAGGGCAGATTGGGAAAGGGGGTAATCAGAAGTAAATACTTCTGAGGAGGGACAGGGTCAAAAGAAAGAATAGAATAAATGGGAGGGCAGGATAGAATTAAGGGAAATAGAGTTAGTTTTTCACAACATGTCTACTATGGAAGTGTTTTGTATAACTGCACATGTATAACCTAGATTAAGTTGTTTGCCTTTTCAATGAGGGTGGGTGGGCAGGGAGGAAGAGAGAAAATTTGAAACCTAAAGTTTTAAAAACATGTGTGTAAGAAAAAGTTTTCACGTGCTACTGGGAAATAGGAAATACAGGAGATGGGGTATAGAAGTCTATCCTGCCCTACAGGAAAATAGAAGGGGAAGGGGATAAGAAAAGGGGGGAGAAATATAAGAGAGGACTGACTAGGGGAATGCATGCCATCTTGGGGTGGAGGGAGGGGTGAGATGGGGCGAAAATTTGCAACTCAAAAACTTGTGCAACTGAATGTTGAAAACTAAAAATAAATAAATTTATATTAAAAAAAATCAAAAAATAAAAAAAAAACTCCTAATGATGTCACATTGAGTTGGACATGACTGAAATTACTAAACAACATCATCAGGATTTGCAATGGGACTTCTGGAGACGAGATTGCAGACCAAATATTAAATCACTATAGCTGTAATATACTTGCCTCTAAAAAACCATAAAATAGCTCCCCAGAACAAACCCTGTAATAGTGGATCCAGCAGAAAGACAAGGTGAAGTTTTTTTTTTTTTTAAACCTGGGAGACTTGGAGATCAGCAAGAAATGGCCATCTCATTTGGGTAATAGGGGTACATATTCTAGTACAGGAAGCTTCCCAGAAAGACAGCAGCAAGGCCCATCTCAGCAAACCAGTGGGAGATCCTGAGCCCCAGTGTACTGCAGCAGGCAAATGCTAACACCAGGATCCCCCAGCTGTCTTTGCTTACCCAGGGGAAAAGGCGGACTACAGCTCCAAGAACCACCATCTGCTTTACTATAGCCCCAGGGAGGCATTGTCCAGTGGCCAGACATCTACATGCCTCAGCAAAGCCCAGGGAGAATGGTTGTCTTCTGATGGCCAGACCTCTGTGTGCGTCAGTGCAGCCCAGGACAAACAGGCATCCTCCAGGGGCAAGAAAACCATGGGTTCCAGTGTAGCACTAAGGAAACACAGAAAAACAGCACCTTTTCTCAGCACACAGGAGGCACCACCACTGCATCCCCAGCTCAGCACCAGGTAAGCTGTCAGACCCCTAGAGCCTCCAGCAGCACCAGCCACCCTCTCTCCTGCACCACCACACCCCCCAACACAGCACCAGACACAAGGGTGCCACAATAAGCCTGAGACAGTGGCCCTTCCACCCTGGGAGCACAGATCAAATTTAAAAGAAAGTAAAAAAGCCAAAAGAGGGTCGGGTGGCAAACAGAAAACAACAACAACAATAAAAATAATCTGACAATAGAAAGTTATTACGGAGACAGGGAAGACCAAGACACAAACTAAGAAGAAGACAACAATATTAAAACACCTATGACCAAAACCCGAAAGAAAAATAGGAAGTTGTCTCAACTCCAGAGAGAATTCATGGAAGAGTTCAAAAAGGAACTTTAAAATCATATAAGAGAGGCAGAAAAAAAGAATGGGGAAAGAAAAGAGGGTGATGCAAGAGAATTATGAAAAAAGAATCCACAGCTTAGACGACTACCTGAAGAAAACAACTCCTTAAAAAATACAGTTGGTCAAGTAGAAAAGAAAGTACCATAGCTAATTGAGGAAAACAATTCCTTAAAAGTTAGAATTAGGCAAGGGGAAGCTAATGATTGTATGGGACATCTTGAATCAATCAAAAAAAAAATCAACAGAATGAAAAAAAATGGAAGAAAATATAAAATGCCTCATGAGAAAAACCTGTAAAATAGATCCAGAAGAGACAATATGACAATCATTGGACTATCTGAAAGCTATAATCCAAAGAGGTTATGGAGAACATATTTCAAGAATTTATTGAGGTAAACTGTCCTGATTTCCTGGAAACAGAGGGCAAAGTAGGCATTGGAAGAGTCAACCAATTACCTCAGGAAAGAGATCTCAAAATAAAATCTCCAACAAACATTATAGCTAAATTTCATAATTATCAGGTCAAGGGAAAAAAAATCTATAAGTGACTAGAAAGAAAAAAAAATCAAGTATCAGGGAATCACAATCAGAATCACACAGGATATAGCAGCTGCAACATTAATGGTTCAGAGGTCATCGATCATGATATTCTGGAGGGCAAAGCAGCTAGGAATAAAACCAAGAATTACTTACCTGGCAAAATTAAGCATAATAGATGAAGGGAGAAAACGGTCTTTCAACGAAATAGAAGGATTTCAAGCCTTCAAAAGAAGAATACAAAAATTAACCAAAAATTTGACCTCCAATGTCATGACCCAAGAGAATAACAGACAGGTTAAAAAAAAAAAAGGAAAGAAAGTATAAGGGATTTGACACAGCTAAACTCTTTATATCCCTACACAGGCAGATGACACTTGTAACTCAAAAATAGTATCACTAACAGTATAGACAGAAGAAATACATACATACATTGTACATATATATGTATATATATATAATATTATATGTAATAATATATAATATATGTTATATGTAATATTATATATAATATCTAATATATCTAGTGTTATATATATGGTGTGGGTATAAGGTGTATTTGAGGGAATGACATGAAAGTTAAGGGATGAGAAAGACAAATACAATAGGCATAGATGTAAGGGAGAGATAGAATGGGGTAAATTATCTGGCATGAAGAAATAAGAAAGGTCTATTACAGTGCAAAGAAAGATGGATGGGTGGGCAATGAGTATTGTTTGAAGCTTACTTTTGTCAGTAGTGGGCTCAAAGAGGGAATAATATACACAATCAGTTGATTGTGTATACACAATATACACAATCTATTTTACTGAACAAAGAAGTGGGAGCAGAGGAGATTATGTAATTTGGAAGGGGGGATCTGAGGTAATGGAGGGAAGATCAGGTTAAGTGGTAGACAGAAGCAAAATGCTAGTGAGGTGGGAAAGAATGAAAGGAGAGAAAGGACAAACAGGAGGAAGAACAGGACAGAGGGAAATACATTGGTGGTAACCATAAATGTGAATGTTAATGGGAAGACACATTTTTTGAAAGATTCTTGAGCTCTGGGAGCAAATAGCACACAGAATTAGAACACAAAATACTGAAATTGAAAGAAAATTGACCAAATGGGAAAAAACACAAAATAACAACAATATTAACAAAATACATGAATTTTATGAAAGTCAAAAACATTACTGATGCTGAATAGGAATACTCAGAAATAAAGTCATATCATATTTCTCCAAGAATTAAAAATTTAAAAAAAAAAAACCCTGAATTTCATAATACAGGAAATAACATAATAAAAACACAAGATATTGTGAATTCAGGTAAGAAAGCATTGCTTGAGAAAATACATAGATCCCTACCAGCAGAGGAGGAACCAAATTCCAATACATATTGTAGTAAAAATTTACAATTTCAAAAGCAAACATATTTTCAAGTAGTCAGAGAAAAATACATAAGAGAGAGGTAATTTGAACAGCACACAGTAATTTATTTTGCATTCATGAGAAACTGCTAGACAGAATGGAGAAGTATATATTTCAATAAGAAAGGCACTCAAGCTACAATTATAAATAATATATCCTAAATACCTTTACCTAATTATGAATGAAAAATATTCATGTCCAGCACAATAGAAGCATAGGAGATATTCTTGAAAAAAAGACACACACACACACACACACACACACACACACACACATATATATATATGCAAAAAAATCCAGATTGTTTAATGTAAAAAAAAAATAAAACCAACAATAGAAGCCCAAAAAGGTAAGCACAATTATTGATAGAAAGAATAAATAATAAATCCATGCTCTTATGTTTATAGGTAATAGTCTAACAAGGAGTGATATAGATTACTTCTCTCCCAGGTCATTTTACCTGCAGTCACTCTTTCCTCTTCTGCCCATCTTGATCCATTCCTGAATTACATTTAACTGTACAATATCTATTTCTCTGAATCCTCATCCCCCTTAATCATTTCACCAACTACACTCTGACAAGTCTAAGCTTTGGATAAATCCTACTCTCTGCTGTCTTTTCTCCTATCCATATGTCAAATGAAGATGGGGAAAATCAGTCAATCATACTTATTGGGTCCACTACAAATTTATGTTACACACCCTGTACTGGGCTATCCTGCCAGTAGGCAATCCTACTATGCCTCTTTTACCAACTCACCATCTCACTTTCTATGGTAACTCTTTAAAACTTTTTTCATTCCTCCTCAATTTTCCATGACTCACTCTCGCTCTTTCTCAGCTGAACACTGACTAATATTTTACAGAAAAACCAAGGCTATTTGTTGTGAGCTCTCTCTTATCTTATCCCTTCTTCCTCAATTAATATCACTCATATATCTTCTGCCACTGTCTCCTTTTTCACTTCCGCCTCACATTATAATGTGACCTTACTCTTTACTAAGGTAAATCCTTCTACCTGTTCAAGATATTGCATTCCATCTCATCTCCTCTAAAAGATATCACCCTCTTTCATCCACATTCTATCACTTATTTTTAAAATCTCCCTGTCTACTTGTTCCTTTCTTATTGCCTACAAATGTGCCCATATCTCTCACTTCCTCAAAAAACCTTCACTTGATCCTCCATCCCTGCTCATTCTCATTCTATGTCCCTTCTGCCTTTCATGGCTAAACTCCTTGAAAAATGGTATCTATAATATGTATATCTACTTTTTTATCCTCTTGGTTTCTTATTAATCAATATAATTGGACTTCTGACCCTCATAATTTCGCTGAAATTATTCTATCCAGAAGGTACTGATGATCTCTTAGTAGCTAAATCCTATGGCCTTGTCTCAAACTTTATTCTCCTTGAACTATCTACAGCATTTGATATTGTTATCTTCCTTGTTTCACTTATACTCTCTTCTCTTTAAATTTTTAGGAGACCATTCTTCTTGTTATCATTCTAAATATTTGACCATGCTTTCTCAATCTACTTTGCTGGGTCTTGTTCTGTATCACACCTTCTAATCATAACACAGTGTTATGAAACCCTGTTACTGAACTACAGACACATACCTTCTCTTTGCTGGAATGTTCTTTAGTGGAACCAGTTCTTTTCCCACTCTGGAGTAATGTTCCAATGCTACTTGCATTTCATTTCCTTGCTGCTATTGGTTTTACCCTATTATCCTGTAGAATTATTTAAAATAAATACATATGCCAATACAATTATTATTCTTTTGCATTTCCCTTTCCCTTATATACAAGGTAGTGGGGCAACAACTCTTTTTATCTGCTTTTCTACTTTTTTTCTTTTCTTTTCTTTGATTTTTTTAAAAGAAAAATTATTATTTACTTTTGATTTATCAACAATCACTTCCACATGCTTTTAAGTTGAAAATTATTCTCCCCCTTCCTCCCCCCCTACCCTCCCCAAGATGGACACAATCTGATATAGGCTTTACATTTACATACCCATTAAACATATTTTCACATTAGTGAAGTTGTAAGTAAAAATTAAAACCAATAGGAGGAACCATCAGAAAGATGAAACAAAACTCAACAGAAGGTAAAAATAAGTGATAGTGATTAGACTTCCATAGTTCTTTCTTTGGATGTGAACAGCATTTTTCATCCCGAGGCCTCTGGAGATGTCTTAGATCCCCATAATGCTGAGAAGGGTTCAGTTTAACAATCTTAGTCATTGCATAACGTGGCTGTTATTGTGTACAAAGTCCTCTTGGTTCTGCTCACTTCACTCAGCATCAGACATATAAGTCTTTCCAGGTTTTTCTGAAGTCAGCCTGTTCATCATTTCTTATAGCACAATAGTATTCCATTACATTCATATACCACAACTTGCTCAGCCATTCCCCAATTGATGGGCATCCTCTCAATTTCCAATTCTTTGCCACCACAAAAAGAGCTGCTATGAATATTTTTGTACATGTGGGTCCTTTTCCCATTTGTTTGATCTCTTTGGGATATAGCCCTAGAAGTGCTATTGCTGGATCAAAGGGTATGCACATTTTTGTAGCCCTTTGGGCATAGTTCCAAATTGTTCTCCAAAATGGTTGGATCATTTCACAACTCCACCAACAATGTATTAGTGTTCCAATTTTCCCACATCTCTCCAACATTTATCATTTTCCTGTTTTGTCATGTTGGCCAATCTGATAGGTGTGATGTGGTACCTCAGAGTTGTTTTGATTTGCATTTCTCTAATCAATAACGATTTAGAGCATTTTTTCATATGACTATAGATGGCTTTAATTTCTTCATCTGAGAACTGTCTGTTCATATCCTTTGACCATTTATCAATTGGGGAATGGCTTGTGTTCTTATAAATTTGTCTTAATTCTCTATATATTTTAGAAATGAGGCCTTTATCAGAGAGACTGGTTGTAAAAATTCTTTCCCAATTTTCTACCTTCCTTCTAATCTTAGTTGCATTGGCTTTGTTTGTGCAAAAACTTTTCAATTTAATGTAATCAAAATTATCCATTTTGCTTTTAATATGTTCTCTATCTCCTGTTTGGTCATGAATTCTTCTGTTCTCCATAGATCTGATAGGTAAACTATTCCTTGTTCTCCCAGTTTACTTATGGTATCAGCCTTTATATCTAAGTCATGAACCCATTTTGACTTTATTTTGGTATATGGTGTGAGATTTGGGTCTATGCCTAGTTTCTGCCATACTCTTTTCCAGTTTTCCCAGCAGTTTTTTTCAAAGAGTGGGTTCTTATCCCAGAAGCTGGGGTCTTTGGGTTTATCAAATAATAGATTACTATAGTCATTGACTACTGTGTCTTGCATATTTAACCTATTCCACTGATCCACCTCCCTATTTCTTAGCCAGTACCAAGCAGTTTTGATGATTGCTGCTTTATAATACAATTTAAGATCTGGAATTGCTAGGCCACCTTCCCCTGCATTTCTTTTCATTAGTTCCTTTGATATTCTGGACCTTTTGTTTTTCCAAATGAATCTTGTTATTATTTTTAACTCTATAAAATAATTTTTGGTAGTTTGATTGGTATGGCACTGAATAAGTAAATTAGCTTAGGTAGGATTGTCATTTTTATTATATTAGCTCGCCTACCCATGAGCAACTGATGTTTTTCCAATTATTTAGATCTGATTTTATTTGTGTGAAAAGTGTTTTGTAATTGTGTTCATAGAGTTCCTGGGTTTGTTTCGGAGGTAGACTCCTAAATATTTTATAATGTCTACAGTAAGTTTAAATGGGATTTCTCTTTCTATCTCTTGCTGTTGGGCTTTGTTGGTAATATATAGAAATGCTGATGATTTATGTGGGTTTATTTTATAGCCTGCAACTTTGCTAAAGTTGTTTATTATTTCAAGTAGTTTTTTACTTGATTCTCTAGGATTCTCTAAGTATATCATCATGTCATCTGCAAAGAGTGATAGCTTTGTTTCTTCTTTGCCTATTCTAATGCCTTCAATTTCTTTTTCTTCTCTTATTGCTAAAGCTAAGGTTTCCAGTACAATATTGAATAACAGTGGTGATAATGGACATCCTTGTTTCACCCCGATCTTATTGGAAATGCTTCTAGCCTGTCCCCATTACATATAATGCTTGCTGAAGGTTTTAGATAATGCTATTTATTATTTTAAGGAAGACTCCATTTATACCTATGCTTTCTAGTGTTTTTAATAGGAATGGGTGTTGTATTTTATCAAAAGCTTTTTCTGCATCTATTGAGATGATCATGTGGTTTCTGTTGGTTTTGTGTTGATATGCTCAATGATGCTGATAGTTTTCCTAATATTGAACCAACCCTGCATTCCTGGTATAAATCCTACCTGGTCATAGTGTATTATTCTTGTGATAAGTTGCTGCAATCTACTTGCTAGTATTTTGTTTAAAATTTTTGCATCTATATTCATTAGAGAAATTGGTCTATAATTTTCTTTCTCTATTTTGACTCTTCCTGGTTTAGGTATCAACACCATATTTGTATCATAAAAAGAATTTGGTAAGACTCCTTCTTCACCTATTTTCCCAAATAGTCTATATAGTATTGGAATTAATTGTTCTTTAAATGTTTGATAGAATTCACATGTAAATCCATCTGGCCCTGGAGATTTTTTCCTAGGGAGTTCATCAATGGCTTGTTCAATTTCTTTTTCTGAGATGGGGTTATTTAAGTATTTTACTTCCTCTTCGTTAATCTGGGCAATTTATATTTTTGTAAATATGTATCCATTTCACTAAGATTGTCAAATTTGTTGGCATATAGTTGGGCAAAATAATTCCTAATTATTGTTTTAATTTCCTCTTCCTTGGTGGTAGCTTCCCTTTTCATTCTTGATACTAGTAATTTGGTTTTCTTCTTTCTTTTTTTAATTAAATTAACCAAAGGCTTATCTATTTTATTGTTTTTTCATAAAACCAGCTCTTAGTTTTATTTATTAGTTCAATAGTTTTCTTAATTTCAATTTTTTAATTTTTCCTTTGGTTTTCAATATTTCTAATTTGGTGTTTAGTTGAGGATTTTTAATTTGTTCTTTTTCTAGTTTTTTTAGTTGTATGCCCAATTCATTAATCTCCTCTTTTTCTATTTTATTTATGTAAGCATTTAGAGATATAAAACTTCCCCTAAGAACTGCTTTTGCTGCATCCCATAGGTTTTGGTATGTTGTCTCATTATTGTCATTCTCTTGAATGAAATTATTGATTGTTTCTATGATTTGTTGTTTGACCCAATCATTTTTTAGGATTAGATTATTTAGTTTCCAATTATTTTTTAGTCTATCTTTCCATGGCCCTTTATTACATATAATTTTTATTGCATCATGATCTGAAAAGGATGCATTTAATATTTCTGCCTTTCTGCATTGGATTGTGAGGTTTTTATGCCCTAGTACATGGTCAATTTTTGTGTATGTGCCATGTACTGCTGAGAAAAAAGTATATTCCTTTCTATCCCCATTCAGTTTTCTCCAGAGGTCTATCATACCTAACTTTTCTAATGTTCTATTCACCTCCTTAACTTCTTTCTTGTTTATTTTGTGGTTAGACTTATCTAGTGCAGAGAGGGGAGGTTCAGGTCCCCCACTAGTATAGTTTTGCTGTCTATTTCTTCCTGTAACTCCCTGAACTTCTCCTGTAAGAATTTGGATGCTATACCATTTGGTGCATATATTTTAATGATATTACTTCATTGTCTATGGTGCCTTTTAGCAGGATGTAGTTTCCTTCCTTATCTCTTTTGATTAGATCTATTTTTGCTTTTGCTTTGTCTGAGATCAGGATTGCTACCCCTGCTTTTTTTACTTCAGCTGATGCATAATATATTCTGCTCCAGCCTTTTACCTTTACCCTGTATGTGTCACTCTTTTTCAAATGTGTTTCCTGTAAACAACATATTGTAGGATTATGGTTTTTAATCCATTCTGCAATCCATTTCTGTTTTATGGGAGAGTTCATCCCATTCACATTCACAGTTATGATTACTATCTGTGTCTTTTTCTCCATCCTTTTCCCCATTTTGCTTTTCTTTCTCCTTTTTCCTTTCCCCCCTAGTGTTTTGCTTTTGACCACTGCCTCCTTCAGTCCCTCCCCCTTTTATTATCCCTTTCCCTTTTCTTCCCCTTTACTTACTGCTTCTTCCCTCCCTCCTCTTCCCTTTTCTTTCCCCTTTTCCCTCCTACTGCCTATAGGGCAAGTAAGATTTCTATACCTAACTGATTATACTATGTCCCTTCTTGAGCCAAATCTGTTGAGAGTAAGGTTCAAACAATGCTCCTCCTCTCCCTTCTTTCCCTCTGCTGTAATAGGATTTTGTGTCTTTTCCTGTAATGTAATTTACCCTTGTCTGCCTCCTCCTTTCTCAGTACATTTTCTAAGATCAGATTGATCCACTTATTTGGATCCATTTAATCCACTTGATTAGATTATTTTTTTATCATTACATCAAAGTCAACTAATATCTACCCTCTTTATGTATACTCCTTTAACAAGGTGTAATAACAATACAGTTCTCAAGGGTTGCAAGTCATATTCCCTTGTAGGGGTTTAAACAGCCCCCCCCTTATTAACAACATATTGTATCCTTCTGTCCCATTTACCTTTTTAAGTCCTTCTTGAGTCCTGTACTTGAAGATCAAATTTTTTGTTGAGCTCTGGTCTTTTTATCAGGAAAGTTTGGAAGTCTCCTATTTTTGAATATCCACCTCCTCCCTTGAAAAATGATGCTCATTTTTGCTGGGTAATTGATCCTTGGCTGCATTCCAAGCTCCTTTGCCTTACGGAATATCATGTTCCATGCCCTGCGGTCTTTTAATGTAGAAGCTGCAAGGTCCTGTGTAATCCTGACTGTGGTTCCATGATATTTAAATTTTTTTGCTGCTTGCAGCACCTTCTCTTTCATCTGGTAATTTTGGAATTTTGCTATTATATTCTTGGTGTTGTCAATTTGGGATCTCTTTCAGGTGGTGACCGGTGGATTCTTTCTATGGTTATTTTCCCTTCTGGTTCTAGGACTTCTGGGCAGTTTTCCTTTATGATTTCCTGAAAGATACTGTCCAGGCTCTTTTTTTCATCATGATTTTCAGGTAGTCCAATAATTTTTAAATTGTCTCTCCTGAGTCGATTTTCCAGGTCGGTTGTTTTACTGATGAGGTATTTTACATTTTCATCTATTTTTTCATTTTTTTGTTTCTGTTTGACTGATTCTTGCTCTCATAGAGACATTAGTTTCCATTTGTCCAATTCTAGTTTTTAACAGATTGTTTTCTGTTAGTTTTTACTTCCTTCTTCAACTGGCCAATTGTGTTTTTTAGGGACTTGTTTCTTCAGTGTACTCTTCTGTTAGTTTTTGTCTTCCTTCTTCAATTGGCCAATTGTGTTTTTTAGGGACTTGTTTTCTTCAGTGTATTTTTTTTCCAATTGGCCAATTGTATTTTTGAAGGACTCTTCTACCTCTCATTTGACTATTACAATCCTTCTTGAGCTCTTCTAAGAAGGCTTTTTGGGCTTCAGACCAGTTCATATTCCCTTTTGTTGTTGCAGATGTGGGTTTGTTGACAATGTTGTCCTCTTCAGAATTTCTGTCTTGATCTTCACTCTTCTCATAATATGAATCTATGGTATTTTCTTTTTACTCATGGTGTTTCTTTATTCCCTGGCCTTTAAAGAGATTGAGTTCTCCTTCTGGGGAACAAAGGGTACTGACCTAAGCTTCTTGTGTCAGGAGCCTAGGTCTTGGTCACTGGCTTTGTGTGCTGGGGCCTCTTATGCTGGCAATTGGAGGCTGCAGGTTTCTGGCAGCTTACCTTGTGTTGGGCTGGAATCAGCAAGGCTGGAACTTTCAGGCAATTCTAGGTTGCCTGTTTTTCCTTTCCTTTAGCTTTCTTCAACTCCTTTTAGATGGGTGCTGCAGGGTGTTTATCTGCCTGGGGCTCCCTGCAGTGTTGTCTCCCTCTTTTGCTAATGCACTGGGAGATTCCTTTGCGGTGAGTGCCGAGGCACCTGGTGGTTTTCTGAGCTGGTTTCCAGTTCCCCCACCCTCACTGAGGCACTTGGGGATCCAGGTGTTGGTATTTGCCTGCACTACCACCTAGGATTCAGGATTTCTTCACAGTTGGAGGCTGCAGGGCTCCTACAGCTCACCTGGTGTTGGATTGGAATCAGCAAGGCCAGGACTTTAGGAAGCCTTTAGCTTGTTTTCTTTACCTCCTTTCAGATGAGTGCCACAAGGTATTTATCCACCTGGGGCCCCTTGTAGTTCTACCTCCCTTATTTTTTGCTGAGGCCTGGGAGACCCGTTTGCTGGGCTGTTGCACTGCTTATCCCTGTCTTTCTTCTAGTTCGGGTGTTCCAGGGTTTTTTTTTTTTTCCTGGGGTGATATTTTCTCGGTTTTCAGAGGTTGATAGGGGAGAGTGAGAGCGACTGCCTTTTCACTCTGCCATTTTGGCTCCCTACTTTTTTTCTTTTTTACTTTCTCCTTTTTCATGCAAATGTCCATGCTATTATCCCACTTCAGGCTCCATATTTATTTCTCCAGATTTTTTTTAACACAATTATGTGAAAGTCCTTTCACCCTGCAAGATCAAGAAAATTTTAAAGTGAATACACCACCAATGAAAATGAAATTAAAGTAATTATTAGAGCTATTTTCTCCAATTATATGTCAATAAATTTAACAAAGTGAAACATTGAATTTCTATAAATATATGAATTGACCAAATTAATGGAAGAAGGAATAGAATACTTAAGTTAACTCTGTCTTAGAAAAAGAAATTGAACAATTCAAAAATAATCTCCCGAAGAAAAAAATCTCATTTTTTTTCTGCAGATGGATTCACAAATAAATTCTACCCAATATTTAAGAATAATTAATTCCAGTGCTATATAACTCTCAACAGTGGCTGCTGGATTGGGAAAAGATCAGTTTATATCTCTTAATCCTAAAGAAGGCCAATGCCAAAGAATGGTCAAATTACTAAAAAAATTTTTTTTGCTCATTTTGCATATCAACAAGATTATGTTTGAGATTCTGTAAGCTATGCTTCAGCAAAGTATGAGCTGAGAAATGCTGGAAGAGCATGCTATTTTTAGAAGTGGTGGAATAACCAGAAACCAAATTACCAACATTTGTTAGATTATAAAGAAAAGAAGTTTCAGAAATAAAGTCTACTTCTGCTTCATTGATGACACTAAAGACATTTGCTGTGCGTATCAAAACAAAATGAATGTGTCCAGTCCTCAAAAAGATGGGAATACTAGACCATCATACTTTTCTCTGGAGGAACCTGTCTTCAGGCCAACAAGCAATAGTTATAACTAAACATTGAACAAGTGTTTGGTTTAAGATTGGGAAAGAAGTAGGACAAAGATGTATATTGTGACCTCAATTATTTAATTTATGTGCGAAGTTCATCATGTGAAATGACAGGCTGTAAAAATCAAAAGCTGAAATTAAGGTTGCTGGAACAAATATAAACAATTTCAGATATGCAGATGATACCACATTGATGTTAGAAAGTAAAGAGGAAGTAAGAAGCCTTTTGATGACTTAAAGAGGAGAGTGTAAAATATGCTAGGAAAGCTTAACATCACAAAAATCAAGATTTTGGCAATTGATCGCATCATTTCCTGGTAAAAGGGGAGAGAAGAAATGGAAACAGTGTCAGATTTTATATTCTTAGGATCAAAGATAACTACAGATAGTGAATGCAGCCATGAAATTAAAAGATGTTTGCTTCTTGGAAGGAAATCTATGGAAAACATGGAGAACATACTAAAAAACTTAGATGTTACTTTGCTGACAAAGGCCTGAATTGTCGAAGGTATGATTTTCCCAATAGCAATATTTGGCTGTAAGAGCTGGACCATAATAAAAACTGAATCTACACTATAAATTGAATGGCTGTAGAATACTTTTAAGAGTGTCTCGGAAAACAAGGGGATCAAATCAGTCAATACCTAAAATTCAGACTATTCACTGGAAGGTCAAATACTGAAGTTAAAGCTTAACTATTTTGGCCTTATAATGAGAAGATTTGACTAATTGGAAAAGACCTTGATGGTGGAAAAGATTGGAGGAAAAGGAAAAGGGAATAACTGAGGCTAAATTGGGTAGATAGTGTCATAGAAACACTGAACATGAACTTGGACAGACTTTGAGAGAGAGTGAAAAATAGAAAGGGCTGGAGTGATTTGGTCCATGGGTTCATTAGATGTTAACATGACCAAACCACTCAACAGCAACAAGATCAACGTATAAGTATTTGGGGAAAAAATAAGCAAAGAAGGAGGCTTCCCAAATTTCTTTTACAGCAATAATATAGTGATTATACTTAAACCAGGAATAGCCAAAACAGAGAAAGAAAACTATAGAACAATTTCCCTAATGAATACTGATGCAAAAATTTTAAATAAAATAATATTAAGGAGATTGTAGTAGTATGCCACAAAGTTCATACTTTATGAAAGGATGGGATTTATATAAGAAATGCAAGGCTTGTCCAATATTAAGGAAACTATTAGAATACTTGACCATATCAATAACAAAAATAAAAATAAAAATCATGTGATTATCTCAATAGATGAAGAAAAACAAACTTTTAAGAAAATACAACTCAATACTATTAAAAACTCTAGAAAACATAGAAATCAGTTGGGCTTTCCTTAAAATCTAAAACTATCAGCGGGAATAATTTGTAATCAGGATAAACCAAAAGACTTCCCAATGAGATCAGGGGTCATCAAGGATTCCCATTATCACTACTATATTCAATAGTGTACTAGAAATACTAGTTATAGCAATAAGAGAAGAAAATAAATGGAAGGAATTAGAATAAACATTAAAGAAATAAAAAATATCATTCTTTGAAAATGAGATGAGGTATATTGATAAGAGAAATGAAAATTAAAGCAACTCTGAAGTACTACCTCAACCTATCAAATTGGTTATCATGATAGAAATGGGAAATTATAAATATTGGAAGGGGTGTGGAAAAATTGATAAAATAAAGCATTATTGATGGAGTTGTGAACTGATCTAACCAATCTGTAGAGCTATTTGGAACTAGGCCAAAAGGACAACCAAACTGAGTGTATACTTTGATACAAAAATACCACTACTAGGACTATATAACAAAAAGATCAAAGAAAAATAAAAAGGACGTATGTGGACAAAATTGTTAACAGTAGTTCTTTTTGTGGTGTCAAAGAATTGGAAATCTAGAGTATTCCCATTGATTTGGGAATAACTGAAAAAGTTGTAGCATATGATTGTGATTGAATACTATTGTGCTATAAGAAATGACAAGCAGGGAGGGGGAACCAAGATGGCAGAGTAAAGGCAGGGACTCTCCTGAGCTCTCCCCCTAATCCCTCCAAATACCTTTAAAAATTACTCTGAACCAATTCTAGGGCAGCAGAACCCACAAAAAGATGGAGTGAAACAAATTTCAAGTCCAAGACAATGTGGAAGGTTGGCAAGAAGGTCAGTTGCACCAGGGTGAGAGAGAAGTGCAGAATTGGCTCATAAAACCATTCTCATTATTAGGGTAGTTAGAAGGAGTACATAAAGACATAGTGTACAGGTGTGAGTTGAATATAAAGCGATGATATCAAAAAAATAAAATTAAGGGGTGAGAGAGGAATATAGTGAGAGAAAGGGAAAGGTGGAACATGGCAAATGTTCTTACAAAAGAGATAAGAAAAAGCTTTTACAGTGGAAGGGAAGAGGAGGAGAGGTTTTTGGGGAGACAGTGATCTTAATCTCATCAGAATTGGGTCAAAGATAGAATAATACACACAATAATTGGATATAAAAATCTATCTTACCCTACAGGAAAGTAAAAGGGGAAGGGGATTACAGAAAGGGGAGTGACAGAAGAAAGGGCTGATTGGGGGTGGGGTAGTCAGAAGCAAAACATTTTTGAGTAGGGAAAGGGTGAAAGGAGAGACAGAATAAAATAAATGGGGAGAGTATAGGATAGAGGAAAATACAGTTAGCAATAGTATTTGTGAAAAAAAAAATGAAGAAAGTTTCTCTGATAAACACCTTAAAATATAGAGAACTCAGTCAAATTTATTAAAAAAAAGTCATTTTCCATTTGATAGTCAATAGATATGATCAATTTTCAGATGAACTGATCAAATCTATCTATCATATGGGAAAAATACTGTAATTCACTATTGGTTGGAGAAATGTGAATTAAAATAATTCTGAGATACTATCTCACACCTGTTAGATTGGCTAATAGGAAAGAAAAGGTAAATAACAAATGTTGGAAAGAATGCTCGGAAGATGAGACATTAATACATTGTTGGTGGAGTTGTGACCTGATTCAATTGTTCTATAGAGCAACTCGAAACTATTCTCAAATCATTATAAAATCATACATACCCTTTGACCTAGCAATACAATTACTCAGTCTGTAGCCAAAAAAGATTTTTTTTTTTAAAAAAGCACCTCTTTGTACAAAAATATTTACAGCATCTCTTTTCTTGGGCAAATGATTATAAATTGAGGCGATGCCTATCAGTTGGGGGGGTTGTTAAACAAGTTGTGGTATGTGATTATGATGGAACTTATAAGCAGTGAAGGAGAAGAGTTCTGCTTCCAGGAGCCAAGATTTCAGAGTAAGAAGTAAGTCACTCTCACCATCCCTTATTAACCTCTGAAAACCCAGAAAATATCACCCCAGAAAAAAACCCTGGAAGAGCTGAAGCCGAAAAAAGACAGGGTGCAGCAGTCCAGTAGCCAAGTTAGATTGAGGGGTTAACAGGAAAGACCTCTCTTGCCCTGGGAAAGGGGGAGCAGTAAAGAACAGGAAGCATCCCAGCAAGTTAGCAGAATGCCCCACCTCAGCATACCAGGGGGAGATCCAGAACCCCAGGTAGTGGATCAGGCAAACATCAACACCAGGACCCCTGAGTGCCTCACTATGGGCACAGGAACCAGTGGAAACCATCTCAGAAGACCACCACACATAACAGCATTCTCCAGCAGCCAAGTCTCCCAATCCCTCAGCAAAACTCTGGGAAGCACTCCAAAGGGGAAAGCCCCAGGCACAGAAACATCCATCTGCAAGGAGCCAAAGAAAGTGAAAGGAAAGGCTCAGGTGAGCCTGCAACCTCCAAGGGCCAGACTACTCAATTCTATCCTTAAAGCTCCATTGTTGCTGATTCCAGCCCAATGCCAGGTAAGCTGCCAGATCCCTACAACCTCCAACTGCCAGGCCCCAGAACACAAAAGCAGTGACCAGGCCCCAGGTTCCCAACACGAGGAGCTTGGGTCAGTGCCCCCTGCTCCCCAGCAGGAGAAATAAGTCTTTTTAAGGGCCAGGAAATAAACACCATGATGAGACCAGTGAAGATCAAGGCAGAAATTCTGAAGAGGACAACATTGTCAACAAACCCACATCTGGAACCTCTAAAGGTAATATGAACTGGTTGGAAGCCCAAAATGCCTTCTTGGAAGAGCTTAAGAAAGACTTTAAAAGTCAAATAGGAGAGGTAGAAGAAAAATTGGGAAAATAAATGAGAGCTATGAATGGAGAGAGTCAATAGCTTGGAAAGGGAAGGATAAAAAATAACTGAAGACAATAACTCCTTAAAAAACAGAATTGGCCTAACAATAAAGGAGACCCAAAAACTCACTGAGAAGAATTCTTTTTTTTTTGTAATTGTAAATTTTCTCATTTATTAAGAAACAATAATATTCCATTTCATTCTTATTCCACAATTTGTTTAACCATTCCACAAAAGAAGGATACTCCCACTTGGTTTCAAATTTGGAGCTCCATCAAATAGCTTGTCTTCTTAATGAGGGGGAGTAGGGAAAGAGGAAGGGACAGGATTTGGAACACGAAATTTTAAAAACTAATGTTAAAATTGATTTTATGTGGTAACTGAAGAAAAAATAAAATATTAAGCAAATTTCTAAAAAAAAACATTAGATATTTTACATGTAATTGAAGGGGACATAAAATAAAAGGAAATAATGTATTGATATCTTTTGGGTCTACATCATCTTTATTTCTGAATATATCTCCTCCCTCACCTACCTAAGAAGCCAACACATATAACAAAGAAGGTGAAATAGAGGGGGGAAATGTGCCTTGCAGTCTCATTATGTATGTAGCTACAGAAGCACTATTTAGTGCAAAAGCACCTGCTTCTTTCCCTTATAGCTCAATGTAGATACATTTGTTACATAGTTACCCTGCTTATCCAAACAGTAAAAATTCTTCTAACAGGGTCTGACAGCAATTATTCTGACACCTGCTGACAAAGCAGCGTGAAACATGGCCAGCCCAAAGTGTTCTCCCTCACTTTGAGCTCTTAACAGGGGGTGACCATGGGAAAGAGTGAACAGAACCCTAAAGGATTTTTCTAAAGCAGAAATCTCAGCCATTGATGCACATAGAAGGTAAATCAATTGTGGTCTCCATAGAGTACTGCCACAAACCAGAATTCTCGTTTGTTCATATATACTTCATTCTAACTAAATGTCTTTGTTTCATGGTGAAAAAGTCAGGATACACTTTTTCCCCCTTCTCACAGTTAAATTGAGTATAAATGATTTAAATATTTTTAACACTTCTAGAAAAAGATAAATTTCTCCTTTATTGTATGTTCTCCTTATTTTACTGTCATTAAGAAAAATGAGAAGGCTAAAAATTAGTATTCATCACATGTAGAAATTTCAAGTAGTCAGTGTACAAATATATAAAAATGATGAGAATTATATTAACTACTTTAGAGAGAACTACAAAGACTAAGTGTACCAAATATACTCTCTCCCTCTCTCTCTCTCTCTCTCTCTCTCTCCATATACTTATATATGATCTATATAGATAGAAAGATACATATATTCATAGTATCTATTTATACAGATTTATCTATTTATTTATACATTCAAGAGAAATAGAAATAAATAGATCACTAGATAGACATAACCACAAACAGATTTATCTATCTAAAACTAAAGACCCTATTTTCCTAAAATTACTTTCCTTTGCTTGATTTCTGTATTTCTGTTCATGTTGTTACCATCTTACTCACCATCCAGGTTCTCTATCTACCAGGCTTCTTTGACTCCTTCCATTTTCTTTCTTCTCCCAACATCCAGTCAATCCGCAAATCTCATCAATTATGTCTGTAAAACATTTTTGAGCTATTACTAAGGTAACACAACCTAACGTACAGAACAGGAGACTTAAATTCAGTTAGTCATGAACCCTTCCACTGACCCTTATTATGTATATTACTCTGGGTGACTACTTAACCTCTCTAAACTTCAGTTTGCTTATCTGTTAAATGGGTGTCATAATAGCATTTACCTCATTAGATTGTTGTGAAGATCAAATGATGTAATATATAAAGGCACTTTGCCAACCCAAATGTGCTTTATAACCAATAGATATTATTAAGGGCCAAGCTTCGTTGTAGATGAAGCAGACATAATTCTAGTAGCTCTCACCTTCCAAGAGGCACCTAATCTCATTGGAGCCAATGTCTAAAAACTCTGGTGCAGGATTACTTGAGGCTCCACTCTGATTTGACCTGTAATCTAGACTCAGGAAGCAAAAGGGAGAGAAGTCTGACCCCTAAGAGTCTGTAAAGCATGGTGTTAAAATGATAGTGTGGCAAATGAAAATGTCTAACTGTGGCTGATCAGGCCAATATGAGCCCCAGATGCTCTACCACAGGTCAGGCACAAATAGTCCATGTGAACATTTGGTATAGATTCTTTAAATTTGCATATTTCATGTTTCTTTTGAACTACTTCAATTCTCCTTTACTTTTAGAGCATAGCACCTTCTCTGATGAGGCAGATTATGTTGAGTGGTCCTCTGCCAGTGTCTTCTATGTCATGCAATCAGTTCCAAAGTTTTTTTTCTTTTCTTTCTTTTATTTTTCTGACCACCATGTGAGTGAGTGTTTGTCCTGTATGAGTTCTCCATAAAATACTCTTTTAGGCAAATGTATGCTTGGCATTAGAATAGCGTGATCACCACATCAAAATTGTGCTCTCTTCAGCAGAGTTTGAATTCTTGGCAGTTTAGTTCAAGAAAGGACCACAGTGTCTGGTATCTTACTCTGACAAGTGATCTTCAGAATCTTCTTAAGACAATTCAAATGGAAGAAATTAAGTTTCCTGTCATGTTGCTGGTATACTGTCCAGGTTTCACTGGCATACAATGAGTTTAGCACAATGGCTGTGTAGACCTTCAGTTTCATAGTCAGTCAAATACCTCTTTTCTCTCACACTTCCTTTTGAGCCTCTCAAACACTGAGCTAGCTCAGACAATTCATGTGTCCACCTCATTATCAATGTGTACTTCTCTGGAAAGTATACTGCCAATGTAATTGAACCTATCCACGGAATTCAAAACTTTTCCATTCATTGTAACCAACGGTTCCACATACAGATGGTGCGGTGCTGATTGATGGAGTACCTGTGTTTTCTTAGTGCTGATTGTTAGGCCAAAATTAGCACAAATAGTAAAACTTGATCCATACTTTATTCATCTCAACTTCAGAGGCACCATTGACTGCACAATTATCTGCAAAAAAAATAGTCATGCACACCATTCCCTCCACTTTGGTGTTGGCTTGTAGTCTTTTCAAGTTAAATAATTTGCCATCAGTGGGGTAGCTGACCTTGATGCTGTGTTCATCCTCGTTGAAGGACTTTAACAACAGGACAGAAAACATTATGTTAAAAAGATTTGTAATCATGTGAATGACAGAATAAATATTATAAGAGGGGGACTTTTTTAAAAATCTTAATATTTTATTTTTCCCAATTACATGTAGAAACAATTTTAACATTTTTTTTGAAATTTTGAGTTCCAAATTATCTCCTTCTCTTCCCTCCCCCCACCCATTAAGAGGGCAAGCAATTTGACATATGTTATACATGTGTAGTCATGAAAAACATGTTTCCATGTAAGTCATTCTTTGGAAAAAAAACAGACAAAAAAAAAAACCAAATAGGGAAAGTAAAGAAAAAGATTTTTGGATCTGCATTCAGGTTCTACCAGTTCATTCTCTGGAGATGGACAACACCTTTCATCTTGGTCATTGTATTGCTGAGAATAGCTAAGTTATTCATAATAGATCACCACACAATATTGATGTTAATATGTAAAATGTTTTCTTGGTTCTGCTTATTTCACTCTGCATCAGTTCATGTAAGTCTTCCATGATTTTTTTCCCCCTGAGATTATCCTTCTCATCATTTCTTAAAGCACAATAGTATTCATCACAATCATATACAAGTTGTTCAGCCATTCCCTCAATTTCCAATTATTATACTGCTATAAATATTTTTGTACACATAGTTACTTTTCCTTTTTATTTTTTTTTCATCTCTTTGGGATAAAGACTTAGTGATATTGCATGGTCAACGGGTATGTATGTTTGGGCATAGATCCAAATTTCTCTCCAGAGTGGTTGAAACAACACACAACTTCACCACTATTACATAAGTGTTTTAATTTTCCCACATCCTTTCCAACATTTGTCGTTATCCTTTTCTGTCATATAAGCCAATCTGACAGATGCAAGGTACTAGCTCAGAATTGTTTTACTTTGCATTTATGTCATTAATAGTGATTTAGAGGATTTTTCCATGTGCCTAAAGATAGTTTTGATTACTTTCAAAACTGCCTATTTATATCTTTTGACTATTTATCAGTTGAGGAATGGCTCTGATTTCTATCATTTTGGACCAGTTTTCTACATGTTTGAGAAGTGAATTATTTATCAGAGAAACTCACTGTAATTTTTTTTTCACAGCAATGATTATTAATTATGTGTTTCCCCTCATCCTATTCCGTCCCCCGTTTATCTTACTCCCTCTCTCCTTTTACCCTGTCTATTCTCAAAAGTGTTTTGCTTGTGACTTTTACCTCCCTCAAACTTCCCTCCCTTCTTTCAGTGCACACATACACTCACTCACACACACACACACACACACACACACACACACACACACACACTTCTCTTATTCCCTTCCCTTCCTACTTTCTTATATAGTAAGAGATTTTACACTCAACTGAGTGTGTATATCATTCCATCTTTGAGCCAATTCAGATGACAGTAAGGTTGATGTGCTCCCCTCCCCACTTCCCCCATTTTCCTCTGCACTCTAAAAGCTCTTTCATGCCTCTTTTATGTCAGGCAATTTATCCCATTCTACCTCACCATTTCCCCTCCTCCCAGTGTATTCTTTTTCCTCATCCTTTTTTTTTTTTAGATAATCATACCATCACAAACAACTCACACCTCTGCTTACTGTCTAGTATACTCCTTCTAATTACACTAATAATGAGAAACGTTTTAGGAGTTATATCATTTTCTCATATATGAATAAAAGCAGTTTAACCTTATCAAATCTCTCATGATTTCCTTTTAATGTTTAACTCATTTATGCTTTTCCATCTTGTATTTGAAAGTCAAATTTTCTGTACAGATCTGGTCTTTTCATCAGGAAGACTTAAAATTCCTCTATTTCATTAAATATTCATTTTTCCCATGAAGGATTATACTCAGTTTGGCTGGTTATTTGATTCTTGGTGGTAATCCTAGCATGTTTGCCCTCTGGAATATCATATTGCAAGCCCTCTAATCATTTAATGTAGAAGATGCTAAATCTTGTGTTATCCTCATTATGACTCCATGATATTTGAATTGATTTTTTTTTTCCTATTTGCAGTATTTTCTACTTCATCTGGGAGTTCTGAAATTTGGCTATAATATCCCTGTGTTTTTATTTTGGGGTCTCTTTCACTAGGTGATCAGTGGATTTTTACAATTTCTATTTTATTTTCTGGTTCTAGAATATCAGGGCAATTTTCTTTGATAATTTTTGAAAGATGATATTTTTCCTGGGTCTATTTTCCAGGCCAGTTGTTTTTCCAATGAGATATTTCATATTTTTTTCTGCTATTTTTTCTTTCTTTTAATTTTGTTTAATTGTTCCTTGATGCCTCATAAAATCATTAACTTCCACTTACCGATTGTAACTTTTAAGGAATTATTTTCCTTAGTGAGGTTTTCTACCTCCTTTTCCATTTGGCTGATTCTATTTTTTAAAATTAATTTATTTTGATTTACCATTAATTATTTTCATAAGCTTTTGAGTTTTAAATATTTTACCTCTCCCTCCCCACCTCCTTCCCCAAGACAGCACACAGCTGATATAGGCTATACATATACATTTGGATTAAACATATTTTCACATTAGTGATGTTGTAAGAAAGAATTAGAACCAATAGGAGGAACCACCAGAAAGAGGAAACAAAACACAATATAAGAAAAAGAAAAGCAAATAGTATGCTTCAATCTGCATTCAAACTCCATAGTTCTTTCTTTGGATGTGGATAGCATTTTCCATCATGAGGCCTTTGGAGATGTCTTGGATCCTTGTATTGCTGAGGAGGGTTAAGTCTATTAATATTAATCTTCACACAACATGGCTGTTACAATGTACAACATTCTCCTGGTTCTGTTCACCTCACTCAGCATCAGACCATACAAGTCTTTCCAGGTTTTTTCTGAAGTCTGACTGTTCATCATTACATTCATATACCATAACTTGTTTAGCCATTCTCCAACTGATGGGCATCCACTCAACTTCCAGTTCTTTGCCACTACAAAAAGAGCTGCTATAAATATTTTTTGCATATGTGTCCTTTTCCCATTTATATGATCTCTTTGGGATGCAGCCCTAGAAGTACTATTACTGCGTCACAGGATACATATATTTCTATAGCCCTTTGGGCATAGTTCCAAATTGTTCTCCAAAATGGTTGGATAATTTCACAACTCCAACAACAATGCATTAATGTTCGAATTTTCCCACATCTTCTCCAACATTTATCATTTTCTTGCTTTGTCATGTTGGCTAGTCTGATAGGTGTAGCTAACTCTACTTTTGTGAAGATTCTCTTCAGTGAATTTTTCTGCATCTTTTTTTTTTCCATTTTGTCAATTTTGCTTTTCAAGGCATTCTTCTCTTCATTGGATTTTTATGCCTCCTTTGCCTCCTTTGCCATTTGGCCTATTCTGTTTTTATTTCTTTCCAACATCTATTTTTCCTATATCTATCTTACTTGATTTTTAAAATCCTTTTTGAGCTCTTCCATGTCCTCAGACTATTTTTTTCTTTAGATGCAGGAATTTTTATTTTGTTATCTCCTTCTGAGTGTGTCTTTTGATCTTTCTTGTCACCATGGCAACTTTTTATGTTGAGAATTGTTTTCTATTGTGTTCAGTTTCCCAGACTATTTCTTGACTTTTAACTCTATGCTAAAGTGGGGCTCTGCTTTCCAGGATAAAGGTACTCTATCCCAAGGTTCAGGTTTTTTTGTGCAGATGTTCTCAGAGGTAATTCTGAGGACATGTAAGTTTTTAGCTCTTCCATGATGGTATGATGTAGAAAGAGTTATGAGTCCTGTACTCTACAGTGGTTTATAAGCTATCACAAGCACTCTTTTCAGCTCTGGAATTGTGACCAGCATCCTTGCTACCCTGCAGCTACAAATTCTTCTGCACTAGGACTGAGACTCAAGACTGTTACCCACATCCAAATATGGGCAATGAAACAGAGTCCCCCAAGGGGCCCCTGTAAATTTCCTTCTGACCAATTATCTGACCTTACTATCTGTGGGCTGTGAGGTCTGAAAACTGCCACTGCTGCCACTGATTCAGTTACCCCAAGACCTACTCTTGGTTCCAGATATGTGCTAGTTCAGCCTATGCTGAACTGTGCTTCTATTTCACTCCGGCCCAGCAGAACTTTTCTGATGTCCTTCTAAGTTGTCTTCAGCTGGAAAATTGTTTCACTCTGTCTTTTTCTGGATTCTGCCATTCTAGAATTTGTTTAGAGCCATTATTCAAATGTATTTGTAGGAATCTGGGGAAGAGCTCAGTTAAGTCCCTGCCTTTAATAACACCATCTTGGCTCCACCTCTGAGATGGTCTTATTCTAATTAGGGCCTAGAGGATGTGACTCTGATAATGTCACTCTGTGATAAAGAAACTCATATCTACACTTAGATCACATCTGCCTTGGGCAATCTAGCCAAAGGGATCTACCTCTAAATTTACCTAGATTAGATTATCTTTTCCCTTTAATCAGAACTAAGCTTTCCAAACTGGGTAAGATCTTGCCAAAGATTGAGAAGAAGATTAATCCAATCTCATCACCATCCCCATTCTTCAGAGGCTGTCTAAATAACCTACAGGGTTTGGTTTCTGAATGAACTAGTGGGGGGTGTGTCTGGATTCCCCCATTTACTAGTAATTAGTTATTAATAGTTATTTCTATCAATAAGATTACAAGCTGTAAGGGACTTCAGGAGTTATTTTTAAAAATTCAGAATACATATTTTTCAACTTTATATTTTTTTAAGTAAGATTGGGAAGCTTAGTTTGTCAATCTTTATATTTTAATGGTAAAATGAATTTAAAAAATTAAATGATTTATAATAAATAACTATAAATATGTTTCCTTCCTCCTTTTTTTTTTGTAAACTGTTATAATATTTTTAAACTAAAGCATCACACAGTGCCTGATTTATAGTAAGCAGCTAATAAATGCTTACTGGTAGATTGGTTGCTTTCTTTTACTTCTTGAATGTTAAAATAACTACGAACAAATAATCCTTAAATCTCAGTGTCTAAGATGTCTAGATGGTCTTAAGTTGCCACTGCTTACATCTTTCCTGTCCTGTCTTTTCTCATTGCCAGTACTCTATTTTAGGCTCATTACCTCACACCATCACTAGCTTAATAGTCTTTTAATCTATCTTCCTGTTTCTCTTCTGTCTCCTCTCTGGCTCATTCTAAAAACCACTACCAGGTTAATTTGTCCATAGCCTTCCTTTTTTGTTATTATGACATTCCTCTGATTAAAATCCTTGGGTGTCCTCATTGCCTATTAAATAAGTTCCAATTGCTTAGTTTGGCATTTCAAATCCTCCACCGTCTAGACCAAACAAACCTTTCTGGTTACACCTTTTACTTCTGCTCTGTCTGGGAAAGAAAGTACTGCATTTTTTGAGTGAGGTTGTATTAATCACAAATAATCACATTGCACAAATTCTATCACAGTGATATATAAGATATTTTGACCATATAAAGCAGGGGTCTTGTAAACCCAGATATATTATAGCATTAGTGACCACATTTCTCGTCTAATTGGGTCCACTCATCACAGAGAGATATTTCAATACAATTAAAATAAGCAAATATTTATTGTGTCTATAATGTACATGTACAAAGATGAAAAAAAAATGAAACATCATAATCTCTGCCCTAGAGAAAGTTATATAGCTTAGACATTTGGAAAATGGACTTCAGGTTGAGAAAATATGAATTTAAATGCTACCTTTCTACTTAATTGCCATGGGATTTATGCAGTAATTTTACCTCTTTATGTCTCAGTTTCCTCATCAGTTAAATGAGGGGGCTGGACTTGAAGGTATCTAGGGTCACCTTTAGTTTTAAATCAATAAATTTATCATCTTATTTAGGCTTTTAGAGTGTGTAGTTCAGGACATGTGCACAGGAAAATACAGTGAATGGCAGGATGCAGTAGGAATAATAAAGAGAAAAAATGCCCTAGGAAAATTCAAGCAGGTGCAGATCTCTTTCAGCATAGACTATCCCAAAAACATGGGGTATCATTGAACATATGGCATATGAGTGAAAACTTACTTGGAAGTAATACAAACATTTCAATAGACAATTGAACTAAGAGTGCATTCAGTGCACATCAAGAAGCTCACATGTATCCACACTAAAAGGAGATAATAGTAGATGTAAAGAAGTCCAGTGTGAAATAAATCAAGGTGACAAGTACTGAAAAAATAGGTACAATAATGCATTGTTAATGGTGCTGTGAATAGGTTCAACCATTCTGGAGAACAATTTGGAACTATTCCCAAAGGGCTATAACATCATGTATACCCTTTGACCTAGAAATACCACAACTAGCTCTGTATCCCAAAGAGATCAAAGAAAAAGGAAAAAGCCTTATAATTATGAAATATTTTATGGCAGCTTTTTTTGTGGTAGCAAAGAATCTGAAAAAGAGGGGATTCCCATCAATTGGGGATTGGCTGAACAAGTTGCATTACATGTTTGTGTTGGAATGCTATTGTGCTATAAGAAATGACAAAGGGGATGGCTTAAAAAAAACTTGGAAGACTAATATGAACTGATCAAATGTGAAGTAAGCAGAATAAAGAGCAACACTACACACAGTAACAATATTTTAATAATAATCAATTGTGAAAGATTTTGCTGTCCTGATCAATAAAATGACCAATCGTAATTCCAGAGGATTCATAATGAAAAATGTTATCCACGTCTGGAGAGAAAATTGTTGAACTCTGAATGTAAATCACATTTTTTTCAGTTTATTTTTATTTTTCTTTATTTTTACACAACATGTGTAATATAGAAATAAGTTTTGTCTGCCTTCACATATATATAATAAGTCTCACATTGACTGCCTTCTTAATGGGTGAGAGAAGGGCAGATGGGTGAGAGAGAACTTGGAACTCAAAATTAAAATATACACACACACATACACACACACACACACACACACACATATATATATATATATATGTAATAAACATGGAAAGGTGGTTTCTAGTTAGAGTATAATGAGCCTTAAACGTCAGGCTGAGTGTAAATACAATTGTAATGACTTTGACATTAGGGTTTTTTGGTTACTATAGATTTGTTAAGTGAGGTAGTGATAATGGCCTGAACTGGGCATTAGGAAGATTATTTTGTGAAGGATGTGATGGATGAATTGGGGAAGGGAGTTACTGGAAGCAAGAAAATTAATCATAAGGCTATTTCAAGGCCGTAAATGAAAGTAATGAAGTTCTACACAAGGATGATGATTAGACTAGTTGATGGATATACAAGAATGCATGAAAGCCTGATAGAAGTAACAGAGACCCAAGCAACCAACTGTTGCTAAGGCATGAGAAGCTGATATAACCTCACCCTGCTCGCTTATTGTCTACCTCTGTGTTTAAAATAAAAATAACTCTGAAATTTTTTAATATGTAATTGGGAAAAAATAAAATATTAAACTAAAATTTTATGAAAGAAAACTCAGAATTAATTGCTAATGTCTATGCATCCCAAAGTAAATATATGGTTCACTGTGTCAGTACCCAGCTTGTAAAATGGAAAATATTTATTGAATATAAAAGAATGATATGAAAACTGATTTAAGGGAGGAGATTTTAGCTCAAAATAAATAATTTTATGATAATTTTGTATCTGTAATATGAAAAAATAATCACTGCTCAGTTGCATAAAGCAGCATGCAAAGAAAGAGGAGTTGGGAAATAATTAGACCATTCTTAAGATCCTTATGAGCCATTTGGGCATCTTACCCAATGTCCAAGAAGTCCCATTTTACTTTTTTTTTAACAATTTTTTTTAGGCAGTTGGGTTTAATTGACTTGTCCAAAGTCACACAGCTAGTAAGTGTCAAGTATTTGGTCTGAGGCCAGATTTGAACGTAGGTCCTGATGACTTCAGGGCCAGTGCTCTATCCACTGCACCACCTAGTGTCCCCAAGAAGTTCTTCTTTAAAATAAAATATTTATTTATTTTTACTTTTCTATATTCACTTTTATAATATTTTGAGTTCGAAATTTTCTCCCCCTCCTTTCCTTCTTCCCTCCTGAAGATGATGTATGATCTGATATAGGCCATACATGTATAATCACATTAAACATATTTCCATATTAGTCATGTTGTAAAGAAGAAATAGAAGTAAAGGTTTTCAGGAAGCCCCTCTTTCATAGAAGCTTCCAATTTCCAAAAGTCTCTAGCTCTAATACTTCTTTATCAAGTAAAAAGAAAATTTCCAGCTAGGTGTAGTTGAAAGTATACCAAAACTGGGTAACCAAAAGCTCTACAACTGAAAAAAGAGAGCCCTTTTTCTTTCCAGCTTTGAATTCCTTTGTACTTACACCAGGGTTCTGAAGCAGTTCTGGGTGAAAAAAGATCACAAGCCAAAAAGTAACCACTCCTTCCATCTTAAAATGCCAAGTTAAGTGAAAAATAATTTATTAAGTGTGTGCTGGGTGCCACAAACTGAACTAAGCATTAGGGAAATAGAGAGCCAAAAACAATCCCTGCTTTCAAGTAGCTCTCAGAATAATGATATAACACACACACACACACACATGCAATGTATGCAGCATACATTTGATATGATCTTAGGGTAAAGAATATTGCAACAAGAGGATCAGGAAATATTTCTTGGAGAAGGAGATATTTGAATTAGAATGTCTATTATTTGACTTTTGTTTATTTTCACTGCTTGTACCCCATGCCTGAAATCCTCTTCCTTGTTATCCCCATCTCTTTGCTTCCCTGGCTTACTTAAAATTCAAATTCCTTATGTCCTAGGTTTGAAGGGTTTCAGATGTCAAATAGATATTTCTATAACACTCCATGTAAAATCAAAGGAGGAACAGGGAAAAAAGTAGGCATGGTAACTTTTGTCTCCATATATTTTCACCATCAATATTTTATATTTATTTTTAATAACATTAGGAATTTTGCAGCACTTTCCAATTTCAAGTCCCTTCATTATTTCAATTGTTTCTTATGCTGCTATTGTGCGATAACTAGTGTAATATTACCCCTAATATATACTATAGATACTGAGGCTCAGACAAATAAGTGATATGCCCAAGGTCCAAAGTTGGTCATTAATGAAATTTACCCTCAAATTAATGCTTTTTGATTTCAAGTCAGTGTTATTTTTAGTGATGTTGAAGGTGCTATTTATATAGTACTTTATGATTTGCAAATCACTTTCCATATATTTGCTCATAGATTGGGACAGCCCTATGAGGGAGTTTATAGTATTATCCCTATTTAGGAATGAGGAAACCAAGAGAAGTTATGTATGTGATCCTTGTCCAGGACCACACATCTAAATTTGAACTCATGTCTTGCTGATTAAATCAGTGTTTTCTTTGTTTCTCTCTAATTTTTCCTCGAGGCTGTTATTCTGTTCTTCTTTTCAAATAATATTTCCTTGAGGGACATCCATATCTGTTATGTTTTTATCTTTAAAAGATAAGACTAGTTAGTCAATCTGACACTTTTCTTCTGCCTAATTCTTTTTCCATGGTAATTCCAAACAGTAGCTCAACTACAACAACAATATATACACTAATTCACATCATTGCTTGATCTAACATTTAGCAAGCAAAATGCTTTCTCTCAGTCAAATTTTCTGTTACTCTATTCTTCATGTCTCTGGGAAATCTAATTCAAAACGTTCATTAGGAATTTGGAAATGATAAACTGGCAGTTGAGATTGGTTAGTTCTCAATAAATCTGATAAGCACATTTGAATCCAAAGGAGCTGATAACATCACCAAAAGAAATTATACAGAAGGAGGGGGAAAAAAGGATCTAGGAGAGAGTCTTGGGGGTCATCTAGAATTAGTGGGCATGATTGGAACATGCACATCATTTTCCATCTTCATTACCTGCAACTCCAATTCTTTCATAAATATGTTATTTCTTTGATTGCTGTCATAGAGAATTAGTATAAATATTACAAAATATATTTGCTTTCAATTAAAGTCCAATCAAAATTTTTGTTTGCTTATTTATTTTTGCACTATATCTGTGATCTCATCAGCACTGAGAACTCCTGAAGTGGATTGCTTCCAACTGTAGGCATTGCAACACAATGCTTTTCCTATCATTTTGACATTTTGTATAGTAGGATTTCAAAGTATATATGAATAAATTATTGAATAAAAGGTCTCTATAAATGTAGAACATATTGAGAAATATCCAACTTTCCTAATTTTATGACAGCACACTTATGTCCTCGGTGACATATGACTCATGGGCTGGCTGAAGACACAGATATGTAAGAGTCCTTTGGTACCCACTCTAGCCTAGAACAACTGTCCTAGGGATTTTCTTATGTTCCCAAAGTCTAAAGATAGCATTAACACTTATCTGGTGATTCTATTCAGTTAGGGTTGATTGGGAAAATAGGTGAGATCTATTATACCAATATATTCTAGGGCCAGGGTATATTTAGCAAATCAGTCAGTCATTCAACAAGCATTAAAGTCCCTGGATTCAGGGAGTTAACATTTTAATGGATTGGGGGGTGTTAAATTGAATGTTCCATTACCTGAACCCCTAATTCACCCCCACAAAAAAACAGCATCCTATGGAAGCCTCATTACTAATAATCAATGTGACTGTAGGATTCAGAAATGCAAGGCATCTTAAATAACACTTATTCCAACTTGCTCATTTTATGGATGATAAAGTTAAGGGCCCAGAAACATGAAATAACTTTCAAGTCCTCAGAGGATTTGAACCTAGTTCTTCTACAACTAGATCCACTATTCTTCCAAATATACTATGCTTATTTCCATCAAAAATCAGAGGTCTGGTAGTGTTAAGTAATCATCCAATGGTCAGATAGCTAGTAAGTAGTAAGTAATAAGTAAGTAGTAAATAGTAGGGTTGAAATTCAAAACCAGGGTCTCTGTATTATTCCATCTCTGAATAGTTTTAGAAAATGTCTCTAATATTTCCCATCCCCCATATGTAGCATCTATAGGTTCCCAGATGTTGCCTTAATTCAAATTAAACTATCTTGTTATTCTCTGGACTGAAGAAATCATACCATCCCCCCACTCATTGCTTTTAATATCTGCTAAAATGTAAATCAGCAGTTCTGATTTTTCTTTGGTGATAGTGACAGGAAAATAAAATACTCAAGATAAAGTGTCTTCCTTGAGCAATGATAGAACATTTGGAAGAGGAAGAAGAGACTCAATTATAATAAGAGGAATTAAAAAAAAGAGGTTTAAAAAGGTGTAGGAAATTCAGGAGAGAGACAGAGACAAAATTAGACAGAGAGAGGGAGAGAGAGAGAGAGAGAGAGAGAGAGAGAGAGAGAGAGAGAGAGAGAGAGAGAGAGAGAGAGAGAGAGAGAGAGAGAGAGAGAGAGAGAGAGAGAGAGAGAGAGAGAGAGAGAGAGAAGAGATGAGATGACAACACTAGCCTACTATTATCTCTGAATAAGAAATATGATTGCCTGAATTTTAGTTGGCATTTGTAGTGTAAAGATAATTGACTCTGTAGTGAGAGGACCTAATTGGTTCAAATTTCATCTCTAATGTTGAAAACCTGTTGGAATTTGGGTAGACATAAGCCCCTAGCCTTATTTTCCTTACTAAAATGGACAGGTTGTACTAGATGACTTCTGAAGTCATTTCCAGATCTGGATCTATGATGTTATAAGTCAAATTTATCTAAATGAGCAAAATTACTAGGTCAATCTGTTCATAAGTTCGTATCTGTGATAATTTTTAGACTATGGCCTATGATGGGTGGAAAAGATTATTTTGTTTAGAGAAAAGTGATCAAGAATAGAAACTAATTTGGACATTTCAGAACAAGTAATTATACTATTTTTCCTCCACTACTAGAAAGAGGTCACTGAAATTTAATCAATATAAAAACGTATGATTAGATCAAAGATAATACATGCTTTCAAGCAAGATATTGTGTTGCGCTAAATTTTGTTTAAATTAGTGAGAATAAAAGTAATTCAATATATTATCTTTTAAAATCTGTTCATTATTGGACAATGTGACTAATTATTTAAAGGGAAAATAAATATTTTAAATGATGTTATTTTCAAAATATGGAGAGTTAACATACATAAAGATTTCAAAATATAAAGGTATTCTATCACTATACATTTGAAACTGAATGATTTGGGTTTATTGATTGGTGAATAACTGAATAAATTAAAGAAGATGAACTTAATAGAATAGTATTATGCTGTAAAAAAGATAAGTACAATGAATACAGAGAGACACAGAAAGACTTACTTGGGGTGATGCAAAGTAAAGCATACAAAACCAAGAAAACAAGGTGCATAATGATTACAACTATGTAAATGGGGAAAAAATCACAGCAACAAAAGAACTAAAAGTGAATGTTAAAAAATTACAAAGAATAAGAATTTTCCCAAATAACAAATATAAGAAGATACCACCCTTCTACCTTCTTCCAGCACACACACACACACAAACACACACACACACACACACACACATTTTTGCAGAGGTGGGAAGTCGTGGGTTTGGAATTTTATATGTATTTTCGGATTTTTTTCTATATAATGGACATTATGTGTGTGTGTGTGTGTGTGTGTGTGTGTGTGTGTGTGTGAAAACTGTTTTATCTTTTCTCCCT
Source organism: Phascolarctos cinereus (assembly GCF_003287225.1). NCBI lineage: Eukaryota > Metazoa > Chordata > Mammalia > Diprotodontia > Phascolarctidae > Phascolarctos > Phascolarctos cinereus. The sequence continues at coordinate 202,406,805 of NW_027555958.1, read as the reverse complement.
TAGTGTCTATTTTTTTTTCTTTAAAAATATGCTTTGATATATAGGATAACTTTTTGGGAATGCTATAGATATCCTTTTGTGCTCTTAAGTATCCATTCTGCCACAAGGATGTATATGCTATACTCAACACTTAAAAGAATCAGGTTGTTGCAACTAGGTACAAGAAGTCAGGGGTTACCTTGCACCCATGACAAATGTTTTTGTTAACCAAATGGCAACCCAGATGACTGATACTCTAAATTTATGTAATCAATAAATAAGTATTTTTCCTTACTGTGTGCCTACTATGTAACAAGCGTGGTTCTAAGCACTGAGATTACGAACAAAAGAAAGAAGGAAGGAAGGAAAGAAGGAAAGAAGAAAGGAAGGAAGGAAGGAAGGAAGGAAGGAAGGAAGGAAGGAAGAAAGGAAGGAAGGAAGGAAGGAAGGAAGGAAGGAAGGAAGAAAGAAGAAACAAAGAAACAAAGAAAGAATCTTAATGGAGTTTATGGCTCAGCTCTTGGCCTAAAAGGAGCAAAATTTAGAAAAAAAGATAATTAATAGATTAACTATAGCTGCCAGTTAAAGCTATCCTATTCTAACAAATTGTGAGAGTTTGAAATTTCTATCCTATCTTAAATTCTGGGTAAATTATACTTACCCACTTAGTGAGTTTGAGGCTTTGGTTTTCAATTAGAAGGCAAAAAGTATTTCAGGTGATTGATGATGATGATCAGGATTAAGGTGATGTGTCTGTAAGTAGATAGAAATGGTAGTAAAGAAAATATGTCTACAGCTTTTACCAGGCCCTGATTCACCCCTCACTAAGACCTTATAGTTGTGCACAGAATCTAGAATGAGGAAATTGGACAAGGATAGTTGGCATAGGGCAAAACCAAGTAGATGGAAGTAGAAAAATATTGTTAAAAGGGTGTGGGAAAGGTCCAGAAAAAATGTAACAAGTGAGGATTAAGTCTAAAAAATATATTCTCAAGTCACATGGATACTTTTTGAAAATTGTTCCAAAGATCTCCAAGTTGAGGCATCCAAAAGATTTGGAAATAAAAGAAATAGCAGGATGGTTTATTTTGGCTTTCTGAGATTCGGCAAATTTTGTACCTAGTGTCTAAAAAAGCTGTCATTTTTAGCGTGTGTTTTTTGGTATATCAGGAGATGTTGTTGCTCAGTAGAAGCATAGACATAAATGGAAACAGTACTTTCAACAGAAATACTGGCCAGTTTTGATAACTATTTCTTACAATCTAAAGAAATCTTTCTTTTTATATTATTTGCTCATATTAAGTCAGTCATTTATACACGTCTGGTCCCTGGATTTAGAATGGTTGATAGGATCCCTCCTAAATAAAGGAAGCTTATATCAGAGATGCTACAGCAGTTGATTTTTACAAGATTTGGCAAATGATTTAATGTGGGGAAGTGAGGAAGCAGGAACCATCAAAATGATTATAAGGTTTCATAAAGAAATATGATAATCTGGCAGAAGAACTATGTTTAGGAGTAGATAATTGGACATGTATATATTTATATATATAATATATATATATATATATATATATATATGTGGTATGTATGTATACATATCATAGAGAGAGAAAAAAGGAGACAGAGACAAAGACAGAGACAGACAGACACAGAGAGAGAAAGACAGGAAGAGAGATTATGTGTGATATGTTTACAGGAGATTATCAAATCCTTAGGGCCAGATAAGATCAATAAGGTAGAGAGACCAGGAAAGAAACTGAGGAAGACAAATATTTGGAGGAAAACAAATGAAGAGTTATTATCTAAGAAAGCAGACATAAAAAAATGTCGAGAGAACCACAAGGGGGAAAAAAAAGCAGAAAACAACGTCATGGAAACTGGAGAATAGATAAGAGAGATGAAACGCATATTTTAGAACGAGTAATCCAGTAACGGTATCCATTATGAGGATGGGAGGAGAGAAGATAAAATGTCTGCAATAATTTAGATAATGTAAGAATAAGTCATGGTATTTGTGGGAAGAGGGATCAATTGACAGTTATGAGAACACTAGGAAGCAAAAATTCAGACTATGGTGATTCAATAGCAGTATTACCTATTCGTTGCATGAATATAACCAAAAAAAGACAGGTCCTTTCACTCCAAAAAGTTTGTTGTTGTTGTTGTTGTTGTTCACTTCAGGTTGCTATTATAAGTACCAATTTGAGTTTTCTGATTATGAAAATGTGGATATTGATGGAGATTATCTTGTTCTTGTTGAATTATTCAATCATATATTACTGTGACCTTATGGGTCACACTGGCCATAGGGTTTTCTTGGCAAACATAATAGAGTGGTTTACCATTTCATTTTCCAATGGATTAAGACAAACAGAGGTTAAGTGATTTACCCAGGGTCACATAGATAATAACTGTCTGAGGCCAGGTTCAAACTCGAGGCCCATCATTATATCCTTTGAAACACCTAGCTAGCTAAATTATATATAATGGGAATTCAGCTGAGTACCTACCATGGAGGATAATAAGATAATAAGAATTTTGTCATGATTATGTCTGAAACAGCTTTTGTCATATTATTCTAAAATAAAATGTAGGGGAGATGCTATTAATTTAGAACTTTAGTTGGTTAGGTTCTGGTTAATTGAGGTACTTTATTATAATTTTGTAAAACTTGGACAAGTCATATATTTCATCTGAAGGAGGGATCAAGAGAAGAGTGATATTGACACAGAAAATATTTGTTGTGGAAAGTATCAATTGAACTACTTTGGTAGAATCTTATAGGTTACGTCCACATAAGGAAAGAATAACTATGCATGCTGTGTTTTTTTTACTACACACCCTACTACCAATTTAAATGATACATCAAAGAATGAAAGGCCAAAGAAAACAAATCAGATTTCTTGGGAGTAGATTTCTAAGGATTCTAACTATTTTTCCAAGAACAGTCTCATAGTGTGTTTGTCCAGTATTTGGAATATGGTTGGTAAGAATCTTGTTTTGATAGGCAGAGACTTCTTAACTTTGAAGCTGTCTCTTTTATTTCTAGATTGCTTCCTCTCATAATATATATTAACGATTTAAATATGGTGCACTTAGAAACATATATCTAGAGGGCAGAGCCAAGATGGTGGAGTAAAAGCAGTGACTTACTTGAGCTCTCCCCCAAACACCTCCAAAGAACTGTAAAAAATGGCTCCAAACAAGTTCTAAAGCAACAGAACCCTCAAAAAGACAGAGTTGAAACAAATTTATAGCCCAATACTGCTTATATACTTGATCTCAAAGGTATATCACTCCAGGTGGAGAAAGGAGTTCAGTTCAGTGTGGGCACATAGGCAAAACAGGTCTCAGAGAACCTGGAGCAGGCCTCAGAGAACTGAATCACGGGAAGCTGTGGTGGTTTCCAGACTTCTCAACCCAGGAATGCCAAAGACAACTTAGAAGGTCAGTGGGAAAAGTCTGCGACTGCAGTGAGAGAGAAGCGTGGTCCCAGCCCCAGTCCCCGAGCTTGCCCCATGGCAGCGGCTGCTTGTGGAGCTTCCTACCAACAGACTGAGGGGGAATCAAGTGCCCAACCAGAGGGGGGTTGCAGGGATCTCTCTGTTGGTACAGTATTCTCTTGCTTTGCCGGTTCTTGGATCTGGGTCACTTTTCTGGGTGGTGGTCCTGGGGCAAGGAGGAGTGCTGGCATAGTGGAACTTGTGGTGGTGATGAAGAGTAAATCCTCCTCACAGTTCCAAGACATAAAATAGTGCTTGTGGTCACTAATAGACCAGAGCACAGGCCAGGAAAGGAGTAAACACCTCAACCCTTATCAAACCACTTCAGAAAAACTGAAAATTTGTAGGTCCATACAAGTATCTCTGTAAACACCTACATATAACCCCCAAAGCTCGGGAAAGTACATTCTGTGTACTGGAAGAAGACCCCTACTTTAACAAAGAGTTTAAAACTCAAGCAACTCACTGGGATCATGAACAAACAAATGCACAAAATAAGTCAGACCATAGAATCTTTCTTTGATAAAAAAAGAAGATGAAAACATACAACCAGAAGAAGATGACAAAGTCAAAGCTCCTACATCCAAAGCCTCCAAGAAAAACATGAATCAGTCCCAGGACATGGAAGAGCTCAAAAATGAGTTTCAGTAATAAGTAAGAAAAGTAGAGGGAAACCCAGGAAGGGAAAAGAGAGTGACACAAGAAAATCATGAAAAAACAAGTAAACAGCTTAATAAGGAGATCCAAAAAATTACTGAAGAAAATAACACCTTAAAAATAGTCCAACCCAAATGGTAAAAGAGTCCAAAAAGCCAATGAGGAGAAGAATGCCTTCAAAAGCAAAATTGGCCAAATGGAAAAGGAAGTCCAAAAGCTTACTGAAGAAAATGCTTCCTTAAAAATCAGAAGAGAGCAATTGGAAGATAGTGACTTTATGAGAAATCAAGACACTGTAAAACAAATCTAAAACAATGAAAAAATAGAATACAATGTAACTATCTCATTGGAAAAACAACTGACCTGGAAAATAGATCCAGGAGAGTGAATTTTTAAAATTATTGGACTCTCTGAAAGCCATGATGAGAAAAAGAATCTAGGCATCATCTTTCAAGAAATTATCAAGGAAAACTGCCCTGATATTTTAAAACCAGAGGGCAAAACAGAAATTGAAAGAATCCACCAATCACCTCCTGAAAGTGATCCCCAAAGGAAAACTCCTAGGAATATTGTAGCCAAATTCCCGAGTTCTCAGGTTAAGAAGAAAATATTGCAAGGAGCCAGAAAGAAACAGCTCAAGTATTAGGGAAACACAATCAGGATAACACATGATTTAGCAGCTTCTACATTAAGGGACCACACGGCATGAAATATAATATTCTGGAGGGCAAAGGATATGGGATTACAACCAAAAATCACCTACCCAGTAAAACTGAGTATAATCCTTCAGGGGGAAAATGGTCATTTATGTTTAAGCATTCTTGATGAAAAAACTGGTGCTGAATAGAAAAGTTTACTTTCAAATACAAGACTCAAGTGAAACATGAAGAGGTAAACAGGAAAGAGAAATCATAAGAGACTTATTAAGGTTGAACTGTTCATATTCCTGCATGGAAAGATGTTATTTGTAACTCATGAGACATTTGTCAGTACTAGCATAGTTAAAGGGTAAAAATTATATGTATGTATGTAGATAGATAGATGGATAGATAGATAGATAGATAGAGGCAAAAGGTGAGTTGAAGATGAAGGGATGATGTCTAAAAAATAAAATTAAATGGCAAGAGAGGATTATACTGGGACAAGGAGAAAGGGAGAGGTAGAGTGGGGTAAATTATCTCACATAAAACAGACCAGAAAAAGCTTTTACACTAGAGGGGAAGTGGGGGAAATGGGGGAAGGTAAGAGGGAATGAGTGAATCTTAGTCTCATCGGATTTTGGCTTAAGGAGGGAATAACATACACACTCTATTGGATATGGAAATCTACCTTACCTTACAGGAAAATGTGGGGGGAGGGTGAGGTGACAAGAGAGCAGGGGGATGATAGAGAGGAGGGCAGGTTAGGGGAGTGGGTAATCAGAATCAAACACTTCTGAGGAGAGACAGGGTCAAAAGAGACAACAGAATAAATGGGAGGCAGGATAGGATGAAGGGAAATATACTTAGCTTTTAGCAACATGAAAACTATGGAAGTGTTTTGCAAGACTACAGCATAGGCTGTATCTAATTGTTTTCCTTTTCAATGAGGGTGGGTGGGGAGGGAGGAAGGGAGAAAATTTGGAACCCAAAGTTTTAAAAACACATGTTAAAAATCTTGTTTTCACATGGAAGTTGGAAATAAGAAATACAGGAAATGGGGCATAGAAATCTATTGTGCCCTATGGGAAAATAGAAGGGGAATGGGACAAGATAAGGGTGGGGGAGAGAAAGAAGTGAGGGTAGATTAAGGGAAGGGGTATTCAGAATGCATGCCTCCTTGTGGTGGGGGTAGGAATGAGATAGGGAGAAAATTTGGAACTCAAATTCTTGTGGAAATGAATGTTGAAAATTAAAAATAAATAAATAGAAAAAAATAAAGTATATTTCAAATTATATATATAATATATATAATATATATAAATTTAATTAATAAAGTGCAGCATACTGAAGACAGTTACCCTTGGGGTAAGGAAAACCTGTGTTTATGATCTAACTATGACATATTCTGTAGTATGAGCATGGGCAAATCACTTAACAAATCAATTCTGGTACCTGGAAAAGTTATAAATTATAGAAAGGCTGTTGATCTGCATCAGTAGAAGGAGATTCAAACTGAGAAATTAAATCACTGTCTCCTTTTAAAGGACCTAGATTGAAATCCTACCTCCTACATTCATCTCCTGTGTGACCTGGACAATTCACTGAGGCTCCTTGAATCTATTTGCTCACTATAAATTGAAAGGGTGGAACTAGATGACCTCTGAATTTTCTTCTGACTTTAAGTCTATAGTCTAGGTTCTACTAAGATAACTAAGATACAAATATAGCATTATGATAATTTCAAGGAGGGAGGGTTACTTAGGACTGGGAAAATAATTGAAACACTAATGATTCCTTTTTTTCTTTGTGCTTAGGCAATCAGGTTAAGTGACTTGCCCAGGGTCACACAGCTAGTAAGTAAGTGTCTGAGTCTGGATTTGAACTCAGGTCCTCATGACTCCAAGGCCAGAGCTTTATTCACTGCATCACCTAGCTGCCTCTATTGCTTCTTTTTTTTTTTAAGGAAGTATTTTGCTTCATGTTATTTTCAATACGATTTCATTTTTTTTCCCTCAGCTACATGCCAAAAAAAAAATTAGTATTCATTTTACAGATTTTGAATTCCCACTTCCTCTTCCAAAAATGGTAGGCAACGTGATGTACTTTATATATGTACTATCATGCAAAAATAGTTCTGTATTAGTCATAGTTGTGAAAGAATAAACAGAACAAAAGGGAAAAAAAAACCAAGAAGGAATAAAGCAAGTGAAAAAATATACTTTGATTTGCATTCAGATATGGATAGCATTTTCCATCATGAGGTCTTTGTACTTACTTTGGATCACTATATTGCTGAGAAGAGCTGAGCCATTCATAATTGAGTATCACACAATGTGCTGATGCTGTGTAAAATGTTTTCTTTACTCTGCTCATTTCACTTTGCATCAGTTCATACAAGTCTTTCAGATTTTTCTGAAATCTGTACTGTCATCATTTTTTTATTGCACAATACTATTGCATTACATTCATATACCACAGCTTGTTTAGCAATTGTCAATTGGTGGTCCCCCTCAATTTCCAATATTTTACCACCATGAAAAGGGCTATTAAAAATATTTTTGCACATGTAGGTCTTTTTTCCCTTTTTAATGATCTCTTTAGAATATATACCTAGTAGTGGCATTTCTAGATCAAAGGATATAAATAATTTCATTGACCTTTGGACATAGTTCCACATTGCTCTCCAAAATGTTTGGAACATCAGTAGTGCATTAGTATCCCAATTTTCCCACAACTTCTCATGCATTTATTATTTTCTTTTTTTTGGTCATATTAGTCAATCTGATAGGTGTGAGGTGGTACCTCAGAGTTGTTTTAATTTGAATTTCTCTATTCAAAAATTATGTAGAGCATTTCTTCATAGGCCTATAAATAGCTTTGATTTCTTTCTCTGAAAGAGAATTCATATACTTTGAACATTTATTAACTAGGAAATGGATTGTATTCTCATAAATTTGACTCAATTCTCTGTGTATTTGAGAAAGGAGGTCTTTATAACAGACACTTGCTCTAAAGATTTTTTACCAGTTTTCTGCTTTCCTTCTATTCTTGGCTGTATTGGTTTTGTTGGTACCAAAGCTTTTCAATATAATATAATCAAACTTACCTCTTTTTATATTTTATAATGCTCTCTATCTCTTGTTTGGTCATGAATTCTTCCCCTCTCCACAGATCTGACAGGTAGACTATTCCTTCTTCTTCTAATTTGCTGATGGTGTCACTTTTTATGTCTAAGTCATGACAACGGCCCGTCATTTCTATTTTTTAAATATTCTACTACCTCCTTGGTTTATTTCTTGCCTTTATTTTGGTGGGACTTATTGAGTTCTGAGAGGAGACAGTTGAGGTCCACTACTAGTATGGTTTTGTTGTCTATTGATTCCTGCAACTTATTTAACTTCTCTTTTGATAATTTGGAAGTAATATAACTTGGTGCATATATATTTAGTAGTGGTATTGCTTTATTGTCTATGGTACCTTTTAGCAAGATGTAATTTCCTTCCTTATCTTTTGTTTTCATCTATTTTTGCTTTTATTTTGTCAAAGATAAAAATTGCTACCCCTTCTATTTTACTTCAGCTGAAGCATAATAGATTCTGCTCTAGCTCCTTATGTTTACTTTTTGTGTTTTTTTCCTTCAGTTGTGTTTCTTGTAAACAACATATTAGAGTGTTCTGGTTTTTGATCCTCTCTGCTATCTCCTTCCATTTTATGAGAGATTTCATCCCATTCACATTACAGTTATGATTACTATCTGTGTATTTCCATTCATCCTATTCTTCCTCCTGTCTGTCCTTTCTCTCCTTTCAACTTTTCCCTCCTCACCAGTGTTGTGCTTCTGTCTACCAACTCTCCTGATCTGTCCTATGTTCTGTCATACTGCTCTCTCTTTCACTTGATCTCCTCTCCTCCTACATCTCTGACAGGTAAGATAGATTTCTAAATTCAATTGATTTTGTATATATTTCTCTCTTTGAGCCAATACTGATGAGAGTAAGGTTCAAGGGGCACTTGTCACCTCCCCCATTTCCCCTCCACTGTAAAAGGTCTTTTGTGCTTCTTCATGTGAAATAATTTACACCATTCTACCTCTTCCTTCCTTCTGCACCCATTGTATGCCTTTTTCTGATCCTTTAATTTTTTTTTATTTTGTTCCCTCAAATTCACTTCAATACTTATGCCCTCTGTTTATGTATTTTCCTTCTAGCTGTGTAATTAGTGATACAATTTTTTAAGAATTAAGAATATTGGGGCAGCTAGGTAGTGCAGTGGATAAAGCACCGGCCCTGAAGTCAGGAGGACCTGAGTTCAAATCCAACCTCAGACCAAAACCTTGACACTTACTAGCTGTGTGACCCTGGGCAAGTCACTTAACCCCAATTGCCTAAAATCAAAAAATAAAAAATAAAAAAAAGAATTAAGAGTATCATCTTTGCTTGTAGAAATAGAAAGAGTTTAGCTCTATTGAATCCTTTATGTTTTCTTTTCCCTTACCTGTTTATGTTTCTCATGGGTCTTGATAATGGAAGTCAAACTTTTGGTTTGGTTCTGGTCTTCTCTTTATGAAAGCTTGAAATCTTTCTATTTCTTTGAAGGGCCATTTTCCCTTGATATGGCATGCTTAATTTTGTCAGGTAAGTGATTCTTTTTTGTAGTCCTAGCTCCTTTGCCTTCCTGTATATTATGCTCCATGACTTTGATCTTTTAATATTGCAGCACCCACATACTGTGTAATCCTGATTGTGACTCCCTGGTATTTGAATTGTTTATTTCTGACCACTTGCACTATTTTGTTCCTTGACCTGATACATTTGACATTGGGCTTTAACTTTCCTTCAAGTTTTTATTTTGAAACCTGTTTGAAGAGATTATTGGTGGACTCTTTCCATGCTTATTTTACCCTCTGGGACCAAGAAATCATGGCAGTTTTCCTTGATAATTTCTTGAAAGATGCTGTACAGGTCCTCTTTTTATTATGGCTTTCAGATAGTCCAATGATTCTGATATTGTCTCTCCTGGATATGTTTTACAGGTCAGTTGTTTTTCCAATGAAATATTTCACATTTTCTTTGATTTTTTCAAATTGTTTTATTTCGTTGATTGATTCATGACGTTTCATATTGCCAAATTCTAACTTTTAAGTTATTGTTTTCATCATTTAGCTATTGTGCTTTCTTTTCTATTTGGTCAATTGTACTCTTTAAGGAGTTCTTCTTTTCAGTGGATTTTTACATCTCCTTTCCAATTTGGCCATTTCTACTTTTAAGCAGTTTTCCAAGCTGTTGACTCTTTTTTCATAATTCTCTCACAACACTCATTTCTTTCCACATTTTTTTCTACCTCTCTTATACAATTTTTAAACTTCTTTTTGAGTTCTTCCATGAATTTTTTGAGTTTGAAACTACTTCTCATTTTTTTTGAGGTTTTGCCCATAAGTGTTGTACATTCTTGTCCTCTTCTGAGTTTGTCTTGCTCTTCCCTGTCACCATAATAATTTTCTATGGTCAGAATTGTTATTATTTTATTGCTTTTTGCACATCTTTTTTTGTGAATGGGGGAGGGCTTTTTTCCTTTCCTTTAAATTTGATTGTCATGGCAGAGCCAACATGGCACAGCAAAGACAAGATCTCACCTTTGCTTTCCATCAATCCCCTCCAAATACTTTTAAAAATGACTGAACAATTTCTAGAGCATCAGAACCCACAAAAATACGGAATGAAACAAATGTCTAGCCAAATACAACTTAGAAGGTGGGCAGGAAAGATCTATTGCACCAGAGTGAGAGTAGAGCACTGTACTGTCCAGGTTGCATCAGCACAGCACAGCACAGCACAGCTACAGCAAATCAGGAGTAGGCCTTGCAAGTGACTGAATCAGCAGTAGTAGTAGTGGCTTCCAGAACTGTCAGCCCACAGATTGTAAGGGGATCAAATGATACATCAGAAGGAGATTACATGGGTCTTTTTGCTAGCACTGAGGCAGTTTGCATTGCCCATTATCAGATCTGGGTCACAGTCTTGGGTGGCAGTCCAAGGGCAAAGAGGTGAATTAGCATAGCAGAGCTTGCAGTTACAATGGAGGGTGGACCCCCTCAAAGTTGCAGGGCACAAAAGAATGCTTGTGATCACTCACAGACTAGGGCACAGGCCAAGTGAGTGGTAAACACTACTCCTTAGATCATATAACCTTTGCAAACTTACAGTTCCCTAGAAGAATCTCTGGAAACAGCTGCACAAAATCCCTGAAGCTGGGACAGTGGCCCTCCACTCTGCAAGTAGAACTCTACTTTGCCCACAGTTAAAAGTCAAATGACAGGTTGGGAAAATGAGCAAACAATGAAGAAGAAAAGGTTTTTGTGAGAACCAAATGCAATAATATTTCAAAGTACTTAGCACAATGCCTGGCACACTGCAGGTACTATATAAATGTTAGATTTTGTTATTCATTATAGACCTCATTTGTTATAGACTTTTCCCCACAAAAAAGTAATTTGTAAATAAGAAAGTAAAAATAAAATATTTTAAAAAGAGGAAAAATAAAAAGAAGAATCATGAGCTTTCCTACTTAGGGTGAAACTCTAGCCTCAGAAAATTTCTAAATTATATGGTTCATTCTCAACAGGGATTTGTGAATTGGGATTAATTCCTCATTCACCCTTGGGAAATAATACTCTCTGGATTAGAACTTTTCCAGTGTATTATTGACATATCCTCCTTTGACAGTATTACAAAGAAGTAAGATGAGGCCCAGAGAAATTTAATATCTATGCAAGACCAGAAAAATAATAAATGAAACTACATGGATCCAAAAAATGTTTACCTCCAAACTTTTTAATTATTTATGCTGCTTTTTGTTTTTTTAATTTACACCCTGCTATACTGCTTTCTAGTGTCTATGGCCTTTAACATTTTGTCTTCTATTATGTAGGTTTATTTTGCTCAGATGTATTCATTTTCACAAATGTCCTGTTTTTAAAAAGGATTATCCCTTCACTACACAGTACTTTGATTCCTTGGGGTATAGGTACTATTATTATCCCCATTTTACATTTGTGGAAAATGACACTTTGGATCTTTACTTTTAGAATTTCTACTTTGTTGGATTCAGTAATAACTAGTGCTCTGCTTGGAGCTTGAAGAGCCTTATGTCACTTCCATTTCAGTATGATCACTTTAGTAGAGCTCTGGTAAAATCATAAGTATATTTGACAAACTATCTTCCTCTTCATAAAGGAAAATACAAAACTGACTGTGAGGTTCATTTGTATTCTCCATTTTTTCCTTCTCCAGTTACAGTGATATGTTTGTTCTAACACTTCACATTTTCTTCTCTAGTTCTACATGTATTGGATATATGTTGCCATAATTTTCTTTTTAAATTTCTCTTTCTTTCTTTCTTTTCTTTTTTTTAACGTATTTAAGAAGTTAATTTATTTATTTTTCAGTTGGGCATTGGGGTTAAGTGACTTGCTCAGAGTCACACAGCCAGTAAGTGTTATGTGTCTGAGACAGGATTTGAACTCAGGTCCTCCTGAATCCAGGGCCAGTGCTCTATCCACTGCACCTAGCTGCCCCCATAATTTTTTGTAAAGGATATAATTAGTGTCCTTGGACTCAACTTGCATGCTGTGTTCAATTAATCCTGTCCTCTTAGCTGCCTAGTTCTATGTTTGGTTGAACAAAGTTGATCTACTACTCATTCACTGCTCATATATTATACATATATCAATGACAAACAAACAAAAAAAAGTAGTCAAATTAATTTGGCTATTTTGGTCATTTTTTAGCTTTTGCTCTTAATTATTTGTTCAGTTACACTTTATTTTCTTTGTCCATTCACCCATGAGGTAGTACATATAGAAACTATTCATTGATATTTTAAAGGTCTAAATTGGCATCGGTTAAGTTAAGGGGTTCTTTTAAGATTCCAAATTTTCTCCCTCTTCCCTACTCTTCCTCCACTATATCTACATTGCAATACAATTGACTTTCTTTGTAATACTGTGTATTCTGAGAAGCATGCTATAGGCTTCACCAGACTAGCAAAGAGGCTGATGACACCAAAATATCAAGAAGTTCTAATCACCATCAATTAATGGATATTTTCCTCATAATTAAATATAAATAGAACTTGAGCATTTAGGAAAAGGTACTAGTCATTTTTTTTTTGATTTGGCATCAAAGAACACCTATTGATATAATTTCAGAAGAAAAATATTTTGTTAGATTGCTTGTGTTTTTCATAAAATCAAACTCCTGAATCTGATGTAGTTACAGAAATAAATTTGTTACATTCTTTGGCAGAGGAACGAGACAGAAAGGAGGCATGAATACTCCTCATCTAGGCCCTAGAAGGTTTATACTATATAGGATTTAGACAAGCATATGTGCACATGAACCACATATTTTCAATTAAGTAATTTTTCTAATAAGGCAACTTGCAAGCAAGGTAGATTGAGATGGATATCAGTAAAAAAAACATTTAACCCAAATAAATTTGGGTGAAGTCAAAAGACAAGGGAACACCAAACATATGCTTGGGTGGACTCAAAATAAGACTTGAGTGTGCACACCAAAAATAATGTCTTAGGTGTATCTAGACCCTGAGGAATCTCAAAATTCCTTTTAGCCATCTTAAGCTTTCCTGGAGGGTTATTGAGGTAAGGGTGAAAATCTGGGTTCAGTCATATAACATTAGATTCAGACAATATTCATAAATAATAAATGATAATCTATACCTGTGAGTCAATTAATTCTCATTTTCATGTTTATAAACTTATATTCAGTTTATTTTAGTGGGTGATTTAAGCACAAAAAAAGAAACTATCATGCTCAATAAACTGAAAACTTATTACTTCTTTGGATATAGTATTTTAAATTATATATATATATATATATATATATATATATATATATATATAATACATATGCAAACATCTACTTTATGTACATCAATTCCTAAATAACTGAGTGCTCCCCCTATGCATGTGGAAAGATTTCTTAGGTAGAATTATTCACTTGTTTTATTTTTGTATGGTTTAGAATTTATTCCATGATTCAGTACTTGCACATTTTTGTGCAGACGTACTAACTTTATAATTTCATATTACTAGAATTGCATCCATTTAAAACTGGCTTTCCATCATAGTATTTTAACCTTTACATCAGACATAAGTTTGGCAATAAAAGTGTTACTCGTGCTACTCATCTTAGCCTAGAAGATCTAGTTAAATTTAGATTTATGCTTTCAAACATTGTCATCGATGGAAACATGTTTGCTATACTATTTGTGGTCTCCTAAGGAAGAGATTCTATGATCACCCTTAAGAAGCTTTTACAAATTAGGTTCTGATAAAGCAGAAAAAAGTGTTTGAATTTATGGATTGCAGGTCCACGTATGACCTGTTAGACCAGTAAAAAGCATAATAAAAAGAGAAATATCAACATAGCTGATTGCCAAGGGGGAAAAAGAACACAGAAACTTTAAATTCCTAATTAGTACCTTTTGTTCTCTGTTTTTCTTTCTTTATCTTATTCTTCATCCACTACCTTGTACTATTGTCTGTCCTCTGCAAATTTCTCACATTATGATGTCATCAGTGACCATGTATTCAATTACCATCTACATTTCCCTACCTGTTTTCTGGTAATCCCTCACATCATGCAAGTTGGTGCCCATCACTAATAACAGTTTAATTTCCTAAATATAGTAAAGACTTAGAAAATGTCAGTTAAATTGAATTGAATAGAATAATCAGACAATTAAAGCCACGTGTGTTGTGGGCATTCAATTTTTTTGTTTGTTTTCTTTTTTTTTTGATAAATGCTTCAGTTCTACAAATCAACTTGAATACAACTTGCAATTGAGTCTGATTGGGTCTAATAACAGATTAATGTAATTGTTTCTTCCTAGAACATTTCTAAAAAATGATCTATTGATGGATTTCTCTTTCTCAGAAGTCCTAATGGCATTGCTAGAATCTTCAGTTCTATGCCAGGAGAGTATCACCTTTGGAATGTCCTACCGAAGTGGAACAGAATTGAATACGAATCAACAACTATATTGCTATCTAAGAAGCTCACTAATCAACTTCACCAGCCTCCAGAGGTTGCGCTACCAGGTGATCTATTATTTTTCCTTTGGTCACAATAATTCATGAAATTGACTTTTTAATCTATATGTAATACGACTTTGACCTACAGTAATAAATCAAAAGTTCAGCTCAACCATTAACTTATACATAGACTTTTCCTCATCTACCTAAATGTTACTAATTCCTCTTAAAAATAAACAAATTATTTTTGCTTCTATTATTATAATCATATTGTTGTTGATAACAATAATTAGCATCTACTTCATGTTTTAAGATTTGTGAATCATTTCAGGCATGTTAACTCACTTGATGCTCATAATAAATATTTAGAAAAACGAACTGCCATTTTACAGATGAGGGAACTGACACTAATAAATGTCAGTTGACTTTATTCAAGTCACATAGCTTATAAGTGTCTGAGGTAAGACTTTAACTCAAACGTTCCTCACTGCAAATCTAACATTATTCAATGCACCATCTATTGTCTCCCTCAATGAAATACAATATCCTTGAAGTCAAATATGCAAGTTTGGTCTTTATAACGCTGGCAGATATAGTAATCACTTCTTCAATGCTTCTTGTTTGACTAATTAACTGAAATAAATGCCTATATAGATGAAATCAAAGATCCTTAAACCAACATTTTTTTTTTTTTTGCATTCTTAGTGCCAATATATATATAATATATATATATATATATATATATATATATATATATATATATATATATATATATTTAATTTTTCTTTCCATGCCCTGTGGTCCTTTAATGTAGAAGCTGCTAAATCTTGTGTTATCCAGATTGTGTTTCCACAGTACTTGAATTGTTTCTTTCTGGCAGCTTGTAATATTTTCTCCTTTAACTGGGAACTCTGGAATTTGGCTACAATATTCGTAGGAGTTTTCTTTTGGGGATCTCTTTCAGAAGGAGATCTGTGGATTCTTTCCATTTCTGTTTTGCCCTCTGGTTCTAATATATCAGGGAAGTTTTCCTTGATAATTTCTTGAAAGATGATATCTAGGCTCTTTTTTTGATCATGGCTTTCAAATAGTCCAATAATTTTTAAATTCTCTCTCCTGGATCTATTTTCCAGGTCAGTTGTTTTTCCAGTGAAATATTTCACATTGTTTTCTAATTTTTCATTCTTTTGGATTTGTTTTACAGTGTCTTGATTTCTCATAAAGTCACAGTCTTCCAATTGCTTTATTCTAATTTTTAAGGAAGTATTTTCTTCAGTAATCTTTTGAACTTCTTTTTCCATTTGGCCAATTTTTCTTTTTAGGGCATTTTTCTCCTCATTGGCTTTTTGGACCTCTTTTGCCATTTGGGTTAGGCTGTTTTTTAAGGTGTCATTTTCTTCAGTATTTTTTTTGGGTCTCCTTTAGCAAGCTGTCGACTTTTTTTTCATGATTTTCTTGCATCACTCTCATTTCTCTTCCCAGTTTTTCCTCTACTTCCCTTACTTGCTTCTCAAAATCCCTTTTGAGCTCTTCCAAGTCCTGGGACTGATTCATATTTTTCTTGGAGGCTTTGGATGTAGGAGCTTTGATTTTGTTGTCTTCTTCTGGTTGTATATTTTTATCTTCTTTTTCACCAAACTAAGATAATATAGTCTGACTCTTTTGCGCTGCTTGCTCATGATCCCAGCCAATTACTTGAGTTTTAAACTCTTTGTTAAGGTAAGAGTCTGCTTCCAATGTGGAGAGTGTACTGTCCCAAGCTTCAGGGGTTTGTGTAGCTGTTTTTAGAGATACTTGTAGGGACCTGTAAATTTTAATTTCTTGCAAGGTGGTATGATAAGGGGTGAGGTGTTTACTCCTTTCCTGGCCTGTGACCACAAGTATTCCTTTCTGTCCTGTAACTGTGAGGAGGGATTTCTCTCCACAGCCCCTACAAGCTCCACCAAGCCAGAGCTCCTCCTCACCCCAGCACTGCCGCCCAGAACTGTTACCCAGATCCACACGCGGGCAAAGCAGGAGATTCCTGCCTCAGCACTGTCAAACAGATCCCTGCAGTCCCTCTCTGATCAGCCACTGGATTCCCCCTCAGTCTGTGGGCCAGAAGCTCAGGAAGCAGCTGCGTGCCCCAGGGCCACGCTCTTGGGGAACGGAGCTGAAACCCCGCCTTCCTCTCCGACCACCAACAGAAACAGACTTTTCCCACTGACCTTCTAAGTTGTCTTTGGCATTCGTGGATTGAGGAGTCTGGAAACCTTCACAACTGCCAGCGATTCAGTCCTCTGACACCTGCTCCAGGTTTGCTGTGGCCTGCGTGCCCACACTGCGCTGCGCTCTCAACGTGGCGCGATACACCTTTCTGATCAATCGCCCAGGTTGTCTTGAGCTGGAAATTTGTTTCACTCTGTCTTTTTGTGGGTTCTGCTGCTTCCGAATTTGTTGAGAGCCATTTTTTATGAGTATTTGGAGGGGTTTGGGGGAGAGCTCAAGCAAGTCACTGCTTTCACTCCACCATCTTGGCTCCGCCCCGATTGATAAATATTTTTGCATTACATTTTTTGAATCAGTGAACTCTACTATTATGACTTTGGATATTTATATATTTCTGGTGTGATAATTTTTATAGAAAATTATGTTTGTATGTAATTAATTATAAAAGTTGAGAAAGGCATAGAATTCTTGTGTCAAATGCCCTCAAATGACTTGGTGAACCAAGTCATTTTTTTCTTTTCTTTATTAATTTATTTTGATTTGTCAGCAATTACTTATGTAATCTTTTGAGTTTTACGTTTTTCTCCCCCTTCCTCCACTCTCCCTCCCAAAGATGGCACATGATATGATATAGGCTATACGTATACATTCCTTTTAAACATATTTTCTCATTAGTGATGTTGTAAGGAAGAATTAGAACCAATGGGAAGAACCACCAGAAAGAGAAAACAAAAGACAACAGAAGAAAAGAAAAAGCAAATATTATGCTTCGATCTGCATTCAAACTCCATAGTTCTTTCTTCTTTGTGGATAGCATTTTCCATCACAAGGCCATTGGAGATGTCTTACATCCTTGCATTGCTGAGAAGGCCTGAGTCTATCAATGTAAGTCTTCACAGAACGTGGCTGTCAGTGTGTACAATGTTCTGGTTGTGCTCATTTCACTTAGCATCAATCCATACAAGTTTTTCCAGGTTTTTCTGAAGTCCATTTGCTAATTATTTCTTTATGTGTGTGTGTGCGTGTGTGTGTGTGTGTGTATACACATTTATTTTTAATTTTCAATATTTACTTCCACAAGATTTTGAATTCCAAATTTTCACCCCATCTCACCCCTCCCCCCACCCCAAGATGGCATGCATTCTGAATACCTCTTCCCCTAGTCTGCCTTCTCTTCTATCTCTGACCCCTCTTCAATTATCCCCCTCCCCTTCTATATTCCTGTAGGGCAGGATAGACTTCTGTACCCCATTTCCTGTATTTCTTATTTCCCAGTTGCATGTGAAAACACTTTTTTAAAAATGTGTTTTTAAAACTTTGGGTTCCAAATTTTCTGCCTTCCTCCCTTCCCACCCACCATCATTGAAAAGGCAAGCAACTCAATATAGGTTATACATGTGTGGTTATGCAAAACACTTCCATACTAGACATGTTGTAAAAAACTAACTCTATATCCCTTAATCCTATCCTGCCCCACCCATTTATTCTATTCTTTCTTTTGACCCTGTCCCTCCTCAGAATTATTTGCTTCTGATTACCCCCTTTCCCAATCTGCCCTCCTGTCTATCATCCCTCAGCTCTCTTGTCCCCTTTCCCCCTATTTTCCTGTAGGGTAAGACAGATTTCATACCCATTGAATGTGTATGTTATTCCTCCTTAAGCCAAATCCTATGAGAATAAGATTCACTCATTCCCTCTCACCTTCCCCATTTCCCCTCCACTGTAAGAGCCTTTTCTTTTCTGTTTTTTTTTGAGATAATTTACCCCATTCTACCTCTCCCTTTCTTCTTCTCCTAGTATAATCTCTCTCATCCCTTAATTTTATTCTCCAGATATGACCCTTAATCTTCAACTCACCCTGTGCCCTCTATCTATCTATCTATCTATCTATCTATATATCTATCTATCTATCTATCTATCATACAACATACATAATTTTTCCCCTCAACTACCCTAATACTGACAAAGGTCTCATGAGTTATAAATATCATCTTTCCATGCAGGAATGTAAACAGTTCAACCTTAATAAGTCTCTTATGATTTCTCTTTCCTGTTTACCTCTTCATGTTCCACTTGAGTCTTGTATTTGAAAGTCAAATTTTCTATTCAGCTCTGGTCTTTTCATCAAAATGCTTGAAAGTCCTCTATTTCACTGAATGACCATTTTTTCCCCTGAAGGATTATACTCAGTTTTGCTGGGTAGGTGATTCTTGGTTGTAATCCTATCTCCTTTGCCCTGGAATATTATATTCCATGCCCTGCGTCCTTTAATGTAGAAGCTGCTAAATCTTGTGTTATCCTGATTGTGTTTCCACAGTACTTGAATTGTTTCTTTCTGGCAGCTTGTAATATTTTCTCCTTGACCTGGGAACTCTGGAATTTGGCTACAATATTCCTAGGAGTTTTCCTTTGGGGATCTCTTTCAGGAGGAGATCGTGGATTCTTTCAATTTCTATTTTGCCCTCTGGTTCTAATAATCAGGGCAGTTTTCCTTGATAATTTCTTGAAAGATGATGTCTAGGCTCTTTTTTTGATCATGGCTTTCAGATAGTCCAATAATTTTTAAATTCTCTCTCCTGGATCTATTTTCCAGGTCAGTTGTTTTTCCAATGAGATATTTCACATTGTTTCTATTTTTTCATTCTTTTGGATTTGTTTTACAGTGTCTTGATTTCTCATAAAATCATTAGCTTCCAACTGCTCTATTCTAATTTTTAAGGAAGTATTTTCTTCAGTAATCTTTTGGACTTCCTTTTCCATTTGGCCAATTTTTCTTTTTAGGGCATTCTTCTCCTCATTGGCTTTTTGGACCTCTTTTGCCATTTGGGTTAGGCTATTTTTTAAGGTGTTATTTTCTTCAGTATTTTTTTGGGTCTCCTTTAGCAAGCTGTTGACTTGTTTTTCATGATTTTCTTGCATCACTCTCATTTCTCTTCCCAGTTTTTCCTCTACTTCTTTACTTGCTTCTCAAAATCCCTTTTGAGCTCTTCCAAGGCCTGGGACTGAGTCTTATTTTCCTTGGAGGCTTTGGATGTAGGAACTTTGACTTTGTTGTCTTCTTCTGGTTGTTTGTTTTGATCTTTTCACCAAAGTAAGATAATATATTCTGATTCTTTTTGCTGCTTGCTTAAGATCCTGGCCAATTACTTGAGTTTTAATCTCTTTGTTAAAGTAAGAGTCTGCTTCCAATGTGGAGAATGTACTGTTCCAAGTTTCAGGGGTTTGTGTAGCTGTTTTCAGAGATACTTACAGGGACCTGAGAATTTTTAGTTCTTGCAAAGTGGTATGATAAGGGTGAGGTGTTTACTCCTTTCCTGGCCTGTGCTGCTCCGTTAGTGAATACAAGTACTCCTTTCTGTGCTGGAACCGTGAGGAAGGTTTCTTCTCTGCAGCCACTACAAGCTCCACCACACCAGCTCTCCTCCTTGCCCCAGGACCAAGGCCCAGAACTGTGAGCCAGATCCAAGCACAGACAAAGTGAGAGATTCCTGCCTTAACACTTGCAAAGAGATCCCTGCAATCCCTCTCTGATGAGCCAATTGATTCCCCCTCAGTCTGTGGGCCGGAAGCTCGGGAAGATGCCACCACCCGAGGCCACGCTCTGTACTCTGCACTCTGGAACTGGCTCTGAGACCTAGCTCCTTCTTCAGCACTGTAGAAAGAGACTTTTCCCACTGTCCTTCTAAGTCTTTGGCATTTGTGGATTGAGGAGTCTGGAAACAGCCGATTCAGTTCTCTGATTCCTGCTCCAGGTTCGCTGAGGCCTGTGCGCCTATACTATACTGTGCTCTGCTCCCAGTCTAACGCAATACACATTTTTGATTAATCATCCAGGTTGTCTTGGGCTGGAAATTTGCTTCACTCTGTCTTTTTGTGGGTTCTGCTTCTTTAGAATTTGTTTAGAGCCATTTTTATAGGTATTTTGAGGGGTTTGGAGGAGAGCTCAAGCAAGTCACCGTTTTCACTCCACCATCTTGTGTTCATCACTTCTTATAGCACAATGGTATTCCATTACATTCCTATGCCACAACTTGTTCAGCCATTCCCCAATTAATGGTCATTCCCTCAATTTCCAATTCTTTGCCACCACAAAAAGACTTGCTATAAATATTTTTGTACATGTGAGTCTTTTTCCCATTTGTAAGATCTCTTTGGAATACAGCCCTGAAAGTGCTATTGCTGGGTCAAAGGGTATGCACATTTTTATAACTCTTTGGCCATAGTTCCAAATTGCTGTCCAAAATGGCTACATCATTTCGCAATTCCACCAACAATGCATTAGTGTTTCAATTTTCCCACATCTTCTCCAACATTTATCATTTTCCTGTTTTGTCATGTTGGCCAATCTGATAGGCATGATGTGGTAGGTAATTGTCATTCTTGTCTCTACTCAGTCTGTGCATTTAACAACCACACACAAATCATTATTTTGACAGTAATTCCTTTTACAAGCACAGGATTTACAAGATACAAAGAATGAATAGATTTATTTATATGTGAAATTCAACAACAATAAAAAGCAGAAATCACATAAGAGTTCATGGGAAAATGATGCCTTCCTATCTGTAACTTTCCTTCAGAGGCCTCTATGACCTTAGCTACTTATCGCTACATCCTGAAAAGTGCATTGCAGACTCTAGTATGACTTGTTCACAAGCAAACTTCAAAACCTGAAATAAGTGGAGAAAGAAATTTCTTTAAAGGGTCATTCAGAAACAGAGAGAGACAGAGAGAGAGAGAGAGAGAGAGAGAGAGAGAGAGAGAGAGAGAGAGAGAGAGAGAGAATGGAGGAAGAGAGGGAGGGAGAGGGGGAAGAAGAGATGATAGAAGGAGGAAAAGAAAGACAGATGGGGATAGACAGAGAGCCAGGAAGGAGTGTGGCTTTTATCTCTCCAGTTTCTGGAAGTTTTACTTCATGTAGTATTTTGACAAAAGCACACATGAGTTATAGCCAAATCATATATACTGTAGTTAAGAAATTTACCTAAGAAGGCAATTGAAAAGCAAGATAGAGGTGGTTACGAGTAGATGTCAAAATAAAATTTGAGAAAAGTCACAACATTGAAGGCACCCAAAACACAAGGTTAGGTGGATGCTAAACAAGTCTTTGGTGTGGTAACTGAAAACAAGAATTCTTTGGGTATATTCAGGGCATGCAGGAACATAAAATTCACTGTAGCCATCTCTAGTATTCCTAGAGAGTTACTGAGGAGAGGAGACATTCTGGGTTCAAGCAACATCTAAATATAAGAAGTTGGATATAACATTTTTAATTTTTTTGTTTTCAACATTCACTTTTATAAGATTTTGAAATCCAAATTTTCCCTTTTCCTTCTGGTCCCCTCTCCCCAAGAAGGAAGTAATATGATATAAGTTATACATGTATAATCATATTAAATTTTTCACATTATTCATGTTGTGAAAGAAGAATATGAGCAAAAGGTAACAACCACAAAAAAAAAAAAAATTGAATGGCAATAGAAAGGAACATGCCTTTTTTCTTAGTGTCACATTGGGCCCACGCAAAAATTGTTTCAAACAATGAATCACAGAAATAATCAATAACTTCATTTAAGAGAAAGCAATAATGAGACAACATACCAAAACTTATGGAATACAGCCAAAGTAGTTCTTCGGGGAAATCATATTTCTCTAAATGCTTAAATGAATCAAATATAGAAAGAGCATGCCAATGAATTGGGCAGGTAATTAAAAAATCTAGAACATGAACAAATTAAAAATCTCCAATTAAATACCAAATTAGAAATTCTGAAACTGAAAGAAGAGATTAATTGAACTTAAAGTAAGAAAACTATTGAACCAATAAATAAAACTAAGAATTGGTTTTATTAAAAAAACAATAAAACAAATTTTTTGGTTAATTTGGTTACAAAAGAAAGAAGAAAACCAAATTATAAGTTTCAAAAATGAAAAAAGTGAATTTACAAAAATGAAAAGAAAGTTAAAACAATAATTAAGAGTCATTTTGCGCACCTGTATGGCAATAAATCTCACAGTCCAAGATGAATACTTTTAAAAAATATATAAATTGCCCAGAGTAAAAGAAGAGGAAACAAAATGCTTGAATTACACTATTTTAGAAAAATAAATTTTTTTAAAAAAAACATAAATTCCCTAAGAAAAATCTCCAGGGCCAATGGATTTACAAGAGAAATTTTACCAAACATTTAAAGAACAATTTGGAAAAAAAAAAAAGAAGTGAAGAAAGAGTACCAACAAATTCTTTTCATGGTACAAATATGATGCTGATACCTAATCTGGGAAGAGTCAAAATAGAGAAGCAAAATTAGGACCAATTTCCCTAAAAAATATTGATGAAAAAAAATTTTAATATAATATTAGTAAAGAGATTACAGCAATTTATCACCAGGATAATGTACTATGACCAGGATTTATGCCAGGAATGTGGGGCTGGTTCAATATTAGGAAAACTATCAGCAAAATTGACCATATGAATAACAAAACTAATAGAAATCATGATTATCTCAACAGATACAGAAAAAAAAAAACTTGAGAAAATTCATCGGGAAGAACAAAATCCATTCTGCTATGGCTTCCATTTTGTGGGAGAGTCCATCCCATTCACATTTCACAGTTATGTTTACTAATTGTGTATTTCCCTGCATTCTATTCAGCCCCACCCCTGTTCATACTTTTCTCTCTCTTTTCTCCCTGTTCCTCCTCACCAGTGTTTTGCTTCTGACCACAGCCTCCCTCAATCTAACCTCTCTTATATCAGCCCGCAGACCTTTTCTTTTATCTTTTCCTTACTACTTCTGCTTTCCCTTTTATCCACCCTCCTCCCTTTTGCCTTTCTACTCCTTCTTTATTGTAGGGTAAGATAAATTTCTATAGCCAACTAATTGTACTTCATTCCCTATTTGAGCCATATCTGATGACAGTAAGGTTCAAACAATGCTCACCCTTTCCTTTCTTTTCCTCTACCATAATAGTTGTTTTGAGACTTTTTATGTGGTATTTACCATACTTTTATCCTCTTTCCTCTTTTCCCAGTAAAATCTTGTTTTTACTGCTTAAATTTTTATATCATCACATGAAAGTAAACTTATACCCATATTATTCTTTCTATGTATACCCCTTCTAAGTGCCCTACTGAAGCTACAATTCTCAAGAGTTAAACAAATCATCCTCCTGTGCAGGGATGTAAACAGTTCAACTTTATTGAGTAACACGTGCTTTTTCTCTCTTTTTTGTTTACTTTTGCTTCTCTTGAATCTTGTATTTGAAGATGTAGTTTTAGGTTCAGCTATGATTTTTCATTAGGAATGATTGAAAGTCTTCTATTTCATTGAATATCCATGAAAGATTACGCTCAATTTTGCTGGGTAGTTGATACTTGGTTGTAATCCGAGCTCCTTGGCCTTCCAGAATATCATATTCCAAACTCTCTGATCCTTTAGAGAGGGAGCTGCTTAGTCTTATGAAATCTTTACTGTGGCTTCAAGATATTTTAATTGTTTCTTTCTGGCTGCTTGTAGTATTTTCTTCTTGACCTGATAATTCTGGAGTATGGCTCCAATATTCTTTGGAGTTTTCATTTTATGATCTTTTTTTGGAAGATGAACAGTGGATTATTTAAATGACCTTTTTGCCCTCTGCTTCTAGGATGTAAGGGTAGTGTTCCTTAATAATTTCTTCTTTTTATTTTTAAATTAATTTATTTTAATTTTCAATATTCACTTCTGTAAGCCTCTGCATTTTAAATCTTCTCCACCTTCCTCCCCACCCCCTCCACAAGATGGCATGCAATCTGATACCTATACATTCTTGCTGAATATATTTTCACATTAGTCATGCTGTAAAGAAGAATTAGAATGAATGGGAGGAAACATGAGAAAGAAGAAACAAAACCAAAGAGAATGAGAGAGAGAGAGAGAGAGAGAAAGTGAGAGAGAGAGAGAGAACAAATAGTATGCTTTTGTCTAAATTCAGACTCTGTGGTTCTTTCTCTGAATGTGCATAGTATTTTTCTTGTGAGTCTTTTGTAGTTGTCGTAAGTCCTTGTATTTTTGAGAAGAACTAAGTCTATCAAAGTGAGTCATCACACTATGTGGCTGTTACTGAGTACAATGTTCTCCTGGGTCTGCTCATTTCACTCGGCATCAGTCCATACAAGTTTTTCCAGGTTTTTCTGAAGTCCACCTGCTCATCATTTCTTACAGCACAATATTATTCCATTAAATTCATATACTGCAACTCGTCTAGCCATTCCCCAATTGATGGACGTTCCCTCAATTTCCATTTCTTGGCCACAATAAAAAGAGCTTGTATAAATATTTTATGTACATGTATGTCTTTTTTTTTTTTTACCATTTTTATCATCTCTTTGGGATGCAACACTAGAAATGGAATTTCTGGGTCAAAAGGCATGCATATTTTTATAGCCCTTTCAGCATAGTTCCGAATTGCTCTACAAAATGGTTGCATCAGCTCACAATGCCACCAACAAACATTTGTGTTCCCAATTGTCCACATCTTCTCCAGCATATATATATATATATATATATATTTTTTTTTTTTCTTTTGTCATGCTAGCCAATCAGATAAGTGTTGGTGTGGTACCTCAGAGTTTTTTTGACTTACATTTCTCTAATCAATAATGATTTGGAGCATTTTTTTTATATGCTTATAGAGAGCTTTAATTTCTTCATCTCAAAACTTCTGTTTATATCCTTTCATGAATTACCAATTTCAGAATGACTTAGATTCCTAAATTTGATTTAGTTCTCTATACATTTTAGATATGAGGCCCTTATCTGAGACACTGGTTATAAAAATGCTTTCCCAGTTTTCTGCTTTTCACCTAATCTTGGTTGCATTGGCTTTGTTTGTGCAAAATTTTCAATTTGATGTAATCATAATTATTCACTTTTCATTTCCCAATGTTCGCTATCTATCATTTGGTCATAAATTCTTCCATTCTCCTTTTGCCTGACAGGCAAACTATTCCTTTTTCTCCCAGATTACTTATAGTATCAGCCTTTATATCTAAATTATTTGACCATTTTGACTTTATTTTGATATATAGTGTAAGATGTTAGTCTTTTTCAAGTTCCTGACATAACTATTTTCTTATTTTCCCAGCACTTTTTGTCAAATACTGAGTTCTTATTCCAGAAGCTGGGGTCTTTGGACTTATCGAATAGTACATTACTATAGTCATTAACTACTGTGTCCTGCATACTTAACCTATTCCACTCATCCACAACTCCATTTCTTAGCCAGTACCAAGTTTTTTTGATGATTGCTGATATATGATACAATTTAAGATCTGGTATGGCTGGGACATCTTCCATAGCATTTCTTTTCATTAATTCCTTGATAATCTGGACCCTTTGTTTTTTCCAGATGAATTTTATTATTTTTATAGCTCTATAAAATAATTTATTGTTAGTTTGATTGGAATGGCACTGAAAAATAAATTAATTTAGATAGAATTGTCATTTTAATTTTATTGTATTAGCTTTTCCTACCCATGAGCAGCTGATGAGTTTTTTTTTTCAATTATTTAGACCTGACTTCATTTGTATGAAAAGGGTCTTGTAATTCTCTTTATATAGTTGCTGGGTTTGATTTGGCAGGTAGACTCCCAAACATTTTATAATGTCTATGGCAACTTTAAATAGAATTTCTCTTTCTATCTTTTACTGTTGGATTTTGTTAGTAATATATAGAAATATTGAGAGTTTATGTGTGTTTACTTTATATCCTCCAAATTTGCTGAAGTTGTTTATTTCAAGTAATTTTTACTTGATTCTCTAGAATTTTCTAAGCATGTCATCATATCATCTGCAAAGAGTGATAGCTTAGTCTTTTCCTTTCATTTCTTTTTTCTCTTATTGCTAAAATTGATATTTCTTTTTTCTTTCTTTCTTTCCTTCTTTCTTCCTTTTTTTTATATAGTTGGGGTTAAGTGACTTGCCCAGGGTCACACAGCTAGTGTGTGTCAAGTGTTTGGTCTCAGGCAAAATTTGAACTCAGGTCCTCCTGATTTCAGGGCCAGTGATCACTGCACCACCTAGCTGCCCCTAAAACTGACATTTCTAGTACCATATTGAATAACAGTGGAGATAATGGACATCCTAGTTTCTTTCCTGATATTGGAATTGCTTCTAGCTCATTATATGCAATTGCATATAATGCTTGCTGATTTTTTCAGGTAGATGCTACTTATCTTTTTAAGGAAGGCTTCATTCATTCCTGTGTTCTCTAGTTGTTTTTTGTTTTGTTTTGTTTTGTTTTCTTTTTATACCAATGGGTGTTGTACTTTGTCAAAATCTTTTTCTGCATCTACTGAGATAATCATGTGGTTTCTGTTAGCTTTGTTGTTGATGTGATTAATTATACTGATAGTTTTCCTAATATTGAATGAGACCTGCATTCCTGTTATAAAAACTACCTGATTATAATGTATTATTCTTGTCATAAGTTGCTGCAGTCTTTTTGCTAATGTTTTGTTTAGAATTTTCACATCTATATTCATTAGGAAAAATGGTCTATAATTTTCTTTCTTTGTTTTGATGCATCCCCATTAACATATGAGCACCATATTTGTATCATAAACAGAATTTGATAGGACCCCTTCTTCACCTATTTTCCCAAATAATCTATATAGTATTGGAATTAATTGTTCTTTAAATATTTGAAAGAATTTCCTTGTAAATCCATTTGACACTGGAGATTTTTTCCTAGGGAACTCATTGATGGTTTCTTCAATTTCTTTTTCTGAAATGGAAATATTTAAGTATTTACATCTTCTGTTTATCTAGGCAATTTATATTTTTGTAAATATTTATCAATTTTACTAAGAATGTCAAATTTATTGTCATACACTTGGGCAAAATAAGTTTTAATTTTTTTTAATTGTCTCTTCATTGGTGAATTCAGCCTTTTCATTTTTGATAATGGTAATTTGTTTATCTCCTTTCTTAAATCAAATCAACCAAATTATTACTATTTTATTGTTCCATTTTTTCATGAAATCAGCTGCTAGTTTTATTTATTAGTTCAATACTTTTCTTAATTTTAACATTATTAATCTCTCCTTAGGTTTTCAGCATTTGTAATTTTGCATTAAACTGGGGATATTTAATTTGTTCTTTTTCTAGCTTTTTTAGTTGCATGCCCAATTCATTGATCTCCTCTTTCTCTATTTTATTCATGTAAGCATTTAGAGATATAAAACTTTCCCTAAGAACCATTTTCACTGTATCCTATAAGTTGTAGTATGCTATCTCACCTTGTCATTCTCTTGTATGAAGTTATTGATTGTTTCTAAGATTTGTTGTTTCACTCACTCATTCTTTAGGATTAGATTATTTAGTTTCAAATTAATTTTTAGTCTATGTTGCCAAGGCCCTTCATTACATGTAATTTCTATTGCATCATGATCTGAAAGGGATGCATTTAATATGTCTTCCTGTCATCACTGTATTATGAGGTTTTTATGCCCTAATACATTATGTAGGTGCCATGTACTGCTGAGAAAAATGTATATTCCTTGTAGCCAAATTCCAGAGTTCCCAGGTCAAGAAGAAAATATTGCAAGCAGCCCGAAAGAAACAATTGAAGAATTGTGGAAACACAATCAGGATAACACAAGATTTAGCAGCTTCTATATTCAGGGACTGCAGGGCTTGGAATATAATGTTTCAGAGGGCAAAGGAGATAGGATTAAATTCAAAAATCATCTACCCGGCAAAACTGAGCATAATCCTTTAGGGGGGAAAAAACGAGATATTCATTGAAATAGAGGACTTTCAGCATTCTTTATGAAAAGAACAGAGTTGAATAGAAAATTTGAGTTTCAGATACAAGACTGAAGAGAAACATGAGGTAAACAGGAAAGAGAAATCATAAGAGACTTATTAAGGTCGAACTTTTTACATTCTGCATGGAAAGATCATATTTGTAACTCATGAGTTCTTTGTCAGTATTAGAGTAGTTGGAGGGAAAAAAATTATCTGTGTATATAGATAAATACATATTGGATAGATAGGTAGATAGAGGGCCCAAGGTGAGCTGAAAATGAAGGGGTGATATATGAAGAATAAAATTAAGGGAGAGAGGATTATACAGAGAGGACAAAGGGAGGGATAGAAGGGGCTAAATTATCTCACATAAAACAGACAAGAAAAGGTTTTTACAGTGGAGGGTAAAGGGGGGAAGGTGAGAGGAAATGAGTGAATCTTATTCTCATTGGATTTGGATTAAGGAGAGAATAACATACACATTCAACTGGGTTTGGAAATCTATCTTATGCTACTGGAAAATTGGAGGGAAGAGGACAAGAGAGCAGGAGGATGACAGAGGGGAGAGCAGATAGGGGGAGAGGGTAATCAGAAGCAAACACTTCTAAGGAGGGACAGGGTCAAAAGAGAGAATAAAATAAATGGGGGGCAGGACAGGATTAAGGGAAATATACTTAGTTTGTTACAACATGACTACTATTGAAGTGTTTTGCATGACTACACATGTATAACCTGTATGGAGTTGCTTGCTTTCTCAGTGAGGATAAGCAGGAGGGAGGAAGAGAGAAAATTTGGAAACCAAATTTTTAAAAACAAAATAAAGAAAAAAGATAATTGTCTTCAAATGCAACTGGGAAATAAGATACACAGGAAATGGTGTGTAGAAATCTATCCTGCCCTACAGGAAAATTGAAGGGGAAGGGGATGAGAGAAGGCAGGGAGAGATAGAAGGGAGGGCAGATTAGGAGAAGGAGTATTCAGAATTCATTCCATTTTGAGGTGGAGTTAGGAATAAAATGGGGAGAAAATTTTGAACTCAGAATCTTGTGGAAGTGAAATTGAAAACTAAAAATAAATTAATTTAAATAAAGAAAAAGGTATATTCCTTTCTCTCCTCATTCAATTTTC
The DNA here is from genome assembly GCF_003287225.1 of Phascolarctos cinereus. Taxonomy (NCBI): domain Eukaryota; kingdom Metazoa; phylum Chordata; class Mammalia; order Diprotodontia; family Phascolarctidae; genus Phascolarctos; species Phascolarctos cinereus. The sequence goes on along the minus strand of NW_027555958.1, from coordinate 202,376,840 downwards.
TCCAGAGTTCTACCATTTCTACCTTTTGTAAAATTCTGTTTACTTCCTTAACTTCCTTTTTGTGTATTTTGAGGTTAGATTTATTTAATTCAGAGAGGGGGAAGTTGAGGTCCCCCACGAATATAATTTTGCTTTCTATTTCTTCCTGTAACTTCCTTAACTTCTCCTACAAGAATCTGGATGCTATACAATTTGGTGCATGTATGTTTGGTGTTGATATTACTTCATTGTCTATGGTGCCTTCCTAGCAGGATGTAGTTTCCTCCCTTACCTATTTTAATTAGATGTGTTTTTGCTTTTGCTTTGTCTGAGATCAGGATTGCTACCCATGCTTTTTTACTTCAGTTGAAAAATAATATATTCTACTCCAGCCTTTTACCTTTACCCTGTCTATTTCTCTCTGTTTCAAAAGTGTTTCTTGTAAACAACATATTGTAGTATTATGTTTGTTTTTTTTTTTTTTATGGGAGAGTTCATGCATTTTCCATTCACAGTTATGGTTACTATTTGTGTCTTTCTCTCTATCCTATTCCCCACAACCCATTTTTGCTTTTCTTTTTTCTTTTTACTTTTCCCTCTTCAAAAGAGTTTTGCTTTTGACCACTGCCTCCCTCAATCTGACATTGCTTCTATGAGCCCTTTCTCTTATTTTTCCCTTTTCCTTTACTACCTCTTCCCTACCTTCTACCCTTTCCATCCCTTTTCTTTCCCCTCTTACTGCCCATAGGGCAAGTTAGATTTCTGTACCTGAGTATTTTATTTTCTCCTTGAGCCAAATCCAATGAGAGTAAGATAAAAACAATATTTATCTCCTTCCATCCTTTCCCTCTACTGCAATATTTTGTGCCACTTCTTGTGATGTAATTTACTGTTTTCTGCCTTCTCCTTTCCTCTTCTTCCATTACAATTTCTTTTCACCCTTTAATTAGTTTTTTTTATCATCACATTGAAGTCATTTTAGATCCAAACCCTTTGACTTTGTATATTCCTTCTAAATGTCTTAATAAACATGCAGTTCTCAAGAGTTGCAAGTATCATCTTTCATGGAGGGATGTAAGAGTTTGCCCTTATTGAATAAAATGTTTTTTTTTTCTTTCTTGGTTACTTTTTTATGCCTCTCTTAAGTCTTGTGTTTGAAGATCAAGTTTTCTATTGAGCTGCCTTCTGAGCTTCTGTCCCATAGACTGAGGGAGAATCAAGTGGCTTATCAGAGGGGGATTGCAGGGATCTCTTTGCTGGTGCAGGATTCTCTTGCTCTGTCCATGCTTGGATCTGGGTACTGTTGTGGGTGGTGGTGCTGGGGTGAGGAGGAGCCCTGGTACGGTGGAGCTTGTAGTGGCAGTGAGGAGAAAATCCTCCTCACAGTTCCAAGACAGAAAAGAGTACTTTTGGTCACTCATACACCAGAGCACAGGCCAGGAAATGAATAAGCACCTCGCCCTTGATCATACCACCTTGGAAGAACTGAAAATTTACAGATTCCTAGAAGTATCTCTGAAAATAGGTGCACAAATTCTTTGAAGCTTAGTACATTACATTCTCCACACTAGAAATACACCCTTACCTCAACAAAGAGTTTATAACTCAAGCAATTGTCTGGGATCATGAGAAAGCAGCATAAAAAGAGTCAGACTATATTATCTTACTTTGGTGAAAAGATCAAAACATACAACTAGAAGAACACAACAAAGTAAAAGCCCCTACATCAAAAGCCTCCAAGAAAAATATGAATTAGTCCCAGGACATGGGAGGGCTCAAAAAGGATTTTGAGAAGGAACAAAGAGAAGTAAAGGAAAAACTGAGAGTTATGCAAGAAAATTGTGAAGAAAAAGTCAACGACTTGCTAAAGGAGACCTAAAAAAATGCTGAAGAAAATACCTTAAAAAAAATAGCCTCACCCAAATGGCAAAAGAGGTCCAAAAAGCCAATGAGGAGAAGAATGCCCTAAAAAGAAAAATTGGCCAAATGGAAAAGGAAGTTCAAAAGATTACTGAAGAAAAGACTTCCTTAAAAATTAGAACGGAGCAATTGGAAGCTAGTGACTTTATGAGAAATCAAGGCACTGCAAAACTAATACAAAAGAACGAAAAAAGTAGAAGAGAATGTGAAATATCTCATTAGAAAAACAACTGACCTGGAAAATAGATCAAGGAGAAAGAACTTAAAATTTATTGGACTAGCTAAAAGCCATGATTAAATAAAAGAGCTTAGACATCATCTTTTAAGAAATTATCAAGGAAAACTACCCTGATATTTTAGAACCAGAATGCAAAATAGAAATGGAAAGAATAATCACCCCCAGAAAGAGATCCCCAAAGGAAAACTTCTAAGAATATTGTAGCCAAATTCCAGAACTCTCAGATCAAGGAGATAATATTGTGAGCAGCCAGAAAGAAACAATTCAAGTATTGTGGAAACATGATCAGCATAACACAAAATTTAGCAACTTCTACAATAAGGGAGCAGAGGGCATGGAATATAATATTCCAGAGGGCAAAGGAGATAGGATTACAACCTAAAATCACTTACCCAGCAACACTGAGTGTAATCCTTCAGGGTAAAAAATGGTCATTCAGTGAAATAGGGGACTTTCAAGCATTCTTGATGAAAAGACCAGCGCTGAATAGAAATTAAGACTTTCAAATACAAGACTCAAGTGAAATATGAAGATGTAAACAGGAAGTAGAAATCATAACAGACTTATTAAAGTTGAACTGTTTACATTCCTGCATGGAAAGATGATATTTATAACTCGTGAGACCTTTCTCAGTATTAAGGTAGTGGGAGGGAAAAAATTTTATGTATGTATGGATAGATAGGTAGATAGATAGATAGATAGATACATAGATAGATAGATAGATACATAGATAGACAGATAGAGGCACAGGGTGAGTTGAAGATGAAGGGCTGATATCTGGAAAATAAAATTAAGGGGTGAGAGGATTATGCTGTGAGAAGTAGAAAGGGAGATGTAGAATGGGGTAAATTATCTTTCACGAAACAGCCAAGAAAAGGCTTTTACAGTAGAGGGGAAGTGGGGGGAGGTGAGAGGGAATGAGTGAATCTTATTCTCATAGGATTTGGCTTAAAGAGGAAATAATATACCTGATTGGGTATGGAAATCTATCTTACCCTACAGGAAAATAAGGGGGAAGGGGACAAGAGAGCAGGGTGATGATAGAGGGGAAGGCAGATTGGGAAGGGGATAGTCAAAAGGAAACACTTCTGAGGAGGGACAGGGTCAAAAGAGGTAACAGAATAAATGGGGGTTAGTATAGGATGAAGGGAAATATACTTAGTTTTTTACAGCATGACTACTATGGAAGTGTTTGCATGACTACACAACTATAACCTGTATCTAGTTGTTTGCCTTTTCAATGAGGGGGTGGGGAGAGAGGAAGGGAGAAAATTTGTAACCTAAAGTTTTGAACACCCATGTTAATTTTTTTTTTAAAAATCCTTTTATAGTCCTTCCAAGAAAGCCTTTTGGGATGGGATTGAGATCAATTCATACTCCCCTTTGAGGTTTTTCATGTAGGCATTATGGCATTGTTGTCCTCTTCTGAGTTTGTGTTTTGATCTTCCTTATCACCATAATAACTTTCTATGGTCAAGGTTCTCTTTTGTTTCTTGCTCATGGAAGCTTTTAAAGTTGTGCTCTCCTGAGCACAGCCTGAAGCTTCTTGTGCTGGAGTCCAGTCTCATGGTCACTGATTTTGTGAGCTGGGGCTTCAGGTACTTGTGACTTGCTCACTGCACTGGGCTGCCTATCCATGTTTCACCTGTTGTCCCCCATTTTCCAGGTCTGGAAATTTGCCTTCTTTGCTAAGGCTGGAGTCCTCACAGCTAGCCTGCTGTGCCACTTGTTTGCCGATCTAGGACCAAGGGGCCTCATTTACTAATCTGTGTTGTGTCTAAGATCCTCCTGTTGGCTTTCCCGGATACTGTCTGAGATAGGCTGTGCTCACCTTTTATCCAAGTGAAACAGACCTTTCCTGTATTCCTTCTAAGTTATCTTAACCTGGAAAATTGTTTCGCTCTGTCTTTTTGTAGGTTCTCTTGCTCCACAATCTGTTTAGAGGCTTGATGTAACATTGTTTCAGAGGGAAGCTGGAGTGAGCTCAAGCAACTTCCTGGCTTCTAGCTACCATACCTTTTTTGCAAAGTTTTCCTTCATTGTTGCTCTGGTAATGTCTGCAGGATAGCTCTTCCTCTACACAGTTTTCTCCAAAGCTGTTTGCAAAGGGCAAAAGTCAATGCATTCTTCTGGCTCCTTAGTTACTGTGAATTAAACATGAGTTTCAGGTAACAAGATGGATTTAGAGGCAGTACTGTAGACTGCCTTCTTTCACATATTATCTTATATCGAACATTACCCTGACAGCAAAGTGGCTAATTTTATATCTATCAGTCCTACTTAAGCCCTCTGGTTTTATTTAAAGCTATTTACACAGTAACTCCATACCAATCCAAGGATGCCATATGAGAAGTGAGAAAGCCCTGGAAAGAAAAAGAAAAAGGATATCACCCCATGTTACTCTCTAAGTCCTTTCCCAATAAGTCTTCCATTTGCTAAGTGGTTATCTATATCCAAATTCTAGACAGGGTCAAAGCGCATTTCATAGACTTGTCATTTCTCCTCCAATGCCTTGGTGGAGTGCCTCTTAACCTCAGAGCCCTAACAAATCTCCCTGTGAACTTTTCTGAGATTCACTGAGTTGTTTTACTTAAATTTCCCCATCCTTGATTCTGATCACATCACTCAACTGATAGTGTTCTCTACAAACTCATCCATTATTTTGATTACTAAGTCTTCGTCCTCTTCAGCCTATCTATGCCATTTGGTACTATTGACCACTCTGTCTTACTATTTTACTCTCTCTTTTCTAGTGTATTGTGAATGTATCTTTCTTCTGTTTCTTCACTTACCTGACTGACTACTACTTTCTAATGTTCTTTGGTGGCTTGCTATCCATAATAGGTTCCCTAAAAACTCCTTATGATTTTCTCCAAAGCTTTTTTTTCTAAATCTATCATGATAATTTCATTAATCCCTATGAGTTTAACTAACATTTTCACATATGACTCACAAATACATAGATTCAGCACTAATTTCTTCTCTGTGCTCTAGTCTCACATCATCAATTGTCTGTCAAACACTTACAAATAGATGTTCAGATACATATCAAACTCAATGTGTCCAAAACTGAACTTATTATTGTTCCTCCACCCAATTACAAATTTACTGATTTCTATTGAAGCCATTTCTATCTTCTCAGTCTTTCAAGTTCTTAACCTCACTCTTATCCTTGACTTTTTACTCTCCTTCCTACATATCTAAACAGCACCCAAATTTGTCATTCCAACATTTACAACATCTCTTGAGTCTGAACCCTACTTAATACTCACATCCTTACCAATTTATTTCAGGTCCCAATGACTGTACTACTGGATTTTTAAAAATAATTTCCTAAATGGTCTCCTGCTTCTAATCTCTTGCATCATATGTACTGCTACTACAGAACTTAGCTCAGCACAGTGACTGGCACATAGGACTGGCTTCATAAATGATTGTTCACTTGGTTTGTCATATATTTGACCCTCTGATTCCCATTGTCATTCAAACTCAATATCTTCCTTTGGCCTCTAAGATGAAATAAAGAATTTTGTTAGCGTTTAAAGTTCTTCACAATCTGGCCCTAACATCATTCCAGCTTCAATGGACATTACTGACATGCCCACATTTCGTGATCCCAGCATGGTTTACTTTTGTTCCTCACACACATCATTATGTCTCCCAAATCTGGGCCTCATGTATTAGGCATCCCCCTTGTTGCTAATGCATTCCCACCTTATATCTTTCTGATAAAGTAGTTTTTCTTCTTGCAAAATTCAATAAGAATTCTTCTTCCTCAAGAAACCTTTCCTAATAACCCTAATTGCTAGTGTCTTCCATTCTCAATGTCTTTGTATTTAAATATGTTGTATGAATTCCTGTTTATACACCTTACATTTAAGTTGTATATAATATTTATATTTGATATATCTATCCATTAGAATGTATGTTTCTTGAAAGAAGTAGAAATTCTTCCTTCTTTCCATCCTTCTTCTTTTTTCCCCTTATATATACAGCGTCTAGAAAAGCACAGGAAACATAGAAGCCTTCTAAATAAATATTCATTGATTAATTATTTTATATGCAGATGTATACACATGTGTACATATATGTGGATATGTGTATACACATGTGTGTATAGACGTGATTTAATTTATTATTTTAATACTGTGTATAGGGTTTTATAGGTAAAGATCATGGAATGGTTTACCATTTTCTTTTCCAGTGGATCACATTTAGTAAACACTGTTCACTATGATTCCCATCTTAGGAAACCCTGCATGGCATAGCTCATAGTTTCATTGAGCTACATAAGCTGCTCCACCATAACAAGGCAGTGATCCAGGAGGGTCCACTGGAGAAGGAAAATGCAAAGCACTTCAGTATGTGTGCCAAGAAAACCCCATGGACAGTATTAAAATGATAAAAGATATGACATTGAAAGATGAACCTCTCAGGTCAGAAAGTGCCTAATACTCTCCTGGGGAAGTGCTGAAGATAACTAAAAATAACTCCAATACTATTGTAGCAACTTGTCCAAAGATGAAAAGAATCCCAGATGCAGATGTGTCTGACAATGAAAAGAAAGCCAAATGCTGTAAATATCAGTATTACATAGGAAACTGGAATGTAAGATCTATCGTCTAAGGTAAGCTAGATGTAGTCAAACGGGATATAGAGAGATTAACCATTGACATCTTGGATGCCAGTGAACTTAAATTGATGGGAATGAGTGAATTTATTTCAGGTGATCATTGAATATACTATTAAATTGAATCCCTTAGAAGAAAGAAATAGCCTAACTGCAATTAAAAGGGTGAAAAAAGCAGTACTGAAGTATAAAGTCCAAAATTACAAAGCAACATCCATTCAGATTAAATGAAACCATTCAACATTACATTAATACAAGTCCCTGCTGCAACCAAGAGGCCAAAGTTGGTCAGTTCTATGAAGACCTACAACATCTGCTACAAATAACACCCCCGAAAAGGTGTCACATTCATCATAGGGGATTGGAATGATAAAGTAGGAAATCAAAAGATAATTGGAATAACAGGCAAGTTTGGCCTTCGAGTACAAAATATAACAGGGAAGAGACTCACAAGATTTTGTCAAGATAACTTGCTGGTCATAGCAAACACTTTTTTTTCACACAACCCAAAAGATGACTCTACCCATTCACATCACCAGATGGTCAATATCAAAATCAGACTGATTATATACTTTGCAGCCAAAGGTGGAGAAGCTCTATACAGTGAGTTAAAAATAGACTTGAAACTCACTGTGGCTCAGATCATGAGCTTCTAATCAAAAAAATCAGTCTTAAATTGAAGAAAGTAGGGAAAACTGCCAGGTATGATCTAAATAATATCTCTTATGAATATGAAGTAGAGGTGATAAATAGATTTAAGGGATTAAATCTTATATAGTGACTGAGCAACTATGGACAGAAGTTCACAATATCATACAGGAGGCAGCAACAACAACAACAAAAATTCCTAAAGAAAAAAAAAGAGCAGGAAAGCAAAATAGCTTTCTAATGAGGCTTTAAAAACAGCTAAGGAAAGAAGGAAAGTGAAACAGAAATGTAATAGGGAAAGATGTAGCCAACTGAACACAGAATTCCAGAGAATAGCAAGAAGAAATATGGTTTTCTTAAATGAGCAATGCAAAGAAATAGAAGAAAATAACAGAATGGAAAAGAAAAGAAAATTATTCAACAAAACTAGAAATATCAAGGGAAAGTTTCATGCAAAAAAATGAACATGATAAAGGACAAAAAAAGTAACAGAAAAATTAAGAGCTATCAAGAATATATAAAATTATACAAGAAAGATTTTCATACCACTGATAGTAATAACGGTGTTGTTACTGATCTAGACCCAAACATCCTATAGAATGAAGTCAAGTGTGCCTTAGAAAGCATTGATAAAATAAGCAGAAGTAGCAAAATTTTACCTGACCTGTCTAAAATTCTAAAGATAAGTCTGTTAAAGTGCTGCAATCAATATGGCAGCAAATTTGGAAAATTCAGCAGTGGCTACTGGATTGGAAAAGTTCAGTTTACATCCCAATCTTAAAGAAGAACAATGCCAAAGAATGTTCAAATTACCTGAATGCTTGTGCTCATCTCATATGTCAGCAAGGTTATGCTTAAGATTCTGAAAGGTAGGCTTCAGCAATATGTGAGCTGAGAATTACCAGAGTCACAAATGGGTTTTCAAATAGGCTTAGAAACTAGAGACCAAATTGCTAACATTCAATGAGTTTTGGAGAGAGGAAGGGAGTTACAGAAAAAAAAAATCTACTTTTACTTCATTGACTATACTAAAGCCTTTGACTGTGTGGATCACAATAAAATGTGGCAAGTCCCCAAACAAATGTGAGTACTAGATCATCCAACTTGTTTCCCAAGGAATCTGTGTGCAGGCCAACAAACAATAGTTAGAACCAAACATCTTACAACTGATTGGTTTGAGATTGGAAAAGGGATGTGAAAAAGCTATATATTGTCAGCTTATTTATTTAGCTTATATGTAGAGTACATAACATGAAATACCAAGGGTGGATTAATCAAAAGCCAGAATTAAGGTTGCCAGGGGAAGTATCACTAATCTCAGACATGCAGATGGTTCCATTCTGATTGCAAAAAATAAAGAAGAATTAAGAAGAGTTTAAAGGCTGAAAAAAAAACCCTAAAGTCGTTGCAACTGGTTCATCACTTCTTGGCAAATAAAGGGAGAAGACATGGGATCAGTGCCACATTTATTATTCTTGGGCTCAAAATCACTGTAGATGGTAACTATAGGCATGAAATTAAACGATACTTGCTCCTGGGAAAGAAAGCTATGGCAAATTTAGACAGCATACTAAAAAGCAGAGACAGCAGGTTTCTGACAAAGGTCCATGTAATCAAAGCTATGGTTTTTCAGTGGTAATGTATATATGTGTGAGTTGGACTAGAAGAACATCTGAGTGCCATAGATGACTTCCTGGGGATAGGGAAGACTTTCCCCATGCATAAAAATTTACACTAAGTTGGCAGTCACCTATATTTTTGTATAATGCTGACTTAGTTAATTTTGCACTTTAATGCTTTAGTATTATGTTCTACTACTTGTGTGAATACTTCTACTATGAGCACAGATAACAGCCTTACTCTTCAAGAACTGCTATGGTGTAATTTTTACTTGTTAACCAATTCACTTAGAATAAAACTCCTGGCATTTACCTAGGATAGTCCTCTAGATGGGCCAACTTTTCTGCTTATACACAAAGAACTACCAGAGCTTATGAGATACTGACTTAGCCTTCAAAGACACAGGACCACCTCCATGCTAAAATGAAGTTTTAGAATAAGAATTTAGTGATAAGGGTCTTGGGGCTTTTCTGCATATTGGAAAGGCAGTATATGATAATTGCAAATGTTGGATTCTAAATTAGGAGACCTCAGTTCAAATTTGGCTTAGACATATGTTGCCATTTTCCTTTCGGAAAGTCATTTAATCGCTCTCAAAGACCCTATTTCTTCACCTGTAAAAGGTGATAATATAATAGTTGGCACACTACCTACCTCCAAGAATTTTGTAAAGAAAACTTTTTGCAAAAAAGTTTTATAGAAAAGCAAATTCTTACAATTTGAATCTTGGAATATGAAGGTTTATTTTCAGCAAACTATCATTTGATAGAAACTGGCTAGACCCGGACTCTTTATCCAAGTTCCTAGTATTTGTCAAAAAGCATAGTATGTATAGTGGCTAGAGGCTAGCCTCAATCAGGAAGAACTGGTTTCAAGTCTTGCATCTGAAGCATATTGGCTTTATGAACAAGGATTGGCAAATCAATGATCCACACTCAGTGCCATAGATTACTCTCTAGGAATATGAGATGCAGAACAGATATTGACCTGCAATATTAGTTTCCTGACTGAGTATTCCCAAATTAGTGAAACCATATGTCTGTCAAAAACAAACCAAAATAAAAACACTACTCATTGTTGATATATATAAGAAGTGGCATACTAGGTCATTGGAGGTAATCCTCTCAACCTCTTCTCTATTAATTTCAGTTATATTGAGTGGAAGGACAAGGCAGTTTAAGCAATAAGCCATGACTCTTGCTTCTGCCATTTATCTTTGCTCAGTAATTCCACCTAGTTCCAACCAGTTTGCTGTCAAAAAACATTTAGACTTCCTCTAATTGCAGCTGATTTTTACCCTAAAGGTAAACTATTAGCAAAATACACTAGAATTCAGTGGATGAATTGACTTATTTTTCCCTCATTGGGAAATTATTAGTGTTATCCTTATAAATAATATTCAAACAAATCATCTGGAAAGCCCAAACAGCAAAATTCATTACTCAAATTATTGCAAGACAGCAGAGACATATTAACTACATCTAAGTGGCTGCCTCATTTCATCACTTCAGAGTTGTGATCACTTTATATTCCAAATCTATGTGCATCAGGTAATGTGATAATGATCAGCACTTGGAATCTGGACATGAGCACTAATCAGCTACTCTTTCTCAAAGCTGTGAGATCATATTAATTTACTAGGTTCCCCATGTATAATGATTAAAGGACAAAGTCCAATGATGAAACATATTACTGGGCATCACTTAAAATTCCTGCATTCATTTATCAAAACTCATATATTTTTTTTAAACCATCATAATCCAATAAGGTCAAACATCACTTTGAAATTGGCCATTAATATTATTTTCTCAGTTGGTTATTGTTTTGCAAAGCTCTGAAATTGAACATTTTATATGCTGATTCAAATGGAAAGATACGTATATTTTATGTAGATGTTTACTTGCACGTAGACAAAATTCTTATAAGTATTTATTATACATGCATTTTAAACATGGACAGCATTTGCCTTTATTGCTTAACAAGCTGTTTGTATAATCCTTTCTGGAAAGTACATGAGGATACTTCTTTCACGAAAATAAAATTTCTGAAATTACTAAAGAGTGAAAGCCACTAACATTAAATAAATATTCTGTAACTGTGAAAGTGTATTTATAGTGATTGCCCAGGATCAACATGTAATGAAAATATAGCATATAAAAATAAGAAGGTTAATGGTGGTTTAAGGCTCAGCTTGTAATCAGGAAAACTTAATTCAAGTCTTATAACACATACACCCTGGCAAAATAAAGTGGTATTGCTATTACCATGAGCAATATCTTCAGTATGATTAACCCACAAAACTGGTCATTCAAGTCAAAATAATTAACCACTCTACCCGACATGGATCTCTGACATTAATGTTTTTCTGCCCTAAAGTTTTTGTATACATTAATCCTGTGAGCAATGATGGTAAGTAGCAATATAGATTGCAGCAGCATCTACAGATGTGGAGGTCAGAAACAGAATAATAGATTATATATTGGTATAGATCAATAGGAAAATAAAAAGATAAAAGTGTCTAGATAATATATATATATATATATATATATATATATATATATATATCTGAAGATAAATACAACCAGATAGAATAGATATAATTAGCTACATATATCTAGATTACATCTGTATAACTAGTAACATATAGCTATATAATTGAGATGAGATATTGATATCTAGGGAGTATATTTAGATGTAGATATTTATGTATATTATATGAACTATCTAGTTAAATACAAATAGCTATATGACTAGAAAATCCATGTATGTAGAGATATTTATGTATCTATAAGATAGCCAGGTAAGTATAGATAGCCAAATATCTGGGAAATATATTTAAATAGATACAGATACTCTCTATTGAAATGTTTTCTTATTTATCTTTTTGTTGTTATTTTTATCTTCCACTCTGGATTCATGATATTTTTCTGGGAAGGGAATACCCTCTACCAACATAGACTGACAACTAACATGTAATTTAGGAAGTCTTAGGGAGCTACTAGCCATTGAGAGGTTAAGCACTATGCTCATCATTATCTCACAGCTAGTATGTGTCACAGGCAACGCTGTAACCCAGGTTTGCTGACTGAAAAGCTGGCCCTTTATGCCCAATGATGTCCTTCATGACAGTGTAATGGGAAATGCATAGACTGTCTCATTCATTTAAAAAATATGTCTGATCAATGAAGAAGTTATGTATGAGTCTGAGTAATCACAAAGCTGAAAATAAGACATATAAACAAGCAGTACTTCTTTAAAAACCCAAATATTGCCAGGGATTTTGTCATAAGTAACATTGTTTAAAAAAAAAAACAACAACTAAATAATGCATTTGTCATCAGATGACTGAGGATTGATGTTAGCCTATTTAAACTTCAAAATAAACCTTGCTTTCAAATTGATTTTTATAATTAAGAAACTAAATATATCTTTAGAAGCCTTAAGACAGCATCCATTCAATGAGTGTGTATGTGCAGACAAATTCAGAGCATGTTTTTCACTTAAAACAATCTGCCACAGTTTAGAAATGGAAATGTGAAAAAACAATAACGTTTATGATGTGTGTACAATACACATGCATACATACATGCATATGTGTATATATACACAATATTTATACATACATACACATATGTAGTTTTAAAATGTAAGTTTGACATTCATATGGATATACATGAGTGAAATACACGAACTAGGATTGCAGTGCTTCCCAAATCCCAAAACAAATATTGTTGTTTTGAGGAAGAAAATTTTTTTTGAACTAGGTCTGAGGTATCAATATAGTTAAAACTATAATTTTGATTTCAAAGTTATATTTTAAAGAATTTCATACCTATTCTGAAATAATGCAGTACTTATATTGTTATTTTGAGCCATTGATCACTTTTTATAAGATAAATAAGAAAGGATTGTTACATTTATCATAGAATGTCAATCTGGCTAGAGAATTATGAAATTACCCTACTGTTCATAAGAAATACAAAATCAACACAGTAAAAGACTCCATTGGTAGTTGTAAGATGGCATGCAGCATGGAATTGTCAAATGATATACTGAATTTATCATAATCAAAATATAAAGGAGTAAGCAATCACTTGGTGAACTACTGTATGTGGAAATACTTTATTTTGGGGGAAAATCAAAATAAGCATTACTCTTCCTCTTTTAATCATTCATTTCAATTTTTTAAAAATGTGCTGTTATGCATATGCACTAGGCTCAGTGTTATATGCAGAGATAAAAAATAATAATTTCCCTCAAGCAACTTATATTTTCCTGTGGGAAGGAGATAGGGGCAGGGGAAGAATGGGGAAGCAACATATACTTAAATAAGTAAATTCACAGTATATTCAGAACAACAAAATCATTTTAACATGAAAAAAACCCTAATGCCTGGTGATTTCAGGATAGGATTCTTGTAGGAAGCCAGTGCTCTGAATAATTAAAGAATCCTATGAGAGGAAGAGAAGGGAGCACATTCAGAAGTGGGAACCCAAGTGTACAATGTTTGTTCACAAATTTTCTTATTGTGCTCACTAAGAATCATGCAGTGCAATTGAGTCCTTAGCTGTGCTGTATGTTCATTTACAAGGAGTATGTTGGAGATAATTTGGACTTACAATACTCTTTTTTAATTGAAACTGAATTGTTTAGTATTTTTATATGTCCTAGAAAAGTTTCAGCATAATGATTATTTTCTTTTTATTTCCAGTTCCTTCTTATCTGAAAGTGCTTTTTAACATGTTTTTTTTTTTAATTTTCTTTAACTCTGGGTGATATCTTGGGGGCTATGTTCATTTTAATAAACATTGTTGAAGTGTCAAATTATAGGCAGAATCAGTCATCATAAAATTAAAACAGAGAAGACAAGCTGATGAAGACAGGCAAAGACAGTCCCTAGAGGTTATGAAATTTATTAAAATAATTTGAGAATTCATCAGACTTTTACTGGGAGCCTACACCATAAACATGAAAATGTAAAATAGAATCAATCATTTCAAAGAAAGATATGTTATTTCCATTATAACATATTAGAGATAAATCAAATGGCAATAAAGATTATCTCCCTAATAGAAAGGATGTGGAACTCATCTTAGAAATGAAATGTCGCTCTCCACCTGCATCTTTATTTTGGTTACTGATACTGAGGCATACTGATACAGCAGCATAAAATTGAAATGTTTTATTATGAGTAACCACAAGAATATCCCATAATTTATCAAATATGCTTTACTTTTGCTTTAAAGAATGATAATTTCAAACTTCTTTTGGAAGAGGTCACTACATTGATGCAGACAGCAGCTTCTCTATATTCTTGGCAGAAAGCATGACTCTCTCTGGCTGAAATAAATAAATGAGTAAATAAGTCAGTAAGCAAGTAAGCAAACAAGTAGATAGATAGATAGATAGATAGATAGATAGATAGATAGATAGATAGATAGATAGAAAGGTAGAGAGGCAGATAGAGTGATTGAGCAATAGATAGATGGATAGATGGATGGATGATACAAATAAGTCAATCTTTTGTGGATAGTTCATTCAAAACTTGGTAACTTGGATAGGCAAGCTATTACTATTCTGATATTCGAACTTTTTCCCAATTGACTATTTCTTATGCTTATATTCAAAGTGCTACACTATTCCACAGTTAGGCATTTGCATATAATTTTACTTGAAAAATTATGATTTCATAAATTTACATTTAGAGGGTACCATAGAGGTCATATAATCCAAACAGCTAATTTTTCAAATGAGCAAATGGAGACTGTAACTTGTTCAAGATACACAGTTAAGAATTGGAAGAACTGGCATTTGAACTAAACAACATAAATATTGACTATAAATTGTTTTGATTTCTTCATCTAAAAATGTCCTGTTCATATAGTTTGATTATTTATCAATTGGATAATGACTCATATTCTTATGACTTTACAAAGCTCTTCATATATTTGAGAATGAGACCTTTTTCTGAGAAGCTGTTTAATTTTTCCACAATTTTCTTCTTTACTTTTCATCATGGCTACATTTGTAGTTTTTATTTAATGTAATCCAAATTATCCATTTTACACTTCACCCTGGTCTCCATTTCTTGTTTATTCCTAAGTTGTTCACCTATCCATAAGTCTGAGAAGTAATATGTTCTGTGTTCTTTAAATTTCTCTTATATTTTTCTTTAGATATAGGTCATATATTCATTTTGACCTTCTTTTGGTAAACAGTGTAAGGTATTGGTCTATGCACGACTTCTACTGTACTGCATTCCAGTTTTCCCAACAGTTTCAACCAAATAATGAATTTTTATCCCAAATTTTAGTCTTTACACTTGTTAAATGCAAGGTTACTATGTTTATTTGCTGCCATAAATTGTATGTTTAGTCTGTTCCTTTGATGTTTCTTTCTATTAGCTAGTACAGATGGTTTTATAGTTTAAGATCTGGTATTCCTAAACCTCCTTCTATTACATTTTATAATTAGATTCTTTGATATTCTTGACTTTTTCTTCTTCCAAATAAATTTTGTTAGTATTTTTTTCTAATTCAGTAAAATATTTTGATAATTTAATGGGGGTGGCATTCACTGAATGTAAAAATTAAGTGAAATTATCATTTGTATTATATTGGCACTGTTAACGTATAAACAGAGAAACTGAAAAATAGAAGTGTGTGTACAGTGATTTTACATTACACTTATGGGTGTATATATGTGTGTGTGTATACCCGCAAACATACACATACATTTGTGTCTAATGGTAACAATCTCTAGGGTTGGGGTAGGGAATAAAAAAAGTAAAAATAATACTGATAACTTTATCATATATTTTAAAAGGAAAACAAATTGTACATAATAGATTTACAGTTTCATTTACATTTTTAGTATACTATGCTATGGAAATTCTTGTTTTATTCCATAAATTAAAAATAAAATAAAATAAATATTAAAGAAAACATTGCATGCTCTATTCATAGCGTATTTCTGTAAACATAGCATGCAAGAAATGTAGTTACAAGAGTAGACTGGGTGTTCCCTTTGCTAACCCATAAGTTAAAAGAAGAGCAGTACAGAAAAAAAAATACCATTGTCTGTGCACAAGTATGACACCAAAATCACAAAGTCCTCCATTTTGTTTTATTGTAAGAGGAGAGAGAGACAGAGACAGAGAAGATAGAAAGACAGAGATAGAAAGACAGAGATAGACAGAAAGCAACAGGGAGACAAAGAGAGACACAGAGAGAGACACACACACACAGAGATAGACAGAGAACATCAGTGATGTATCTTAAACTAAGTAGAAGAAAACAAAAAAAAAAGCAAGGGGTGCAGAATGTGGTTTTTACTTCAGCATTAATAGAGGCTTATACACAAAAAGAAAAAAAGCCAAATAGAAGGCAGAAAGAGTAAGACAGGGGTGACTCTCTTGTCAAATTTAACCTCAGGTTAAAAAGTTATGTTAAAAAAACAAAAGAATATAAGTTCATGGTTTCTTCATGGATACGTTACTTAAACCCTTTGAGTTTATGTTCTCATCTACAAAACAGGCCTGACCAACCTCACAGTATTATTTTAAGAAAAGTGGCTTGTAAACTTTAAGTTGCTGTCTATATAAATGTGATATGTTTACATATGGACATGAACATATGGGGATACAGATTTAAAAAAAATACTTGAGAATGTCACGAAATACTTTAGTTGTTGTGGATAAAAACACAAGCACGCACAATGGTTCCTGCCCCCAAGAAGCTTATATTCTCGTATGGGAAGACAACATATATAGGAAATCCAGAGTTAGAAATGGCAGTTGAGAGTATGTGCACAGTAACATGGCTTGGAAATGATTAAGAAATCATGTGGTAGACCTGGGTTCAGGCTAGATAAAATTAAAGTTCATCAATCAGAACCCTAAGTACAAAATCTGAGCTTTGTGTGAAGAGGAGAAAGAGAAAGAAACAGGGAATAAATATTGTTATAGCATCTGTTATATGTCAGGCACTGTGCTGAATCCTTTTTACATTTTGTTTTTCATTTGTTCCTAACGACTCTGGAAGGTATATGCTATTCTTATATCCATTTACAGTTGAAGAAACAGAGACAAAGAGAGGTCAATTGACTTCAGGATCACACTGCTAGAAAATGTTTGAGAACAGATTTTAACTCAGATCTTCCTGACTCCAGGCTCAGCACTCCATCTACAATGTTACAAACTGCCTCTAAGGAAGAAGTTGAAATGTGTGGATCAAAGCTGGCTGGGAAGTACCAGGGTATTCATGGGACCAGACAAGGTAAGACAGAAGTGCAGTAGTCTGGGCCTGGATCTCATGAAACTTAAAGTCTTTAATAGTTTTAACCTTGAAGAACGTAATATTTTATTTTCTGGTATTTGAAAACCCAGCAAATAATGTTTAATTAATGAAAGATAAAAATGCTATCAAACACAATGACATTTTAATATTTAATTTATTCTTCCTTGCAGCTTCCTTTTTTGGTTAATAATTCATTGAACATGTTTACATGAATACCCAACAGGAAAATATAATGCTATTTTTATCATTTAGATTACTCATCTGCTCATTTATCATTCTTGTTTCCTTAGTAGATTGATTTTCAATTTTTCAAATTGATATAATTTTAGGAAACAGAACTATTCTTCATTGCACACATTGATTGCTTAAAGTTATATGCAGCTTCCAAAGCAGCAGAGATGAATGGTCTGTATGAATCAAGCCTCGGTGGAAAAATAATCCACTCATCTTTAACCTTCATTTAATTTGCTACATGCAAAACCTTATTAATAGTCTTCTATGAGGTTTATTATGACAAGACACAATAAAATATTTTTGTGAAAGACGAGGAAAAAGAACATAGTAAATAGTTAATGGATTTTCTCCTATTCTTCCTGCAGATTGCTTACTTAGCTACAATTTAGTAGACCATGAATAAGTGTAGAGAAATGAGGAGATACCCAGATAAGCTCAATAGGCACTGGCTGATTTTCCCTCAAGGTATAGAATATCTTGAGGTGCAAGTATTCTAAATTCAATCCTTTTGCGGTTTCCTATTGGTGTCACTAAATGGATTTGTTGCATTGCATTTCTCTCTTTCAATCCAGAGGTGATAGTTCCATTCTTGGTCATACTTTTCAGATATTTCAGATATCTATTTGAATATAGAAGTCCTTCATTGTCCTCCTGCTTTTATCATAGTTTGGACTGGGGCCAGACAAAAGGAACCAACATAAAAATAAGGGAAAAAAATGAAATTAAGATATAAACAAAACAATGACAACGACCACAAAATTCTTCCCTCAATCTTAATATTATTTCAAGCTACTAATTTCTCATTTCCTCTTTCCATTCTTTCTTTTCACTACCTTTTATTTTAATGTTTTTACAATTCACATAATCTTTAGGCCCTTGTGATACACTGATCACTTCTCTACTCACTTTCGTTTTTATTTCATGTTCTGACTATTGTATCTGAAGTATCTCATCAACTATCCTTTTCTGCTTAAATTCAATTATTCAATTCTATTTGTCTGCGTATTTTTTTGTTGTTGTTGTCTGGGTTTAAGGGTGTATTAGCCTCTTTTTTTTTTGTCCACTTGGTAATGATGCTGCTAAGAAATAAACAGGTTAAACAAATGAATATGTGTCTTTACAACATGTAGTAAACTTATGACACATTATTTCAAGAGGTAGTGTGGGCTATAAACATAAATAGGTTTATAAAGGCTGCATTAATTTATGGATGGCAGATGCACAATGGATTGCTAAAACAAAAAAAGCCTCAAGTTTTAGTTTTAACCGTTAATGTTCATTTCAAGGACAACCAGGCCCTTTAACATCCCAGATGAGAAATGAATATCATTTATATTTTACTTTAAGATTTCCAAATTGCTTTACAAATACTATTTTATTTTATCCTGACAAGCTTTGGATGTAGGGGCTATTATTATCTTCATTTTATAAATATGGAAACAGAGGTAGACAGAGCTTAAGTGATTGACCCGGGGCCACGAAGCTTATATGTATCTGAGGCCATATTTAAACTCTATTCTTCTTGACTCCACATGTAACACTCCATCCTCTGAGCTACTTCATTGCCTAAGTAAATGAAGCATTTAGCTCATTTATGATTCTGTATTCTATTGCTATTTTCACACTTGTTATTCTCTAAGCTGAGTTGGGGCAGAAAATAGTTATATGATTCTCCATTACTATTAGGCACAATATGAAAGTAGCACGAGTTTATTTTATCTCTTAAAGTATTTGGAGGAAAAAGGAATTAAATTGTGAATTAGGAAACACAAAACTCAGTTTCTTTTTGGACATGGCGGGAGAAAGGCAAATTGTGTTCTTTTTCTTGCTAATCTCTATTTACATCCTCTATGTTATTTATTTTATTTGGCTATTTATTATATCTTTAAACTCTTTTTCTGTTAGCATTTATTATATCTCTAAACTTTTCTCTATGGATGTTTAAAGTGAATATGATGCAGAATACTTAACGCAAAAGAAAATCATATAAGATCTTTTTTGAAAATCTGTTCTAGGATAATACAAACCTTTCACTCACAGGTTTTTGTACATTCATATGTATTTATTCCACTTAAATAATAGGTTTTACAGTTTCAAGGATACATTCACACTGGAAATTGCATAAATGCATAACTAAATATAAACATTAAATAAAAAAAATCATTTGAAGACATTTTTAATGACCTGAGAATTATTGACCTTGACATAAAACATAAACATGGGCTCAACATGCCATGCAACTTGACAAGACTTTTCATTCATAAAAAAAAATGACTGAGAGTGTATACCTTGTATATTATTTAGTATTTTATTACATGTTGTCTAAGTAAATATTGGTTGCTCTAAACCACATTGAGTACCAAGTAAATAAATTGACTTTTTAGATTAAACTTATAAGAGCAATAAATCTCCTAAATGCAAATTATCAAAGTTATGTTAACAATTGAATATATTTAATTAATATGTGATAAAAGTATAGGTCTTGCAGGTTGAAAAAATTGTTCAAAATAATCTGAATTGATAAGTATGGCTTCTCAGTCTTAAAGTATATAGGGTAAGCAAATATTAATTCATTCACATTAAATTGCTGTGGAATGAATATTTGAAAATGGGGGAAAAGTAAAAAAAAAACTAATCTTCATGTACTATAAGCTCTGAATCAAGAAGAACTAACTTAAGTCTGACTTGTCATCACTGAAATCTTTTTGTTTTGAAAATCAGTTCATGAACCGCTAATGAATTCAGAGTGCAGTTAGGAGGCAGAATGGATAGAGGGCTGGGCCTGAAATCAAGAAGACTGTTCTTCATGAATTCAAATCCTGCCTCAGACACTTACTAGTTGTGTGACATAGGGCAAGTAATTTGACTTTGCCTCAATTTCCTCATCTGTAAAATTAGCTGGTGAAGGAAATGAAAAACCACTTAATTATCTTTATGAAGAAATCCCCAATGGGGTCATGAGGAGTCAGACTTGACTGAAAGATGACTGAATGACTATGAATCCAGTCAAAACATGAACTGGATTTCAGCTATATATTCTGCATGTAATAATTTAAGAAGAAGAAGAAGAATATAATTATATACATATAATATATTATATATGATAAATATAATAATATTATAAATCACACAAATATATAAAATATAACCATTATATTATATATAAGGATATAATAATAATAACAACAATAATAGTAATAATGTCAATTTTTTTCAGATAATTTGGTGATACCATTTTTAGGATGTCTACTTTGAATAACAGCAATAACATTCTGCCTCATTCTTTTTCAAGGACCCTGGGCCCTCCTAAACTGGGACATTCCTTTTTTATCTTTATTTAACAAGTTAAAGGGGAAAACAACTCACCAGTTGAGAGTGTTCTTTGAAAATTTTAAAATACTATTTACTATTAATAATAGCAGTATTAGTGACCATAAAGAAAAGAAAATGTTATTTGGGAGGTGGAACAAAGATGGTGGAACGAAAGCAGTGACTTGCTTGAGCTCTCCCCAAACCCCTCCAAAGACCTGTAAAAAATGACTCTAAACACATTCTAGAGCAGCATAACCCACAAAAAAAAACAGAGTGAAAAAATTTCCAGACAAAGGCAACCTGGAAGGTTGATCAGAAAAGTCTATTGTGCTGGGCGGGGAGAGGAACACAGTTTAGTTTGGGCACACAGACAAAACAGGCCTCAGCAAACCTGGAACAGGCCTCAGAGGACTGAATCATGGGTAGCTATGGTAGTTTCCAGACTTCTGAACCCACAAATGCCAAAGACAACTTAGAAGGTCAATAGGAAAGGTCTGTGACCAGGGTGAGAGAGAAGTTTGCTCCTAGACCCAGTCCCAGAGCAGCAAAGGTTCAGTGGTTGTTTTTGGAGCTGTTGGCTCACAGACTCAGGGGAAATCAAGTGATTGATCAGAGGAGGATTGCAGAGATCTCTTTGCTGGCACTGAGGCAGAATTCTCTTGTTTTGCCTGTGCTTGGATTTTGTTAACAGTTCTGGGCGGTGGTCCTAGAGCAAGAAGGAGTGCTGGTGTGATGGAGCTTGTAGAGGCAGTGGAGAGGGAATCTTACTTACTGTTCCAAGGCAGAACAGAGTGCTTATGGTCATTCATAAACCAGAGTACAGCCCAAGAAAGGAGTAAACATCTCACCCTTGATTGTATCACCTTGTAAGAACTGAAAATTTACAGGTAGCTAGAAGTATCTCTGAAAACAGCTGCATAAAACTCTCAAAGTTTGGGACAGTGCATTCTCCACACTTGAAGCAGACCCTTACCTTAACAAAGATTTTACAATTCAAGTAATTGGCTGGGATCATAAGCAAACAAAGTCACATAAAATGTCAGACCATAGAATCTTTCTTTTGTGACAGAGAAGATTGAAACAAACAACCAGAAGACACCAAAGTCAAAGCTCTTACATCCATAGCCTCCAAGAAAAATATGAATCAGTCCCAGGCCATGGAAGAGCTCAAAAATATATTTTTTAATTAGGCAGTTGGGGTTAAGCGACTTGCCCAGGGTCACAAGTCCAGTAAAGTGTTAAGTGTTTGGTCTGAGGTCAGATTTGAACTCAGGTCCTCCTGACTTCAGGGCCAGTGCTTTATCCACTGCACCACTTAGCAGCCTCTCAAAATAATTTTGAGAAGCAAGTAAGAGAAGTAGAGGAAGAATTGGGAAGAAAAATGAGAGTGATGCAAGAAAAGAATGAAAAACAAGTCAACAGCTTGCTAAAGGAGACCCCAAAAATACTGAAGAAAATAATACCTTAAAAAATGGACTAACCCAAATGGCAAAAGAGGTCCAAAAAGCCAATGAGGAGAAGAATGCCTTCAAAAGCAAAATTGGCCAAATGGAAAAGGAAATCCAAAAGCTCACTGAAGAAAAACATCCTTAAAAATTAGAATGGAACAAATGGAAGCTAGTGACTTTATGAGAAAATAAGATATTGTAAAACAAAACCAAAAGAATGAAAAAAATAGAAGAAAATGTTAAGTATCTCATTGTAAAAATGACTGAGCTGGAAAATAGATCCAGGAGAGATAATTTTAAAAATTATTGAACTATCTGAAAGCCAAGATTAAAAAAAAAAGAGCCTAGAAATCATCTTTCAAGAAATTATCAAGCAAAACTGCCCTGACATTTTAGAACCAGAGGGTAAAATAGAAGTAGAAAGTATCCACTAATCACCTCCTGAAAGAGATCCCCAAAGAAAAACTTCCAGGAATATTGTAGCCATTCCAGAGTTCTCAGGTCAAGGAGAAAATATTGTAAGCAGCCAGAAAGGAACAATTCAACTATTGTGGAAACACAATCAGGATAACACAAGATTTAGCAGCTTCTACATTAAGGCACCAGAGAGCTTGGAATATAATTTTATGGAAGGCAAAGGAGATAGGGTTACAGCCAAAAATCAACTACCCAACCAAACTGATAATCCTTCAGGGGAAAAAAAGAACATTCAGTGAAATAGAGGACTTTCAAGCATTCTTCATGAAAAGACCAGAGCTGAATAGAAAATTTGATTTTCAAATATAAGACTCAAGAGAAGCATGAAGAGGTAAACAGGAAAGAGAAATCATAAGGGCCTTATTAAAGTTGAATTCTTTACATTCCCACATGGAAACATGATATTTGTAACTCCTGAGACCTTTTTTTTTTCAGTTGGAGGGAAAAAATATATGGATGGATAGATAGATAGACAGATAGATAGATAGATAGATAGATAGATAGATAGATGGATAGATAGATAGACAGACAGACAGATCAATCAATCAATCGATTAGATATATAGATAGGTAGATAGATAGATAGATAGATAGATAGATACATACATACATACATACATACATACATACATACATACATACATACATAGAGGGCACAGGGTGAGTTGAGCATACAGGGGTGATATCTGGAAAATAAAATTAAGAGATTAGAGAGGATTATACTGGCTGAAGGAGAAAGGCAGAAGTTGAATGTGGTACATTATCTTACTTAAACCAGAGAAGAAAAAGCTTTTACAGTGGAAGTGGAGTGGGGGAAGATGAGGGGAATGAGTTAATCTTATTCTCATTGGGTTTGACTTAAGGAGGTAATAACATGCACACTCAATTGGTTATGGAAATCTATCTTACCCTACAGGAAAATACGAGGGAATGGGATAAGAGGGAGAGGGGATGATAGAAGGGAGGGCAGATTGGGATGCGTAATCAGAAGGAAACATTTCTGCAAAGGGACAAGGTCAAAAAAGAAAATAGAATAAATGAAAGGGGCAGGATATGATAAAGAGAAATATAGTTAGTTTTCAACAGCATGACTACTATGGAAGTCTTTTTCATGATTACACATGTATAAACTATATCAAATTGCTTACTTTCTCAATAAGGGTAGGTTGGAAGGGAGGGAGAAAAATTAGAATCCAATGTTCTAAAAACAAATGTTAAAAATTGTTTTCACATACAACTTATGAATAAGATAGATAGGCAATGGAGTATAGAAATCTATCCTGCCCATTAGAAAAATAGAAGAGGAAGAGGATAAGAGATGGGGGGAGGAGATAGAAGAGTGGAGGAATGAAATTGGGAGAAAATTTGCAACTCAAAGTCTTGTGGGAATAAATGTTGAAAACTAAAAATAAATTAATTAATTAAAAAAAGAAAATATTAATTGACCATCTTTTGTTAAAAAAAATATAACTACACTGGATGAGGAAGAGGTAATTAGGAAAAAATGTTCATGTGAAAAAAAACCTGAGAGATTTGTTTGACTGAAAATTCAACATTAGTCAATAATATAAAATGTCGACCAAATAAGCTAATGCATTCTTAGATTGAATTAATAAGAGCATAATGTCTATATGGAAATGAGTCCATATTGCACTGTATAGTAGACAGACTACAACTGGAGTACAATAACTGTTTCTGTATGTCATATTTTTTAGAAAAGCAATGACAGATTGGAATATATGCAGAGAAACATTACAAAAAATTATGAGAAGGCTAGAAATGATCTCTATTAACCTATCAGAATATCTAAGACTGAGAAGAGAAGAAAAAGGTAACTTGACCTTGGACCA
Organism: Phascolarctos cinereus; assembly: GCF_003287225.1. Classification (NCBI taxonomy): domain Eukaryota; kingdom Metazoa; phylum Chordata; class Mammalia; order Diprotodontia; family Phascolarctidae; genus Phascolarctos; species Phascolarctos cinereus. The sequence continues at coordinate 202,352,188 of NW_027555958.1, read as the reverse complement.
TCAGGGTGGCAAATCCTTAGAAATAACTTTTGCCAATACTCAGATATATAGATATCTATCTATCTATATCTACATCTGTGTCTATCTATCTATCTATCTATCTATCTATCTATCTATCTATCTATCTATCTGTCTGTCTGTCTGTCTGTCTGTCTGTCTATCTATCTATCTATCTATCTATCTATCTATCTATCTATCTATCTGTATCTGTATCTGTATCTGTATCCGTATCCGTATCCGTATCTGTATCTATCTCTATATCTATATGTACAGAAAGAGACAGAGAGAAAGAAAGAGAGAGAGAGAGAGAGAGAGAGAGAGAGAGAGAGAGAGAGAGAGAGAGAGAGTTCAATTAGTCCCTCATGTGGTAAGCAAAATAACCAGGATTAAGATCCACATTCTCACATTTGAGAGTAAATAAAGACAGCGAATTGATATGTAGCATATTAAAAGAGTACAGTAATGAGGATAAGAGAATCTACAGTTTGATAGTTGTGTTAGAAGTGGAAAGGAGGCAAGAGCTATTCCTCACTGAAGTTGTATATTTGAGTTGATGAAAGCCCCCTAGGATGAAAACAGGAGGTTTTTGGTTTTTTGTTTATCTTTTTGTATACCCCAGTCTTTGCTAGTCTCTTAATTGTGATTAGACTATTTTGAAGCACTTAAATTGAGAAAATTTAGAAGCTTTAAATAGAGAATAGTCTTAATCCAGCCCCCTCATTTCAAAGTCTAAGATACTGAGGCTCAGGCGATTTGTTCTAGGTCACATAGGTAGTAAGTGACAGAAACAAGATTCAAGTCTAGTTCTTCTGAGTATAAAGACAGAGCTCTTTCCACAATACCATTACGCTTCTTAATTCAAGAGTACATTGGTGATTGTACAACCCAGGAGCCCAAATCTGAGCAAAACGCATTCTTCCATGGACTAAAGACTTTAGGAGGTAATGTCCTTTATCATTATTTTATACAATTCAGAAATTAATAAAATAGACAGTAAATGAACAACTTTTTATTGATCTTTATTGTTGCATAGAGGAGACAAAGAGAGAGACCGGGAGAGTGAGACAGAAAATGACTGTTTCTGAGAGGCTTTTGCCATCAAAATCTGCATATAGCACCCTGATCCCTCATCAATGTGCCTCTCTCTCTCTCTCTCTCTCTCTCTCTCTCTCTCTCTCTCTCTCTCTCTCTCTCTCTCTCTCTCTCTCTTTCTCTCTCTCCCTCTCTCCCACTCAACAGTATTAGGATATGAAGTTACAAAGCTGGGTACAATTCTCCACACTTCTTTCTACTGACCCCAAATGCCAGGATATTTTTAATCTTTGTCTAGACAAAGCTTTAAGCAAAGGAAGAAAGCCACGAAACAGTTAAAAGAAATTCTATTTTTTTTTCTGTTTGGGGAAATGGAGGATTACTTTATTTGATGGAGATAATGTGTCAGTATCTATCAGTCTAGTTCATGGACTAATTTTAACGAAGATGTGGCTGGCTAATCATTGACCCCTTTATTTCTACAGTCCACAAGAGGAGAAATATTATAGAGGATAGATTCATTACAGTTAAACTTCAAATCCATTTTCCTCTCACCAGAAAACCAACATAATTTACACAAGCCAATATAATGCTCATAAAAACAATAAAATATGCACATAAGTCATTAAATTATGCACACAAATCAATTTACTTCATGCGAACCAAGCTGTCATATGAACGTGTGTTTTTTCTTCTGTTAACTGAACTGCCACAAAATATTAAATATGACATATAACCTAATGTGGTTCATTTCAAAGACAGAATACTTTTGGTACAGATCAATATGTTATATATACAAATTAATAAATCATGTACCAGACAAATGAAATTCCATGCACAGCATTTACCATACACAAGCATTACTTGAGAATAGAAGCTTTATCAAAAATCTACAGATTTTGCATTTTTAGTCTAACTTACATAACTCTAGCAAAAATCTATCTCGACTGAAATTTTCTTTAATATCTTCCAATAATAATTTTAATATTTTCAAGTAAATAAAATGAATATCTCCAAGCCATACAATTCTCATGTAGGTAAATGTTAAAACTAGTTTAGTTTAATAATTACTTGAAATCTATATTAGACATTTTCTATTATCAATTTGCTATAGGTAATTATCAAGATGTTCTTGGAAAAGCAGCATATCTAAGATTTATTTGTTTCAAATCTCCTTACACTGATGTACAGTTCTCTAGACTCAAATGAGAGAATACAATGGTTTTGATAAATAATGGATGATGACAAAGTCCAGAAGAAATTAAAACAAGATTTTTTTTTTAATTTGAGAAAAATGAAAGCAACAGAAAATTCTGGATAATGTTTTTAAACAAAAAAATCACAGCAATTACAATTCCAAGTGGACCTATAAAATAATAATAGTAATAGTTATTGTTGTTGTTATTTTCATTGTTGAGTAATTTCACTTATGTCTGACTCTTCATGAACTTATTTCTGATTTTCTTGGCAAAGATTCTTGAATGGTTTGCCATTTCCTTCTCCAGCTCATTTTACAGATAAGAAAACTAAGGCAAACAGAGTTAAATGACTTTCCCAGGGTCACACAGCTAATAAGTGTTTGAAGCTGGAATTGAACTCATGAAAATCAGTCTTCTTGACACCAGGTCCAGCACTCTATCCATTGGTCCATTGGTCACCCAGCTTCCTTATTTATAATAATTCTCTCTCTCTCTCTCTCTCTCTCTCTCTCTCTCTCTCTCTCTCTCTCTCTTTCTCTCTCTCTCTCTCTCTCTCTCTCTAATATATATAATGTGTGTATATATATATATATATATATATATATATATATATACACGCACACACACACACGAAAGCCCACACATATATGTGCATATATACATTATATGTCTGTATGCATATATATATATATATATATACACACACACACACATATAGACACATACATATATACATATACATACAAACATATAAATTTTATTTTGCTTCCATCTGTGACATGACAGAAAAAAACTAGGAAAATGAAAAATGAATGGAGTCAAACAAGTTACAGAATATAAAACAAAAAGTCATATGATCAATATTTTAATTGAATTAGCTCGTAGTTCTGATATCCTGCAGTACATACATTTGTGTGTTGTATAAAACTAACAAAATAACTTGTGTTTAGATAGTTTGATGACATATTCTCTGCAGCCCATGAAAACCACTTTTCTATTACATTTAAACTTTCTGCTACAATGAATACTGACCTTATTACCCAGTTATTACAGCTTTAATCTCTGAAACTATCTTGATGTGCCCTTCTCAACATTTCTAGGCACCCAGCTGAGTGTTTAAAGAGCTGAAAACTAGGTAGGAAGAAGATTTTGTTACTATTGAAGAAAGGGTTCAAGAAATATTGCTCATTTTACTAAATCTGTTTCACAAACAACTTAAAACTCTCTGGAAAGAACTGAGGTCAGATAAATTGATTATGGATATTCATGTGGTCAGGAAGGTTTTTGTATTTTTAATTGATTTATTAACTGTGGAAAATTGATTATAATCAGGAAAATTTAGCATTATTGTCACAATAGGATGACTCTCATATAACCAATTCTAATTCTGTTTCACCTAGATTATGATTACAGTGGCCAAAACACTTTCACATAAAAATACTGACTTTAGAGTTCAGAAAAATAGCATAGCACTGGGCATATAATAGGTACTAAATAAGTTCTTGTAATACTGTGTGAAAATTGGTTAATCTCCAAAACTCTTAACTGCCCACACAATGGATTTTTTTCTTTTAAAGCAGCTTGATTTCTTTAATTGGTAGAGTCATATCAATATAGATTACTTCACCAAAGTATCTCATATCAGCTTCTTTAATATGACATTGAATTCTACAAATTGAAAAGTGAAACAGAAAAAAGATGGATATTTTCTTAAGTATATCACATAGAACATTTCAAAATCAAAATGCAAATTAACAGTAAGTATGTAAATAACATATTGTACAAAGCATATGTGTGTGAATGTATTCATGTACAAGTAAAATAATGAAAACTAAAATAAAATAATGCAATATATTGATTTCATAGTAAGCACAATGGACATTTTATGTGGAAAGTAAGTCACTATTATAATTAGAGTTCTCTTAAAATTAAAAATCAAATATGCTTTGTGATAATTAAGCATTAAAATTCTAGATTCATTTTAATTAATAAAGATAAAGAAAAAGTGCCTTCAGAGCCCTAGGATAATGTCTTGAGATTATGTCACAACTGATCTTTAATTTTTCTGATAATTATTTACATCCTTATTCATGATTTTCCATTCATTTAAAAGCAGGAATATTATTAACAATATTCATTCTGTGTTAAAGGGTTCATCCACACTCACATAAAATGTAGACTAGACTATATCACAAGCTGTCAAAGTAGTAAATAACCTTCCAAAATACTTCTTTCCTACCATTAATTTTAATCTTTTGCTAGAGATTACCTGAGCTTTCTAGAAGCAGGATAGCTAAGATATGAATATAAGAATGTATTAAAGTGAGCATAATATGATATGATATAATATAATATAATGTAATGCAATATAATACAATATAAAACAATACAATACAATATAATGCAGTATATGTGATATGATATAATATAATAAATATAATACAATATAACATAGGATATGTGATATGATATGATAATATAATTAATATAATATAATGCACCATGATGTAATGTAATAAAATACAATGTAATATAATGTAATGTAATATAGTATATTAGTTATGCTACATTATGTTATATGTATACATACATATATTACACATTTACAATGTAGTCTGAGGAAAGATGAGTCCTTGTCCAATGCACACCAACATCACATCTAAAATGTATAATCCCATATGCTTTTGTGGGGCAAGGAGAGATTAACCTACATGCCCATCATGAAATGAATAGCATTTGTTAGAGGAAAGAAACTTGAAACCATACCTTCCTGATTCCAAATGTGGTCATCATTCCCCAATGCGATGACTTCTCTCACATATATGCGTATATATTCAGAATTATTGAATTAGACAAGAAAAGAATAAATCATTGTCTTTATATATTATACATCACACAGAAAACAAAAAAATAAAATAATATGCTGGAAAAGGGATGTCCTGAGTTTTTTTTTTAAGTTGGTTCTGGATTTAAGAAATATTTCGTTTATAAAACATAAGGAAAATGAAACAAAATAAGACTAATGAAATCTGGGCAAGATAAAATAGATTTAAATAGGATTACAGAAATGAATTCAAGAAGTCTACATTAGGACTGTACTAAATAACAAAGACAGTGAATGAATGAATGAATGGGACATTAAAAATTAATAAAACAAAAATCATTATTAAAATTGAAGGGAAAAAGTTTCTTAATCTCTATGTCTTAATATAATCTGAATATATGAAGGAGGCAAAGTTCAGGAATCCCAAATTCATATTGTCTACCATCAGGACACACAAATTTAGCAATTTAATATATTTATATAATTAATAACTAAACCATTAATCAATCACAATTAATTTATATCTGCTATATGCTGAGGATACAAAATCAATACTAAAAACCATTCCTATCTTCAAACTGCATTTGGAAAGATTTATAAATATTTATCAATCCAAATTTCACTGAAGACAAGGAAAATATCTTTATATCTATGTGTATGTGTATATGCATGTATGTGTCTATGTGCATACATATATTATATATATAATTACTGTCAATCACCAAATTTTAGTATTATATTATATATAATACTTTAAATATTTTCAGTCATCTCTTTTAAAACCAAACTTTTAATAGCTTTAAATTATAAAATTTAAAACTACATATATAGTTGTGTGTATATATATGTATGTATATATGTATACACATATTTATACATATATGTATATCACCTAATTTTACCACCACTTTTTTGCATAAAGACCCCCTTTTGTTATTTTCCCTTTTGAGATACCTTGTAAATTAATCCCTTATTGTCCCCAGATTTTATCACCTTGAGCGTGGAAGTATAACCTCGGTCAGATCTAACTATTTTTCCCCCATCTTTTTTCTCTGCAGTGCCATTTCTGCCTTATTAACAATCATCAATTCTTTGACATTTCTTGTTCTTTCTTCTTGAACCATGTTTTCTGAAAAAAACTTCTCACTATCCTCATTTTCTCATCTTTACATTGAAATTGCTGAGTATCAATATAAGTGATGATTTAATTTTAATGATCTTCTTGCGTCCTTCGTAGAATTCCTCTTTTTTAATTATCTTAAACTGATGTAAGTGCAAAGGTCTATTATTTCAGTTTTTTAATTACTTGACATGCATACTTTAATATTGCATTATCAAGCATCTGATGAAATTATATTCTTGTTGCATTTGTACAAATGACAAAATCTTATACTGATACTTCTTTTCTTTGCCTCCATTGGAAGTATTTTTTTGATAATCTACTCTTTTATTTAGGTGTTCCTTGTTACTTCTGATTCCATTTTTTAGCAAGAATATCAACATTGGAATGATTCATCATCCTTAGTATTATAAAAACATAATAATTAGACAATGATGTCATATTAACTTATTAACAGGTAAATTAAATTCATTGACCACCCAAAACACATTCCTAAGGTCAAAAAATGGTGTCAGAGTACATTGTTAACATATATGTATATTTTCATTTATGTAAAATCTTTATGAGACTCATCTACACATTGAGAAGCTCCTTAAAAAGGATATTAGTAGGCAATAAGTAGGCTTTCATAAGTGATATAAATGTGTCACACTTTAACTATTTTATAACTGTGTGAAAGATGTACAGACTATATGATTTCTCTGTGCTAGTTTTCTGCTGATTGCTTTTAATATCCTTTATTTAGAATGGCAACATACCATTTACTCCAAAAAAGTGTCTCTTATTCACAACGAAGCCAATCAAGATCCCGTGTGTGTGTGTGTGCATGTGTGTGTGTTTGTGTACACATGAAAAGAATCTGTGTATACATACATATGTGTATGCTTGTTTAAACAATAGAAACAATCTTGTTCACAAGATTCTCATCATAAATTTCAGGTGAGACAAACAGCATATTTTCCAAAACTATGAGCATTGTGATGAAGGTGATCCATTAATGGATCCAAGTTTAACAGATATTCTCTGGATCTGGTGAGATCCATATTACCTTCCCTGAGGAACAGATTGTCCCATTTCATCAAACCCCAGAATATTGTAAAGATATTACCTTCCCTGAGGAACAGATTGTCCCATTTCATCAAACCCCAGAATATTGTAAAGGATCTTGGAAGAAACTTACAACCACTCAGGTTTTTTTGAATTTTAATAGTATTTTATTTTTCCAATTACATATTAAAACAATTTTTAACATTCCTTTTTAATATTTTAATTTTACTTTCAAATTCTCTCCCTCCTTTCTATGCCTCTTCATTGAGAAAGCAAACAATTTGATATAGGTTATATATGTGAAGTCATGCCAAACAAATTTATGTATCAGTCATATTGAATAAATAAATGAATAAACAAACAAATAAAGGAATAAATGAATGCATGCATGCATGCATGAATGAATGAATGAATGAATGAATGAATGAATGAATGAATGAATGAATGAATGAAACAAGTAAAGAAGTTTAAATACTTTTTCCTGCATTCAGAATCCATAAGTTTTTTCTCTGGAGGTGGATACCATTTTTCATTATAAGTATTTCAGAATTGTTTTGGATCTTTACATTGCTGAGTATAGCTAAATCATTCACTGTTGATCATCATATTTTATCTCTATTACTAAGTACAAGGTTATTTAGGTTCTGCTCATTTCACTTTGCATTAGTTCATGTAAGTCTTTCCAGGTTTTTCTGAAAGCATCCTGCTCATCATTTCTTACACCACAATAGTATTCCATTGTAATCATATACTACACCTTCTTCGCATGAGGTACATCCCCTCAGTTTCCAATTCTTTGCCACCACACAAAAAGATGTTAAAATATTTTCTACATATAGATTCTTTTCATTACTTTTTTTCCTCTCTATGGAATATAGACCTAATAATGGTATTGCTGCGGCAAAGGCTGTTCATAATTTTATAGCCCCTTGGAAATACTTACAAATTACTCTCCAGATGGTTGGACCATCATTTAATTTAATGTAATCAAAATTATCCATTTTATATCCCATAATGCTACAGGAGGATAAATGATGTCATCAAGGACATGCATAATAGGGAAAGAATATAGGCTGTTCCTGTTTCTTTTTTTGTTGACTCTGACTCTGACTCTTTTATTAATCCTAAAAAAAGTCCATAGAATAATACATATGTTTAACATGACAGCTAATTAGGCATAGTTCATATATAAAAATGAAGCAAGGAATGGTCTTTTTCTCGGTCTTTCACTTTTTGTATCCTTTTTTCTTAATTCTTCATCATTGAAGACTTTGCTTGGTTTTTCATTTGTAAATCTTCTAACAGATTTTTAAATTTCCCAGTCTGTTCTACAGCTTCTTCCATGTTTTTTCCAGTTGTTTCTACTGGTTAATTCTGAGAAACTTTAACATGAGATATCTGGCATGTTTGGCAGCTTGGCAGTCTTATTTGGAAGACAGAGAATCATATTTCTGAAGTGAAGAATGTTAGATGTGCAGATATATTGATTCATTGAACTTTCCCTATGTTAGGGGAAAACAGTTAAGCCCTCTATGATAAATCAATTAGGGGACCAAGAAATAGTTGGCCATCTGATCTATGAATAAAGAAAAATTTATGATTAAACAAGAGGTAGCATTATGGAATATAAATTGGATAATTTTGATAACAAGCTACTTTTAGCTCTAGATGCATTGAGAGGTATGTTGATAAGAAGGAAAAACATAATATTCATGCTTATAAAGATTATAAAGATGCATTTAGTTCTGAATACCACATTTTAGGAAGGACATTGATAAACTAATATGATTCCAGAAGAAGATAACTAAGTTTGTGAAGAGTCAAGAAAATATCCATCTGTGTTCCTTCCATGAAGGAACCTGCAAAGTGTAGTTGAAAAAAAGAGCAGAATTAGGAGGAATGCTACACTTGAAGCATTGAAGGAATATTGTATGAAAGATAGATTATTCTGCTTGCCCCCAATTGTAATGGGCTCTCTTGGTAAGTAGGCTCTCCATCACTTCAAGCAGAGGCTGAATTGGCACTCAAGAGGAAGGCTATATATGGCAACTTTATTCATGTACAAGTTAAGCAAAGTGACCAATAAGGAGACTTCCAACTCTAATATTCTGTATAATTTTCTCATTTAATTTCCTTCCTTCTAATTCTTCAAAGATTGTTATGTTCCCTGTTCTGTGGATATGTAGAAACTCTCAAAACAATGAGAATAGGTAAGCAAATAACCAGGGGAATTGTTCCTTCCTCTCATTTGATAAACAGACAAATTTTCTTCTATCATAGTAGAAGACAGTACATGATTATGCCAGCTAGGGCTGCATCTCAGCTTTCCTTCAGAAGCTATAACTTGCTGCTTCCCTGCAGAGCTGCTGATGCCATATTTTGGCATGCTGAAGTACTGACTGTGTGTTACCTATATCAACTGTTGGTCTGCTTTCTCTGCTTTACTACTTTCTGCTTGTCTTCTACTGAAATGCAGAAGCTACTACTGGGTGTGGTCTTATCCCCAAAGACAAGTATTGAAAGCCTTTTGGTAATGTTACACAAGGCTTCAGAAATAATGTACAGATCTGATTATACCCATTTAGAAACTAGAGCTAGTCTCTTAGGCTAAAGATATCTTTGAGTTCCCTTTTCATTTCCTTTTCCATCAGCTTAAAATGTATTATTACACTAGCAGAAGTAGCCAGAGAAAGTACAGCACAAACCTGTCCATCAGCCCAGATAATCATTGGACCCTTTCTATGGGCCCCAGGGTTCCCCTCCGTTCCTTCCTTCTCCATGCTCCACCCCTAATCAGTCCATGAGTGCCTCTTACCTTGCTTCCCTCTCCTACTGTTCTGCTTCTGTCCTCCCACCCCTTTTCCCTTCACTTTACTTATGCAGAAGTTTTTGGTTTCCATTCCCACCAGTGACCAAAGACTAAACCACTTTACAAAGTCCAAATCCCCAGAACAGTGATCTACTTGGAAACCTGTGTGATTGAACATGATTAAATGTCACTCTTACCATCAGGCTACTTACACATGAAAAGAAAGTTGGAAGTGTTATTGGAAAGAAAGGAGAATCAGTCAAGATGAGTGAAGAGAGTGGTGTTAGTACCTATAATAATATGAAAAAAATGTTCTAAATCAATATTCAATAGAGAAATGATGATTAAAACAAGTCTAAGGTACCTCTTCATATCTTTAAGAATGGCTAATATAGGGGCAGCTAGGTGGCACAGTGGACAAAGCACCTGCTCTGAAGTCAGGAGGACCGGAGTTCAAAATCCAGCCTCAGACAAACACTTGACACTTACCAGCTGTGTGACCCTGGGCAAGTCACTTAACTCCAATTGACTTAAAAAAATGGCTAATATGACAGAAAAGGAAAATGATAAATATTGGAGAAGATACGGGGAAATTGGGACACTGATATACTACTGGTGCAGTTATAAATTGATCCAATCATTCTGGAAAGCAATTTAGAACTATATCCAAAAGGCTGCAAATCTGCACACTCTTTGATCCAGCAATATCAATAGTATATCTATATCCCACAGACACTTTAAAAAAAAAGGGAAAGGATGTATTTGTACAAAAAATATTTATAGCAGATCTTTTTGTGGTGGCAAAGAATTAGAAATTGAGGAGATATCCATCAATTGTGGAATAGGTGAAGAAGTTGTGGATTATGATTATAATGGAAAACTATTATACTCTAAGAAAAGATTAGAAGGATGATTTCAGGAAAACCTGAGAAGACTTAGGTGAAATAATGCAAAGTGAAATGAGCAGAACTAGGAGAACATTATACACAATAACAGCAATATAATATGATGATAAATAGTGAATGACTTAACTGTTCTTAGATATACAATGATCCAGTACAATTCCAAAGAACTCGTGATGAAAAATCATGAAAGAGTTAGCTAAAGAATTAGAGAAAGAATTGATAGAGGCTGAATGAAGAACAAAGTGTACTATTTTTCACTTTATTTATGTTTTTCCTCATGATTTCTTTGTGTTTTCTTTCAAAATGTTACTAATATGGAAATGTGTTTTTCATGACTGTACATGTATAACCTATATCAAGTTGCCTACCATGTCGGGGAGGGGTAGAGGAGGAAGAGAGGGAGAGAATTTTTGACTCAAATAAAAAAAAAATTAATTGTTTTTACATGTAATTGGGGAAGAGAAAGAGGAGAAAGAGAGAGAGAGGGAGAGAGAGAGATGGGGAGGGGGGAAGGGGGAAAAGAGAGAGAGAAAGAGAGAGAGAGAGAGAGAAGAGAGAGAGAGAGAGAGAGAGAGAGAGAGAGAGAGAGAGGAACTAGCATTAATATCTCAGAAGGAAATTTTCTTGAGAGAATAATTACTCTGGCTGGACCCATAAATGTCATCTTTAGTCTTTGCTATGATAATTGACATACTGGGAGAGGACTTTAGCAACTCTATGACCATTAGTACAGCTGACAGTAAGCCCCCAGGCACCCTGAAGCCTGTGTTTGTGATTCTTGCTAGCCAGTATGGCTCTCACTGGAAAAGGAGGATGCAAGATCAAGGAAATAAGAGAATACAGCAGCTCAGGTCTACATGGAAGGGGGTATGCTACCAAATTCAAAGCCATCTCTATAGCTGGTGTCAAGCTTGTATACAAATTATATCAACTATGTAATTAATAAATACAATAAGGCATTTATTCAGGGTCAAAGAATCATAATTCTGAGTAATGTACTGCCTTAGGGAAGTTCAGTTAATGGAGTTATAAACAGTATATATAAATATAGTCAGAAGAGAGGCAGCTAGGTAGATAGATAGAATAGCAGTTCACAAGTTATTTATTGCAGGATGATAGCAGTTTAGGTATCTTCTAGCCAACAGAGGCAGGACACTGACCTTACTCCAAGCTGGGGTCACCTATAGGGTTATCAGAATAGTTAAACTGCAGGAAGGAAAATGTTACAGAAGTTCCTTAGAGCTATCTCTCTAGGAACAGGGGCAGTTAGGAACTGCTGGTCACAGCAGGGATTCCCAGGATTTCATCTTGAGAGTAGCAGATGATTAGAAATTATTAATCAGAACAGCGTAGGGGTCCCAAAGTTTTCCCATAGATAAATACTGGCAACCTGGAATCCTTTCATTTAATGTGCTAGACAGATCAGTGTGGTCATGTTGGAGGCTGCCCTGGAGGCTGTGAGCATCCCAGCCTGGTTTTGTTCAGCTCTCCAGTAATCTTTACAAGTGGTCAGGATGTGTAGAGTGCAAACAGTGACAATTTTCCCCATACTACCCTTGCCTGCCCTGGACTGAACCACTTCTAGAGGCTTATATCATTCAAAGAAAGAATGCCATTACTTAGCTGTACCAGTTGATAATGCATAAGTCTAACTTTCTCATGGCACAAAACAACATAAGATTCAGTGCAAGTTTTATTCCTTGTGCTCAAACTACTTTTCATCAACTCATCATTCCAAATTACTTAACTGGCTTCACAATTGGGTGTCAAGGAGTCAAAATCAATAACATTTCTCAGATGTCTGGAGCTCAGACAAAATTGCAATTTCAGTGGAAGGATCTCCTGATAGGTAAGTTGTCATTACTGGATCTGCTACCAGCATTACCCTGGTCCAGTACCTAATTAGTCAGTTTAGAAAATATCAAAAGTTCTTCCTCCTTTTTTCCTCCTCCTTCTTCTATTTATTTTCTTCCTTTTCTTTTTTCTTCTTCTTTCAATGGAAATTAATCCAAGAATTTCCCATATTGTGTAAAGATATTTTAAAGTGATTTTCCCCGAACAAATATTTTGAAAACATCCACTATTGAAGAATGTAATAAGAAATAAGGCTGATGTCTTGTAGACAGGTTATGAAGTACATTAGATGTCAAACAGAAGAGCTTATATTTTATCCCAGAGGTAGTAGGGAGCTACTAGATGTTGCTGAGTAGGGAAATGATGTGCTTAGATGTAAGAGTTAGGAAAATCAGTTTAGCATGAAGGATGCATTAGGAAAAAAAAAGAAGAAGATCTGAGGGAGGAGAAAGGAGAGAGCATGACAAAAGATTAAGAGAGAAGTGCTGAGGCCCAGAATTAGGGTGGAAGTTATATGAGTATAGAAGAGCAGATGCAGAAATAGAAATAAGATTTAGTAACTGTGGATATGAGAGAGAGTAAGCTTGAGTGTATGAAGATGAAACCAAGGTTGTAAAGTTGAATAGAGCGCACAATAGAAATAAGGAAGCTTGGGCCTGTATATATCAAGTTTTATATTTTGTTCCTTAAATTCATACTGAATTATGTAATCTTCCTAGAAGGAAATATTTTATTTCTTCTTAAAACAAATAAAAGTAACCTAATACACTGTATATTATCTCTCTAATAGGCTAGCAAATAGATCATCTCCCTAATATGTTCATATATGGATGGATATATATATATATACATATATATACATATATATATATACACACACACACATATATACATATATACATATATATGCACATATATACATATATATGCACATATATACATATATATGCATATATATATAATATATATATATATATATATATATTTATATACACATATTTATACATGCACACACTTTGAGATTCATTTCAAAACTAGGTCAAAATCAATTAGTTATGTCAGTCATTTACTTTATTCATAAGTATATCATGGAATTAATTTTTAAGTCATTCTAAAACAAAAGAATGTTATGTCTGCTCCATTTCTGGGATATGCCAATCTAGTGGTCCCATCAATATGTCAAGTATGGAAATATAGTTAATTTGATAGGAAAAATCATTAATGAATTCATATTTGCTTATAAAAATGATGGCTTACCTTCCCAAGTGAACTTAAGCAACCTTTGTATAATTTTGTTCACCTTCATTAATCCTTTTTGTCAGTAGATTTCAAAATCCACACCCCCAAAACCTAGGGAATATTTTACTGTCACAAGTGTATTACATTCTCCAAAATTCACCAGAGACCACTGCCAATTGTTATTTCTCTTCCTAGTAATTCTGTTCATTTAGGTCAGGTGATTTTTTCTTCTTTTCAGGAATTTTATGTGGTCTCTTATTATGTCCTCAGTTAAGAAGTTTCAATTCCCTTTAAACTGATTGTTGTTTCCTTTTTTTCAGTGTGATAAAACAGAACTAATATATGATATAATTGGTTCAGTTTCCCTTTTGCTATTTGATAATAACATCACATCCTGTCCAAGAAGTATAGTTATTCCTTCATATATCTTCTTGCCAAGACATCTGGTATTTTATTTATCGAGTATTCATTTTCCCCAGTTACACATATAAACAATTTTAACATTTTTTTTAAAACTTTGAGTTCCAAATTCGCTCCCTTTCTTCCTTTCCACTCTCCCTCTTTGAGAAGACAAGCAATTCCATATATGTTATATATGTGTAGTCATGCAAAACATATCCATAACAGTCATGTTGTAAAAAAAAAAAACACAGACAAAAAATAGAAAAATAAAGAAAGTGAAAGAAAAGTTTCTTCCATCTGTATTCAGACACCATCAGTACTTTCTCTGGGGATGGATAGCATTTTTCACCCTAGGTCCTTCAGAGTTTTCATGGATCATTGTATTGCTGAGAATAGTTAAGTCATTCACAGATGATCATCTCACAATATTCCTGCTATTCTGTAGCCTGTACATTTCACTTTGCATCAACATATGTAAGTCTTTCTAGGCTTTTATGAAACCATCTTGTTCATCATTTCTTATACTACAATAATATTACATCATAATTACATAGAGCTAATTCAGTCATTCTGTGATTGAGGTACATCTCCTCAAATTCTAATTCTTTACCCCCAGAAAAGAGTTGCTATAAATATTTTTGTACAGCAGGTCCTTTTCCTTTTTGTTTTTTATCTCTTTTGGGATACAGATCTAGTGGTGGTATTTATATGTCAAAGGGTATGCATGGTTTTATAGCCCTTTGGGCATAGTTCCAAATTGCTCCATAGAATGGTTTAATCAACTCACAGCTCCAACAACAGTACATTAATGTCTCATTTTTCCCATATCTCCTCCATCATTTGTCAGTTACCTTGACATCAAGTATTTTATAATTATTTTTTTGGTTATTGTTCACATTTTTGTGAGCCTCAACTCATTTCAGTATTTATCCTTTCCAATAAGACATAAGTCCACTATGACTCTGCCACTTTTTTTTCCCAAATTCATTTCCATTTACATGTTGTTGATTTCTTGTTTTGTATATATCATTTCTGAACAGGCTTAGGTAATTATGAGCTCATATTAGAGAGTCTCCTGTGGAGGCACATTAATTCCTTTAGAGGTCTCTCCATTGTCTTTTCAATCAGTGTCATATTCTAACTTCATTTTTAAAAATGAAACTGTCTCTGGAAATACACTTCAGGCACTGAGCTTCTACAGAAAGACCAAGAATTATCATACATCAATTTCCTAGTTCAGCAATATGGTTACAAATAGAAGATTCTTCTTTCAAAATATACAGAACTCGTTCTTTCCTTGACTTGTCCTTGTATTTAGCAGGGACTGACATCAGGATACACATAAAAGAGAAGGAAAATAATTCAAATTGCTTCAGTTTCTCTGATAAGAATGTTACCTAAACTCTTTTCTTATCTCAATATGAGTAAATTATTCTGTATCACCAGTATCATGATAATTAATATCAAACATAATAGTGAAAGATTCTGTCACTAAAAAATATGCTGGATTAAGGAAACACAAGCATAGACAGTGAACCTTTGTTCAAAAACCTGCATCTGTTCCTTTGACACTTGCCTGGTTTCTGTACTTACCTTCTCTATTATATTTACAGTAGGGATCATTCTAAACTATTATCATCAGAATTCAATTGTGGTTAATCTTCTAGATCTCTTTAGCTAATTTACCTTTTAAAAATCAGTCATTTCTCTCTCTGTTGTGAAGTTTTTAAAATTCATCTTCTGAAAGTTTGGGGTTTTCTATGAATCTGTCATATACATACATATGTGTATATACATACATACATATTTGCTACAAATACTACTTTGATTATCACAAAATCACAAACTGTAAAATAAGATTGTGATTTTTTTTTCCTAAGGATTTCATCATTTGTGTTTAATCTGCTAATTTCTCCTCAGTCAGAATGAAGTCCAACATAATCTTTCTTTATCTTCAGAAATATAATATGATCATCATGTCAGGTCTACAATTTATCAAGGGTTTTGGTTTTAGTTTCCTATCACAAAGGCTCATCTTTTAATGCTATTATCATTTAATACCACTCCCAAGTACCTAAAAATCATGAAAAAACACAATCTCAGGTAAATCAAAATTGCAGGTGAAGGAAAGAACAGTGGATAGATGTCTCCCTCCCAAATACCCTAAAGTTTATTTTTAATTTTAACTTGGACATACAAAGGTTTTATCATGTCATCAGGGCTTGTCAACCTAGAAAGGAAAGTGGGTAGAAATAGCAAGAGATAAAAGGACAACCTAAGTGTTATACATGGCTCCCACATGAAAAATTAAAAGCAATCAGAAATTTGAGTTGCTCTTTAAAAGAGGATTCATGAAAGTACATACAAAAATCAAAATGAGAGTATCAGTGTGATAAAGAGGAACATTATATTTGAAGTCAAAGGATCTAAATTCAAATTTTAATTGTGCTATATATTATTTTTGTAACCTTTGGTTGTCACTGAATGTGTAAGTCTTCAATTTACTTAGCTATAAAATGAGAGTACTGGACCAAATAATATCTGAATATTCTTTATATTACAAATTCAATTATAGCCCATGTAGTTGCCGCTCAGTCATTTCAATTGTGACTTTTTGGGACCCTATTTGGGGTTTTCTTGGCAAAGATACCAGAGTGATTTGCTGATTCCTCCTCTGGCACATTTTATAGATGAGGAAACTGAAGTAAATAGGTTTTAGGGACTCCCCCAGGGTCACACAGCTAGTAAATGTCTGAGGCTAGATTTGAACTCAGGTCTTCCTGACTCCAGGTCAAGTGTTGTAATGTCTTACACTAGTGGAATTAATAATCATATCAAGGAGTACATGATTTCATTGAAGTACTTTTTTTGAAATTCAGTTAGTTGAAATTTCCCATCATATCTTTACCTTTTTCAGTTGGTCATTTTGAAAAGGAGATAGGCCATATCTGATAATATGAAAACATTTTCTACCACCCTCCCCTTCCCCTAATCTTCTTACTTACTTGATTCTGTTAAATGATATCTTTTCTTTTCATGTGTGTTGCTTCTTTTTTTCTTAACTACTGTTCTTTTTTTCTTTGTCATATCGGATAGCCTTTCCACTGTCTTTTTATGAATACCTAGGCATTGTTTTCACTTCTCAATTTTTAGTTTAGAGGACTTTTGATCAGAACACAAGTCTATGAACAAATTCATTCCTCACAGAATTCTTACAACCTAAAAAACCTGTCCCTAGTCACAAGCCTAGCATTTGTTTATTTTGAGGAACATTCCAAAAATCAAGGTCTATTTCACTGACATCTTCTTAGCCATTTTATATTTTCTTATTTCTTTTCTGAAGTCATAATATTCAATAAGACATAGTGATGAAGATGTCACCTATGTTAAGAAAGTAATTCAGTTTCTTTTTAAAAAATGCATTTATTAGAATTCTTTTCAAAGTAGTTTTCTTTTTTCTTTTTTTAATTTTTAATAGTCTATTCATTTTAAATTAATTATATAGCATCAAAAAGTAAAAGAGAATGAGGGATAAATGCTTGATTATTCAATTATAAACTTCTAGCTCTGTACAAAGCTATTACAGAAATAGTTGCAGTGTGGACTTTAAAATACCTAAAATCTGATTACTGACATTTTGTAGACAATGTTGTTTGGACAGTAAATCATGTGTTCCATTTTTATTAAAGTATTCAAAATTGTACACTAAACAACATTCATTAAGGCCTAAACATGCCATGTGATGATAACCAACACTGCTTCCCTTGTAGTTAAGACGTTTATCCCTCCCTCTGTCATCCAGAGGAGATCTGGGTAGTCACATGAAACATTTATAACAACAACCTGGCAAGAGCCATCCTTTACTTATGCTGCTAATGGACATTTAAGGCAATTTAAGTCAGGACCATGACAATTAATCCCATTACACAAATACTGGATCAAATACTATCTTGACAAAAAGAAAAAAAAAAGAAAAAAAAAACAATGACCAGAACACACCAATGCACACATCACTCAGATGGTCAAGAAGAAAAGTTACTGTGAGGAACTGGACAGAAAGGACACAATGTGCAGGTTATGATGAGGGCAGTAGAGGACACCAAACAACGTCCTGAATGACATCTCTGAGCACCTCCCTCCTTAGTAGTCTTCATACTTATGATCCTACTTTATTTATTTCAAATGAACATTTGACACTTTTGAAGAGACAGAAACACATTAAATGAAAGAGAAATACTGATCTCTACATGGCACTAAGGGAGATTTGCTAGGAAACATAGGGCTGTAGAAAAACTACACTGTGCTGAGCATTAGGATTCTCTGTCAGTTCTTTCTTCAGGTGCTGCGATCTTAGCTGACTTATTAAAAATAAGCTGGTGTCAGCTCAGTCTTTCCTCCTGTGGTTACCACCTGGATTAGGCTTCCTGAGCTTGGTCTGTTTTTTCCTGTGATCCACTTGTGAAAGGTTTCAACAAGGAATTCTAGGGGGGTCCAGGAGCCAAAGTCTGCATCAGATATTGATTTCCTGTTCATTGGCATATCCAGGATAACTGGAAGCACAGCGGAACTCGGTGGCATGCCACTGTAGTCCCCAGCCAGGCTCTAACACAGAATGATGGACCATGCCTTAGCCTATCATTCCTGGCTTTCCATCTAAAGCAGCCTTAGCAGGGGCCAAGGTCAGCAGGCCTCCATCGTGCAGGTGTTTGGTTGCAAGGTGACTACAGATGGTTGAGGTCCACGTGCTCTGTTTTCACATCAAGTCACAGTTTTTATAAGAAGCTTTAGCTTTGGCACTGCCTCCTGCCCATCTTCCAGCCAGACAAAGAATGGCATCCACCTTCTTATTGCCCAAAAGCTTCCCAACATCAACAGTCTCCTGTTTAGCTTGCTCGGTGAAGGTGTCGGTCATTTTAACAACCACACTGGCATTGGCATCTTCATTTTCTACCATGTCAATACTGGCGACCCACCGGTCTTTGGTTTAGAAAGCATGCATGCATTTGGTGACCAGCGTACCTCTGCCTCCGTAAACCAGCACCCCATGCGCGTCCCCTGCCACAGCTGCTTTCATTCCCCTCCAACCAGGCCAGCTCCTCAGCCCCGTACCCCTTTTTCTCTGGGTGTTTTTTTCTTTGACCTTCAAATGATTCACCAGAAGTGTGTAGTAATCAACAAATTTGCTTATTCCTAGAAGGTTCCCATAATTCCCAAATTCTTGTTCCAGGAATACGGTGATTTCACTTCATGATTGAACAACTTAGAGTTTTCTCTATTACTCCCACCAGACTATCATTGGCCACCGTAACACACCTCTTCTTCCTGAGACCATGAATATATTTTCTAATATCTACTAGCACTTCTGCAAATGCTTCCTTTCATTCATCAAACAAAAAGCAATGGTTTTACTCCTTCAGATAGCTCTGATTGACTTAATGTACAATACACTGTGAAGTCCTGATGGTTCACAAGTTCTTCATCTGTTCCTCAGTGTCACATTTTTGATTGGACAAAATTTTGATATTCATTTAAATTCTTCATTGCTTTTTCAGAGTATTTTTTTCATCATTTTTTTAAAGAATGTTTTTCTTATTTTGCCTAAGGTCTCTTTATCCTCTCTAATTAGCCAGAGAACAAAGTGGTAACCCCTTTTCCAAACTGACGATCTTTCAAATAATTTAATGCAACTATCTCATTTTCTTATATTTTTTTTCTAAGCTAACCATTGACAATTCTTTCAATTAATTCTTACATGGCATGGAATAGAAACCCACCACAATCCTTGGTGCCCACAGATTATCAATGCCTTTCTCTCTTTATTCAAAGGTTATTGGGAAAAAATTTATTAAGGCAACACATACCACGGCACTCTGCCTTGGGGCTCTCATTTACTGCAACTATGCCTGTTCTTATTACTTTTTTGTGTTTATTTTATTAATTTGTTTTGATTTATTAACAATCACTTCTAAAAGTTTTTGAGCTTTAAATTTTTCTCCCCCTCCCTCCCTAAGATGGCTCAATCTGATGTAGGCTATACAAATGCATTCCTATTAAACATATTTTCACATTAGTCATGTTGCAAATAAGAATTAGAACCAATAGGAGAAATCACCAGAAAGAGGAAACAAAACACAACAGAAGAAAAAAAAGTAGCAAGTGTGTTTTGATCTGCATTCAAACTGCATCATTCTTTCTTTGGATGTGGATAGCATTTTCCATCATGACACCTTTAGAGATCTTAGATCCTTGCATTGCTGAGTAGTGCTAAGTCTATCAATATTAGTCATCTCACAACATGGCTATTACTGTGTATAATATTCTCCTGGTTCTGCTCACTTCATTCAGCATCAGACTATAGAAGTATTTCCAGGTTTTTATGAAATCTGCCTTTTCTTCATTTATTATAGCACAATAGTATTCTATTACATTCATATACCACAATTTGTTCATCCATTCTCCAATTGATGGGCATCCTCTCAATTTCCAATTCTTTGTCACCACAAAAAGAGCTGCCATAAGTATTTTGTAGATGTGGGTCCTTTTCCTAGTTGTATGATCTCTTTGGGATACAGCCCTAGAAGTTCTATTGCTGGGTTGAGGGCTATGCACAGTCTTATAGCCTTTGGGCATAGTTCCAAATTGCTCTCCAAAATGGTTGGATCATTTCACAACTCCACCAACAATGCATTAGTGTTCCAATTTTCCCACATCTTCTCCAACATTTATCATTTTCCTGTCCTGTCATGTTGGCCAATTTGATAGGCACGATGTGGTACCTCAGAGTTATTTTGATTTGCATTTCTCTAATCAATAATGATTTAGAGCAAGTTTTCTTATGACTATAGATGGCTTTACTTTCTTTTTCTGAGAACTGCCTGTTCATATCCTTTATCAATGACTTTCTTAAAATTTCACCAGCTATTTCATTTCCTCTAGCTGATAGATCAATTTGTATTTAAACCTGTAATCCATGTCTGTGAGCCTTGCAAGGACCTTGCTTACATGAGGCAGTTTCAATCTTGTGGGCCCTATCAAAGGCATCAGTTTATTTCTTTGCTTTGTAATTGAATATATTTTTGATATAGGTTTTGTCTAGGTCTCCCTGAAAATACTTGATAGAATTCATGACTCATAAGCATTCAATTTGTTAGGATCATCAAATATGGGGTAGCCTTTATTTTACTCCTGAAAAAAAAAGAACATATAAGATGAAATGGACTTAAAGATACCTATAGACAAATACAGAAATGCAAAACACAAATAACTTATTAGATTCACTATATACTTCCATAAAGGTTAAGAAATTTTGTAAGAATACTGAGCAAAATATTCCTCATTCATTTTGAACATTTAATATCTAAATACCTCACAGCAATAGATGGCAAAACATAGATTTATTGGAATTTTATGTCTAATCTATACACTTCAGCTGCAACTGAGCCTTTTAAGATAGTCTTTTGTGTCTGGGAAGTTGGTGACTGGCTCTAAACTTGGGAACTCTTAAACAAATGATTGCTGAAAAAATAATGCCAAAGATTAGGAAAATATCCATTCTCGTAGTAAACTAGCCTCTGAATGCTACTTAGCAAAAGAAATAGAAAGAATGAAGGAATGTAGTCAGGAATTAGAAGTTGAGAATTTCTTTCTCAGGTTTATACAGCAAGCTTATCCTGTGCTTTTCTTAATGGTCTTCCCAGAACCTAAATGAGGTTGCTCCTCTGACATGTCTAGCAGTCAGTTAGTTTTATGAAGCAATGCATACATATATACACCTACATACATTTGCAATTTTAACATTATATTTGTGAAATTGGTATTACATGTTTACTTTATAAAATATTTGCAAACAAAATAAGGAAACAAAAGCCTATCATATTTCTTCTTACCCGAAAGCCAAATGGATAACTAATTAATGGTAGAGCCAAAAGTAAAACATAAGTCAATTTACCAGCATTAAACACCTTTCCTAACTGTGGCCATTTGCAACTTTCTTAACAGTGACAAAAACAAAACAAAATTAAAAAAAAAGAAAAAGAGAAAAGAAACCATTTCACACATTCATGAATTATTCACGAAGTATAATTCAAGTAAGACAGTTAATCGTTTCTTTAACTAACATGTTGAACTTTGATTTCAGTCCATTAGTGGTCATTAATAATGAAACTTGTTTGACCTTCTCCTGTATACTTTATATTTCCTAAAACCTCAGTTTTAAACTAGAATGCCAAGATCAATCAAATGTTATTAAATATTTCTAATCATGGCATAGCTCATGATGTAAACAAATAAGTGTATAATGTTTGAGGATTAAAAAGGATAATTAAGAAATTTGGAAATTATTCTTATTCAGATTAGCAGTGTGGGCAGCTAGGTGGCACAGTGGATAAGAGTGCTAGGCCTAAAGTCAGGAATACTTACCTTCCTGAGTTAAAATATGGCCTCAAGACAGTATCTGTGTGACCTTGGGTAAGTCACTTACCCCTCTTTGCCTCAGTTTCCTTATCTGTAAAATGAGTTGGAGAAAGAAATGGCAAACCACTCCAGTATCTCTGCCAAGAAAACCCTCAAATGGGGTCATGAAGAGTTTTCCAAAATGTAAAATAAATTATTTGGATTAAATTATCTATAAGGTTTTTTTCTGCCTTAACTTCTTATGTCTATGAAATAGTTGGTAGCAGTTTTTTTTTTTTTAGCATTGGAAAGGTTTTTAACTTCATTGTAATTTCAAGGTGACATAAATTTATGCTATGTGACACCAGTTTTTAATTATCAAGTATTAATTCTGGAATTCTTCTTAACAAATATTTAAATGCCTTCCATGTGACTTGGGAACTTTGCTAGGACTTGGAGTTTCAAATACAAAAATTAGTCAATAAATCATCAATAAGTCAGGCACTGATCTACATACTTATGACACAATTGCTCTCTCTGCTTGGTTTCAAATCCACGGAACATCATGTCTCTCCCAAGATAAACTGGTGACCTAAAACCTCATCACTATGCTGATTGACTCAGTTTTTGTTATTCAATTCCTTTTCATCTCCCTCAATTGCCTTTCCCTTTTGATTGGAGTGCTGGTGGATGAAGCTGATGAACTCCTCCCAAAGCCGTGTTTATAGAGAATTTAGGTGTGTACATTTTAGGTAACTGTCCATTTTCCATCAGCAGTTCTGCTTGGTTTTAAATCCACAAAACACAGTGCCCTCCCTCCCCCATCCTGATTTTTCAATCTCCTTTTGTGTCTTGTCTTTCCTCCATTAGATTATAAGGTCCTTCAGGGAAGAAGTTGGCTGTCTTTTTCTTATTTCTATATCCCCAGCACTTAGCACAGTGCCTGGCCCATTATAGGAATTTAATGTTTATTTTATTGAATTGAATTCAAAATTATGTCTAATAAAATAATTCCTGCTGCCCAAAAGTTTGTATTTTAACAAGAAATAAACAAACAAACCAAAAAACATGTAATCATTTTCAGAATAATTTTAAATATAATAAATGTAAGGAACCTAAATTATATTTAGAACACAAGAAGTATATAAATAAGTTAATGCAAAATGTATGAAATTAATGCAAAGAAAGAGAGACAGACAAATAGATGCAGACAGAAACTAACATCTGGTAGAATGAAGATCAGGCGAGGCTTCTCAGGGAGGCTTCTGAACTACTCCTTGAACAAAGCTAAGTTTTATATAATTCTGACATGATGAGAGACTGCATTCCAAATTAAGGGAAACATCTGTAGAAAGACAGAGGAGAAGGAGGTACAATTCTATGTAAAGGGAACCACTAACTATGAGTAAAATCACCCCCCCCAAAAAAAATAAAAGTCTGATACTTCTTTTTTGGCATCAAGTGGTATAGTGGATAGAATGCTGGACCTTGAGTTAGAAAGTCCTGAATTTAAAAATCAACCTCAGTATTTTATCTCAAAGCTTCTACTCTATGGGGCAACTTTCCCTTGCTCACAGCTGCTAGAGATTTCCTTTCTCGGATTTTCTTCTATCTACTGAGCTTCTAAATATATTCATTTATATTCCCCACTAGAATATGAGGTCTTTAAGGGCAGGGGTTGTTTTTACCTTACTTTAAATACCTAGCACATGACATATTTTCTGGCATATAGGCAGCATTAAATAAATAGTTACATACATACAGATGGTGAACAGTGATCTGGGAACAATGTAGTTTAAATTGTATAAAATGCATATCAATCTTGTTTCTTCTATATTTTTACTTTGTGAGAACCTTTTCTCCAAAGCAAAATCACTTTTTTTAGTGAAACGATGATTTACTAAAAAATTAGTTTACACAAACTGATTAAAGACTGTCTATATACAGAATGCACATTTTTATATCCTGGATGTATATGTATGTGTATGTGGAGGGGGGGAAGGGAGGGACTTGAATTTAAAAAGATGGATTGCTTTGACTTGCTGCATTTCTGATCTGGGCATTTCTCATTTCTGCTAAGGCAACATGATGGTCCTCCACTTCTAGGGGCTCACCATATTAATGACAAACACTGTGGACACTTGATTGGCATAGTCTTCACAGAACAGAATTATGGAGCTCAAGAGATCCATTTGTGTTTCCACAACCTGAACTTTATTAATCTTAAAGTTATACACACACACACACACATGGACATATATGTGTATGTATATATACATATACACTTTTATAATTATTATTGATCTCCCTTTGCCATTGTCTATTAAACCCAATTCCCACCAGAAAATTAGGAACAAAGTAACTATCTAATAAAATTGAAAAATAATTTTAAAAATAAGTAACTCTTGCTCAAGATGCTACTAACAGAATTCTCTTAAACTTTTTTTCTTGTTTGGTCACTTCAGTTTTGTTTCACTGTGACCCCATTTGAGGTTTTCTTGGCAAAGATACTGGAGAGGTTTGCTGTTTCCTTCTCCATATTATTTTATAGATGAGGAACTGAGACAAGCAGGTTAAGTGACTTGTGCAGGTGCATAGCTGGTAAGTATCTAAGGCCAGATTTGAAGTCAGGTGAACGAGTCTTCCTGACTTTAGACCCTGTACTCTATTCACTCTGCCACCAAGATGCCCTCATATTGCTTATATATATATATTGTGCAATTTGTTTTGTTGTGTCCACGTAAATATCAATGAGGATAAGTTCAAAGTGATCTAATAACCAAACCTTAATATAGCTGCTGTGGTTACTTTCACAGAACCATTGAATTTAGAAATGGGAAGGAACTCAATATTCTTCTAGTCCAAACTCTACACAAAGGCAGTCCTCACTATAACACACTTGAAAGTGAGCTTCCTTATTCCCCTCTATTAACACTGTGTAGATTGGTTTCCAACCTAATTATTCAAATAAAACATACCTCTCTACAGTTACTAATGTTGAATGCAGCCATCACAGGGCCTACCTGATCCTGGCCCACAGTTGGAACAGGTTCAAACCAGTTAGAGACAATTTTGTGACTGTGGAAATTCCCCATTGCTGTATCTGAAGTTCAGTGTTCTAACTATAAGTCACCACTCCTAGAGCCTCTCTGGTGTTTGTTTGTTTGTTTTCTGAAACAACTTAATCCTTCCTGTTGCTGCCTTTCTTGAGCACTCCTTCCTGTTGAAGTGTATTTAAACCCTGCCCCTTTTGCCCTTAACCAGCTCTCTTGTACTTATATGCTACCCTTTGTACTCAAATTGCAATTCCCTTTCATTAAAGACCCTTGTTGCTACTTTGGAAGTCCTCTTTACTTCAGGTTGATATCAATTAATTTTTACTTGCCAAATCTAATGGCCTTTTATCCATCCTCATACTTCTTGACTACTCTTCAGACTTTTACAAGTGTTATTCACTCTCTTCTCCTTGATATTCTCATCTCCCCAGTTTTTCTTGACAAGGCTTTCTCCTGTTTCTATGCCTTTGTATCTGATGGCTCCTTATAACTCTCCTTTGCTACATTTTTATCCAGGTGATGCCTGTTAACCATCGGTGTTCTACAGGATTCTGTCCTAGGCTCTCCTCTTCTTTTCTTCCTTTATGCTGTTTCTCTTGATAATCTCATGGATTCAATTATGATCTCTATGTTGATGATACATATGTCTACTTATAACGTCCTAGTCTGTCTGGTGACCTCCAGTCTCTCAAATGGAACTGAATATTTCAAATCAATTGCACAGTGAATGTCTTGTAAACATTTAAACTCAACATACCTTTCCCACTAATTTTTGCCCCTTTCAAAGTTCCCTATTATTGTTGAGGGCACCACTGCCCTCCTTATCCCCCAGTGTCACAACCTTTGTATCATCCTTCACTCCTCACTTTTTTTCACCTTTTTTTATGTCATTTGTTTCCAATGACGTTGATTTTAAACCATAACATTTCCAGCATAAGTTGTCTTCTCACCTCTGGAAAATTCAACACCCTCCTATAGGCCCTTATCAAGTTCTATGGTACCTATTGCAATGGCCTATTGATTGATCTCCCTGACATACTATAATCTTATCTTAATTATCAAAAATTATCAAAGTGATAATCATAAAGTGTAGATTTGATTATATCAACCCCAGCTTAATAAACTCTAGTAGTCCAGCATTAGCAGTCTAGTAGTTCAGGATCAATTATAAAGTCCTCCGTTTGTCATTCAGAATCCTTCATAACCTGGGCTAACTCTGTCTTTCTAGTCTTCTTATACCATATTCTCCCTCCCAAGCCTATCTAGTTACACTGTCTTCCTTACTGTGTCTCAATTCAATCCCTCATTCAATCCCTCAAATTTAGACATTTTTTTACTGGCTGTCCTCCATGCCTGCAAGACTCTCCCCACTTATTTCCACCTAATGGATTCCCTGCCTTCCTTCAAGTTTCATCTAAAATTCCACCTTCTACAGCAAGCCTCTTAATTCTAGTGATTTCTCTCTGTTTATTATTTCTGCTTTATCCTATGTGGTTGTTTACGTATTGTCTTCCCCACTAGATTACGGCTTCTTGAGAGCAGGTGTTTTTGCCTTTCTTTGTTTCTCTATTGCCCTCCTGAAATTATAACTTTAAAGTCATCTCTGTTCTTTCCTCTCTCCAACCATATATAATTATTCATCAAGTCCCTTTTGGCTTATGCATTGATATATCTATGGCACATGGTCATTCCTTTCAATTCCCAAGCCACCATCACAATTTCTGCTCTTCATTCTGTACAATTAGAAATTTTACAATCCATTTTTCTTCTCTTCTCTAATTATATGGAATTCATCTTACATTGATTAGAAAAAGAAACTTCATCATTAAACTTTCAATGTCTCCTCATTGTCTACAAAATAAAGGATAAACTCCTTATTTTGGTGTGCAAAGACAGCTGTCTGTGTTCTACATCTAGTAATAACCTATCATTCCCTTTCACAAAACATTTACTATAGTAAAAATGGTATACCTGTCATCCCTCAGACACAAAATTATTCTGCTTAATCTACTTTATGACAGAATACAATGTTTTTCAGGGCAGCTAGGTGGCACAGTGGATAGAGCACCAGCCCTGGAGTCAGGAGAGCTTGAGTTCAAACCCGGCCTCAGATAAATGACACTTACAAGCTGTGTGACCCTGGGCAAGTTACTTAACCCTTTTGCTTAGTCACCCCCCAAAAAAAAAATTCATTTCAATTCCATTAAATTCAATAAACATTTATGAAGCATTTTTTTATGTTCGAGCATTGTTCTAGGTACAGTAAACAGGGCTTAAAAGGAACATACTATCTACTTTCAAGGTAGAGGTAATACTTCATGTGAAGTGATAGCCCTTCTATTTGTGAAGGAAAAACCCTCTACATCCAAAAGTGAGCCTATTCCTTCTCATCTTAGCTAAAACATTTCTTTCTATGTCATTCCTATTTTTAAAAGAAATCTTCACTGTCTACCTATCTACTGACTATAACCAAGGTATCTACAGTTACACACGTTCATGACAAATCTCAGATAAACCCTTAATTGATCTATCCCTCACCACTAGCTATCATTCTATATATCTCTTCCTTTTCATGGTTTAAATATTTGAGTAGGAAACACATAGTTGGTGTCCCAATTTCTTGTCTCTCACATAAATCTGAAATCTGGCTTTAAACTTCATCACTCGACTGAAATTACTCTCTTAGAAGTTGGCTAAGATCTCTTAGTTATGAAATGTCACAGTCTTTTCTCAGTCCTCATCTTTTATTGACCTCTCCAGCATTTGGCAGTTTTGACTCACTTTTCTTTAATGCTCTTTAGGTATACTGACTACTCCCCTCTTTCCTTTGTTCAGTCTTCATTCAGGTTATGTCTACCAACCAGAAATGACACATGAGACTTTGCTTAGGCTTGTTCTATTTTCCTGTAATTGGTGATCTCATCAGTTCCTATGGATTCTATATTCATTTCTATTCTGATGCTCATCAGAAACTACATATACTGCCCTAACTTTTCTCCTGACATTCAGTCAAGTATCTCTACCTGCCTGTCAACACCTTCAACTGGTTCATAGACAATTTATAATTAATGTTTAAAATTGAAGATGACATTTTTAATATACTTATATATTATATTATACATATTATACATAAGATAATATATATAACATCACATCACATAATATCTTATCAAATTATGTCATGTAATGTAACACAATACAAC
Organism: Phascolarctos cinereus; assembly: GCF_003287225.1. NCBI lineage: Eukaryota > Metazoa > Chordata > Mammalia > Diprotodontia > Phascolarctidae > Phascolarctos > Phascolarctos cinereus. Next base: position 202,323,107 of record NW_027555958.1, on the reverse strand, counting down.
ACAACACAATAAATACAATACGATACAGTGTAATAGAGTATAATATAATTAATATGATATAATCAATATAATATAAACTTTTCCTTTATTTTCTTAATTGAACCACAATCTTCCCTCTTATCCAGGATTGCAGCTTGATTCCTCATATACTCACAATCCACTCAAATGATTGTATTTGTATTAAATAGTTTTCCAACACCATCATCTGTATATTCAAAATTTCACATGTGTAGTCCAATTATCTTTTCTGACACTGAAACCCCTTGTACCTGCCCTAATCACTTTACTCCTAGAATATTGCAAATAATGACCTGGTTGTTCTTCCTGACTGAAATATCTCCCTTTCCAATCCATCCTCCACTCAACAATTAAGACAATCTTTTAAAATACAAGTCTGAACATGTCACCTCCATTTGGTAAATGAGTGACTCCTTATTGGCACCGTGATCAAATATAAAATCTTCCATTATGCTTTTACATTCCTTCATAATCTTCACACTTTTGTAGTCTTCTTACACTTTGCTCACTTTTACCTACTTTATGCACAAATGACATCAGCCTCCTTATTGTTCTTCAAATAATACACTTCCTTGTGTAGCTCAGTCAGTTTTCAATGGCTATCCCTCATGGCTGAAACTCTCTCTCTCTCTCTCCATTTATACACATACATGCATGCACACACATATATGTGTGTACATTGTTAAAAAATGTGTTATATATTTATATATGCATATATCACATATATTCATAAATATATGCATGCACAAATACATTCAAATGAATTTAGAGATAATCTGAGAGGGAAGATCTAGGGGAGAGAGAGAAAGAGAGAAAGAGAGAGACAGAGAGAGAGAGAGAGAGAGAGAGAGAGAGAGAGAGAGAGAATCTCTTTGTAGATAGTAGTATTTTTTTATTTTTCTCTGTTATTAAACCATTAGCTCCTTGAGAGCTAGTTCTATGTTTGTCTTTGCTTGTATCCCTAGCTCTTATTATACTCCCTGGTGCACAGAAAACACTTAATAAATTATTATTAATTTGCTTAATTTAACCTTAAGGAAACTCCTATATAATGGAAAAGATATGGCATGTTCACAAAAAAATATGATTTAAAAAATAAAAAGTAATAGAGAAACAAGAGAAATGTAGAGAAAGTACTCTAAAACGATATCATTTTGGAAGTTTAAGGAAGGATTCATGTTGACATCTGAACTAAGCGTTACATAATTTCATAAGCATTTAATAACCAGGGTTAACAAGGAAAAGGGTTTCTTGTGTAGGAGCCGACTTGTGTAAATGTACTATGACTGAATAATTTCAGGAAAAATAGAAGAACAGTATTCCAATAGAGACAAAATATAGAGTAATATGCAAAATAAGCCTAGAAATGTATTTTGGAGTTTCATACTTTGTTTTTTTTTCAATAATATACTACTCTTTTGATCCCACTTGGGGTTTTCTTGGTAAAGAAACTGAAGTGGTTGGTTTAAGGGCCCTTAGATGATACCTGAGAAATCCAACATTTATTCTATAGGCTAAAGATAAATTCCTGAATACTTCTAATCATGGAATGACATGATCATAGCTGTGTATCAGGATGTTTAATTTATCATCTACGTGAAGAATGAATTATTTGGATGAGCCATCTCACTCAGGAGTGGACAAATCAGAGGGCAAAAAGCCAGGTAGCTCTAATATTAAGCATGGGCAGAAATTAATGTCCTCTAAGTCTTGGTTAATGACACTGTGGTTTGAGGAGAAGAGAGGTATGAATGAGGTATGATCAGGTAGAAGGAATGAAATTTATTACCTCACCAGATATGGGGAGGAGGGTAAATGTAAAAGAAGAGTCAACAATGATTTTCAGATTTGGGGACTGAGTGACTGGGACAATGGTATTGAAGTCAAAAGATATATGGAAGTATATGAGTAGAAAATTCACTGGGGAAGAAGAAGAAGGAAAGTGATTTAAGGATGAAATATAGTGTTTTCTTGGGAGAAAAAATGACAGCTCTGTCCCTACATATTATGCTTTTTCTAGTATCTAGAACAGGCCTACAGAACAGGCGGCCCATGGGCTGCTCTTAGTACACTCCCTAGTGCACAGAAAACACTTAATAAGTGATTATTAATTTACTTAATTTGACCTCAAGCAAACTCCTCAGGTGGCAAAAAATGTAGGATTGCCACTGCTCACTCTCTCCTGTTTGTCACATGATGCATGGCAACCAACCATGATCAGTCTGTCTCTAGTCTAACCTATCTGTGTCCCGAAGAAATTTACAAGTTGTGCAGTGTGATCTAGAAACTTGCATTCATAAATGTTAACCAAAGCTAAATGCACACTGACCAAATTTATATTTCCACTTCTCTTAAGCAGTGTTCCAAGCTGAGTGCCAAATTCTAACTTCATTATCTTTATTTCTTTCAGAAATTCTCAATGAACTTACAATTAAAAATCCAGACCAAAAAAAGTAAATGATTTAATTTGATACAAATAATTGCTTCTACTGCATTCTAAATTATTCAAAAATGTATCCATGATTTTCAAGTTATTTGTTAACATATCTTAAATTCTCCTCTGTAGATATCTATGCCAGTGCAACTCAAAATTATTCAGAAAACAGTTACCCATCCTTATGCTTAATATTTTTCTACAATTTCCATTGTAATTACTACCTTGTCTGATTTTGACAGGAGCAAATCTTGTCAATCTTTACAATGGAAACATTGGCAACATAAAAAAAAAATTTACCAACTAAAATCTGACAAGTATGAATGATACAGTAGCAGAACAACTTTGTTTATCCCACAGTTTGAAAGATACTAAATTTGGGAAAAAATTCCATCATTTATCAAGTATGAAGTTCTGTAAATAGCTCTCTTTGATGCCCTTTTATTACTTTTCTGCCGTAAGGATCTTATATGCCTTTAAAAATACTCATAAGAGCAAAATTAGAGTTGCTCTTACTCAAACACTGAATTAAAGTAAAATATAAGTGAAATTGATTACTTAAATGTAAAGAATTACTTCTTACATGATTAAAAGAGTCAATACAGATGTATTCACATAATTATTAAAGTATATTAGCCCTTATTGGTTGATTAAGAGAAAAATATGTCTCCATGAAAGTGTTTTCAGTGAAGAAACAGCAAAGAAATATGTAGTTTATACTATGGACAACTATCTTCTAGAATGTTTATAATAAAAATAGACAGTGAAATAATGATTTCACCACAAAATGAATTCTTGTGGATTTTCTTGATAACTACTTATCTTCCAACTTCAAAAAATATCAAGCTGTAATATTTGTCTTAGCATATTAAAAAAATCAAATATTTGAATTCCTTTGTGTTGTCACTAATCTGAAAATTCCCTCCAAAGTTACAGATCACATTTCATTCCCAGCTGACCATTCCACAGGCCCCTTGTTCCAACCCCCCCCCCAAAAAAAGACAGATCTACATGAATGCAAATTATATAATTCTAAAGCAATTTAGGATTATTTAGTATGTTACTTCATGACAAGAGATTACTGAAGAATAACTTTCTAGAGCAACAGCTACTAGAAAGGAAAGATGTGATGATATTGTCATAGTTGTGGTTTTAAGTTATCTGTCTGTCATAATAATGAATTGAATGTATGCATGCATATTAAATTATTTATGTATTTAAGTATATAATTGATCAGTATCTTTGAAAGAGAATGACAACATCAGGGATATTCTCTCACATTTATAAGAATTTGATACTGTCAGAATCTGGGAAACAATTTTTACAGCCAGTGTCTCTGATAAAGACCACATTTCTAAAATATATGGAGAACTGAGTCAAATTTATAAGAATGGAAGTCATTGCCCAAATTGATAAATGGTCAAAGGATATGCACAGGCAGTTTTCAGATGAAAAAATTAAAGCAATCTACAACCATATAAAAATGTTCTAAATCACTATTGATTGGAAATATGCAAATTAAAATAACTCTGAAGTAGCACATCACACCTATCAGATTGATTAATGTGACAAAACAGGACAATGATAATTGATTCTAATTAATTTTTAGTAAGTGAAATTAAAACAACTATAATCTAATGTTTAGGTTAGATATCGTGTTATTGAGCCTCTTTTCTTCTGGTTTCTACAATACAGAGCAAGATAAGTATTGTTTCTGATTCAGGAGATAGTTTTGGAAACCATATCTCCAAAATTAGCATATGTTTTTCTAATGAGGTAATTGGGTAAAATATTCATTTAATCTCAATTTCACTTTATCATATCAAATCAATGAGGAATGTATCAAAAAAGTTAAAAGAACAACAGTATAGAAAATAAACTAGAAAAGTAAAGAATTCCTTACAATAAAACTTTAGTAGAAACCCTTAGAAAGAGAAAATAAAATAAATTATTATGACACGAATAATAATGAAGGATATTACAGCAATGACAAGAATCTTTATAGTGATTTAATGGTGCAATGAGGCCAAAACAGAGATCAATAGAATTAACAGTGCCTCAACAGAAACCAACTACATGTTCCACTTTCCAGAAAAATAAATTATGATATCGTAAAATGAGAGAGAGACAGAGAGATTTTTCTAAGAAGTAAAGATTTCTACCTTCTTATACCTAAGGCAAAGGGAAACAAAAAAACTTCCCTAAATCACACAAGTCTACTTATTGACAATAAGAAATGATAGAAAATGATGAACAATAATATACTAAAGATATACAAATAAATTTCTACCACCAAATAACATCTCCTGGACAGTAGACCTTAATGTGAAAAAAATATATATTTTCCCCTAAAAAGAAGTATTGGAATAATGATTATTGAGGGAATGAAAGTTGACCATAACATTTAGTATACAAATCTTTCAAATATTTTAATAAAAGTAAAGAAGTATTAACACATATTAGATTTAGAGTCAGAAGACCTGAATTCAAACTTATTGTCAATTACTATGGGCATGAACTTTGTCAAAGCACTTAACCACTGTGAGTTTCAGTTACCCTATTTACAAATAAAGGTCTTTTGGGAGAAGAGCAAAGATGGCAGAGTAAAATCAGTGACTTGTTTGAGTCTCCCCAAACCCCTTCAAATACCTATAAAAAATGGTTCTAAACAAATTCTAGCACAGCAGAATGCACAAAAAGATAGAGTGAAACAAATTTCCATCTCAAGACAACCTGGATGGTTGATTGGAAAAGTCTATCATGCCAGGCTGGGAGAGAAACTCTGTTCAATGTGGGCATGCAGGCAAAACAGGCCTCAGCAAACCTGGAGCAGTCCTCAGGGGCCTGAAACGCAGCACCTGTGGCTGTTTCCAGACTTCTCAGCCCACAAACACCAAAGACAACTTTGAAGATCAGTAGGAAAAGTCTATGACCAAGGTGAGAGAGAAGCTCAATCCCAGGCAAAGTCCCAGGCAAGCCATGGGGCACTGATTGTTTCAGAGCACTTGGCCCACAAACTAAGAGGAATTGAATGGCTGATTAGAGAAGTATTGCAGGAATCTCTTTGTTTGTGCTAAGGCAGGATTCTCTTGGTTTACCTCTGCTTGGATCTGGGTCACATTTCTGTGTGGCGGTCCTAGGTCAAGGAAGAATGCTGGTGTGGTGGAGTTTGTGGTGGTGGTGGAAAGGGAATCATCCCCCCAGTTCCAAGGCAGAAAAGAGAGCTTATGATCACTCATAGACTAAAGCACAGGCCAGGAGAAGAGTAAACACCTTGACTTTGATCATACCACCTTGGAAGAACTGAAAACTTGCAGGTATCTCTGGAAACAGCTTCACAAAACTCCAAAACTTGGGACAGTACATTCTCCACATTGGAAGCAGACCCCTACCTTAACAAAGAGTTTAAAACTCAAGTAATTGGCTGGTATCATGAGGAAACTATGCAAAAAAAGGCAGACTATAGAATCTTTCTTTGGTGACAAAGAAGATCAAAATATACAACCAGAAGAAAACAAAGTCAAAGTTCCTACATCCAAAGCCTCCAAGAAAATTATGAATCAGTACCAGGCCATGGTAGGGCTCAAAAAGGATTTTGAGAAGCAAGTAAGAGAAGTAGAGGGAAAACTGGGAAAAGAAATGAGAGTGATGCAAGAAAATCATGAAAAAACTAGTGAATAGCTTGCTAAAGGAGACCTAAAAAAATACTGAAGAAAGTAACACCTTAAAAAAATAGCCTAACCCAAATGGCAAAAGAGGTCCAAAAAACCAATGATGAGAAGAATGGTTCAAAAGCAGAATTGGCCAAATGGAAAAAGAAGTCCAAAAGGTCAGTGAAGAAAATCCTTCCTTAAAAATTAGAATGAAGCAATTGGAAGCTAGTTACTTCATGAGAAATCCAGACACTATAAAACAAAACCAAAACAATGAAAAAAAAATAGAAGACAATGTGAAATACCTCACTGGAAAAACAACAGACTGGGAAAATAGATCCAGAAGAGATAATTAAAAAAAAAATATTGGACTATCTGAAAGCCATGATAAAAAAAAAAAGAGCCTAGAAATCATCTTTCAAGATATTATCAAGGAAAACTGCTCTGATGGTCTAGAACCAGAGGGCAAAGGAGAAATTTAAGAAAAACACTGAATATCTCCTAAAAGAGATCCCCAAAGGAAAACTTCCAGGAATATTGCAGCCAAAATCCAGAGTTCCCAGGTCAAGGAGAAAATGTTTCAAGCAGCCAGAAATAAACAATTCAAATATTGTGGAAACACAATCAGGATAGCACAGGATTTAGCAGTTTCTACATTAAAGGACCACAGAACTTGGAATATGATATTCTGGAGGGCAAAAGAGAAAGAACTACAGATAAGAATCACCTACCCAGAAAAAGTGAGTATAATTTTTCAGGGAAAAAAATGGATATTCAGTGAAATAAAGTACTTCCAAGCATTCTTGTTGAAAAGACCAGAGCAGAAACAAAAACATTTGACTTTCAAATACAAAACTCAAGAGAAGCATGAAAAGGTGAACAGGAAAGAGAAATCATAAGGGACTTATTTAAGTTAAACTCTTTACATTCCTACATTGAAAGATGATATTCATAACTCATGAGACCTTTCTCAGTATTGGGGTAGTTGGAGGTAAATATGTGTGTGTGTGTGTGTGTATGTGTGTGTGTGTGTGTGTGTGTATATGCATGTATGTATAGAGAGAAAATACATAGGTAGACAGATACATAGATAAAGGTCAAAAGGTGAGTTGAAGATGAAGGGATGATGTCTGAAAAATAAAATTAAGGGGTGAGAGAGGATTAAACTTGGAGAAGAAGAAAGGGAGAGATAGAATGGGGTAAATTGTCTCACATAAAACAGAGCAGAAAAAGCTTTTACACTGGAGGGGAATTGGGGGAAGGTGAGAGGGAATGAGTGAATATTACTCTCATCGAATTTGGTTTAAGAAGGGAATAACATACAAATTCATTTGAGAATGGAAATCTATCTTGCTCTACAGGAAAATAAAGGAGAAGGGAATAAGGAGGGTGGACAATAGAAGGGAGGCAGAATGGGGGAAGGAGTAATCACAATCAAACACTTCTGCAAAGGGACAGGGTAAAAGGTAAAAATTGAATTAACAGGATTAGGATAGGATGAAGGGAAATACAGTTTGTTTTTCACAACATGACTATTATGGAGGTGTTTTGCATGACTATACATTTATAGCCTGTATCTAGTTGCTTGCTTTTTCAATGAGGGTGTGTGGGGAAAGAGGAAGGTAGAGAATTTGGAACCCAAGGTTTTAAAAATAAATGTTAGAAATTGTTTTTAGAATATGATATTCCAGAATTGAAATATGATATTCCAGAGGTCAAAGGAGCTAGGATTACAACCAAGAATCCCCTACCCAGTAAAACTGTGTATAACACTTCAGGGGGAAAACGGACATTCACTGAAATAGTACTTTCTATGATCCGGCATTTTTTGTGTTGTTTGCTCATGTTCCAATCCAATTACTTAACTTTTAAACTCTTGGTTAAGGTAGATGTTTGCACCCAATGTGGAGAATGTACTGTCCCAAGCTTGGGGCTTGTCTGCAACTGTTTTCAGAGATGCTTCTGGAGACCTCTAAGTTTTCCATTCTTCCAAGGTGTTATAATCAAGGGCCAGGAGTTTGCTCCTTTCCTGGCCTGGGCTCTGGTCTGAGTGATCACAAGCACTCTTTTCTGCCTTGGAACTGTGAGGAGTATTCTCTCTTCACCACCACTACAAGTTCCACCACGCCAGCACTTTTCCATGACCCAGGTCCACCACCCAGAACTGTGATCCAGACCCAAGCACAGTCAAAACAATAGATTCCTGCCTCTGTACCCACAAAGTGATCCCTGCAATCTCCCTCTGATCAGGCACTAGATTCCCTCTCTGTCTGTGGGCCAAGAGCTCTGGAAGCAGTTACTGTCCTTGCACCAGAACTGGGCCTGGGACTAAGCTTCTCTTTCACCACAGTCACAGGCCTTTCCTACTGACCTTCTAAGTGGTCTTTGGCATTTGTGGGTTGAAAAGTCTGGAAACTTCCACAACTGCCTGTGATTCAGTCCCCTGTGGTCTGCTACAGGTTCCCTGAAGCCCGGTTTTTGCCTGCATGCTCACACTGAACTGTCCTTCTCTCCCAGCCTGGTGCAATAGACCTTTCTAATCAACTATCCAGGTGGTCTTGAAGTGGAAATTTTGTTTCACTCTGTCTTTTTGTGGGTTCTGCTGCTGTAGAATTTGTTTAGAGCCATTTTTATAGATATTTGGAGCAGTTTCAAACACCTTTTTTAAATACTTCCTTACAACCCTTCCCTTGAGTCAAGGGGGTATCTGTTAACCCCTCCCATAGGAGAAGAGAGTTTCACCCTTTCCTTCTCACCTTTGATTTGCCCTCCCCCACCTGGAGAAAAGGAGGAGGAGGGAGGGGCAGTAGCTACAGCATGGACCCCACTGACAAAGTCCTTGGGCCCTGGGGTAACTTTTAACTGGAAGCATCAACCAGGTTCAGCACATCCTGCTGAAGATAAACATGCTGGCCTATGAACTTGGGTAAGCAAGCTCTTTTTAAAGTTGTAGTTTTAACCATTAATGCTGAGATGTTGATTTTCTCTGTAAAGTAATTTGGAAATGTGTTTAACGAAACTAAAGTCAATTGATTGGTAATGGTTTTGTTTCAAGTTTCAAATTGGTGAATTTTTTGTGTCACTGATATCAAGCAACTTTTCATAATTTGGCTATGTTGGTTATTGTTTTAATGTGTAAACTTGCCAAAAGCTTGTTTGTGTTATGGCTTGCTGAGAATTTGCAAGTATATACAAATCTCTAAGAACTGGCTTTTTATGCCAGGACAAATTTAAATTTGATATGTAAAGCCTGGAAAAGTTCTTACTAAGCTGTGTTTAGTAAAACTTGCTGTCTGAGGTAAAAAAGCTCATGATTTTATTTTGAGTTGTCTAATGGATCATAATAATCCATCAATAAATCAATAATCCACCATTTGAAACATGCCACAAGCTACTCAGAGAATGTGATACTGGTGGGAAGTCAGCACTGAGAAAAGCTGAGAAAACAATTTTAGCCTCAGTGTAAAATGGGATCCTCCTGGCTCAGTTTCCCCATTATGTTCCTTTGAAAAGGAATGTTACCCACCTGGCTATTCCTGAGTGGATATGAGGTGGATTTGATACTGCATGGTTGGAAAACTGAATTATCTGAATCCACACAGAGCTATGATGCTTTATCCCATCATATTTGGGCCCTGCAGTCTTTTCTGTCAGATTTGTGTCTTCCACACTACAGGCCATTCACCTGAAGTTGGTATCAAACATTGGGTACCAGCCAATGTCCCCCCATAGTTCCCTGGACGTAGCCTGTGCTCAGTTCTAGTCAACCTCCTCTTTGGGACTCCCTTGAAACAAGGACAGCTCTATGATCCTTGCCAGCAGGAAGCAGTTTCAGAAGCCTAGACCTTTGCTCCTTGCCCAAAAAGAATTTGTGTCACATTTGTTTGAGAGGGGAATGATGAGGTTGGAAGCTAGATCCCCAAAAGGAACAACTCTGGACTTTCCCATGTGGCCAAATCTCTGATGTTCCCTGAAGCTGTAATCTCATCAACTGGCCTTTCATTGTGACTTCACCTAATCTCCCAATTCTCTGTTACCCTTAACCTAGACTAGCCCTCCAGTGTCTTAACTCCCTATGACCCCGGGCCACTTCCCACCCTTAATCCTATTTTGGCTCCATTTTCCCTGGACCACCTGGTCCAGGTCCCTGGAGTTCTATTACCTCATAGACCACTTGACCCCTCCTAGATCCCCCCCATAGTCTTTCTATATATAAGGTTCATCTTGTCTCCATTAAGATACTTAGATTCTTAAAATCTAGTCACTGCTCAGATTTTTACAGTATAGCTGATAGCTCACTGATGTTCAGACTCCTTCAGAGTCTGCTCAATATGATGGATGTTCCAATAAACCTTGTCTTGGGCTGAAAAAAAAAATTTCCTTTGGTGTATTTTTTTTTACCTCTTTATTTTACATCTACTGAATTCTGTTTTTACGGATTTGTTTTTTTTTTGTCCCTTTTACTAAACTATTATTCATATTTTGATAATTTTATTACTTTCTCTTATTTCTTTACCCAATTTTCCTCTACCTCTCTTATTTTGGTTTATTTTTTTTAGGTGTTCCAGGATATCTTATTGGGCTTGTGCCCAATTTGTATTTTTTTTTTTGCTACTTTGTTTGTAGCTGCTTTGCTTTCATTGTCTTTTTCTGTGTTTGTTTTGAGCAAGAAATTTTTTTCTAATACTAATATGTTCCAGTGGTGAACCTCATATTTTTAGTTTGGTTTCTGATATCTGAGAAATAATAATATAATCCAAAGCTTGTGGTAATTTAATCAAACCTTTTAAGATTTTATTTCAAACTGTGTTTTCACAGCTAACTCCCTCTTTGACCTTGGACAAGTGACTGTAACATTTCTGGGCTTCAGTTTCATTATCTGTAAAATAAGAAGCATTTGTTACAGTTGTAATTTATCTTCCATTTTTAAATTGGTCTTCCTATAGCTTCAGTGATACATAAGAGTTTCTGAGAAATTTAAGTTTCATGTGGGAACAAAATAACATATTTGTTCTTACAGATATAGAATATGTTTTATTTATTTTCATTCCAGCTAAACAGTTTTATTTGCTATTTTCCAACATATCCTGAATCCTTTTTTCAGGCTATCCATCACCCATAGAATTTACTTTCTTTTGGCTTCTACTTTTGAATGCTACCTCTTCAATTGCCATCAACTTCTTCTCTGAGATTAATTGTTATTGATTTTGTAAACATTTTATTTTTAATCTTCTGTGTAAATGTTGTTTCTCCCTATGAAAGTGTAAGCTTTTTCTTTTTTAATTTCAGGGACTGTCATTTTGTTCTTTAGGTATCTATTACTTATCACACTGTTAACACACAGAAATCAACAAACATTTGCCTAATGGAATTGAATTACTTCTGTGATTATTATTATTATTCTGTGATTAAATATAATAATATACATAAAAATAATTTGGCTAGAGAATCCTTAAAACCCTTGAACCCTTAAAACAGTGAAAAGATTTACTTCATATTAAGTCTCCACTGGTAAAGGAAAGAAGACAAAACAACTGGAGTTCCTCTATTTTATGTGTGTGTGTGTGTGTGTGTGTGTATACATCCTTATGTATTTATTTATATAAACATATACATAAAAATATATAACATATGTGTCTGTGTATATATAGAATATAATTACATTTATCATATATACATATGAATATGCATGTATATATAATATGTAATTATATATTACACTAGTGTGTGTGTGTGTTTTTGTGTGCACGTGTTTGTGAGTGTGTGAATATATTTCTCCTGGTTTTCCTCACCTTGCTTTGGTCATAGGTATTTGGCCAATGGAAGTTGAGATGATATATTTTTCCAAATGTAAAACCTGGGAAAGAATGTCTCATTGCAATATGTTTAGGACCATAAGCTCTTGGTATTTGGAGGCCATTGGAATTAACCTAATATCTAATTTACTACTTTTGTAATGAAGAAAATGTTAGAGCTACAAGGTCAGAATTTAAACTGAAATGCTCCTGCTCCAAATCTAATGCTCTTTTCATTAGTTATATTTTAATATGTATTTTCTTTGTATCAATATAAATGAGTTATTGCTTTTTTAGGTTTTGTTAGTACCTGCATTTGTGCAAATGGTTTCATTTTGAGACATGGAAATAATTAGCCTCTAGAATCTATTCTTATACTGGCTATCTCAAAAAGTTTTGGTGTAATTTTAAGTTTTTAAAGCTTTAACAGCCTAAAATTACACTAGGAATTTTGGAACATTGTTTTAATGGGCACATGAAAAACTCTTTCAAAGACAACAATTGAAGACATTGAGAAAAATCAAGTCTGTTTTTCTTTCTGCTTTTTGCCTTTGAACAGCATTTCATGCTTTCTGTTTCCATTGAAGTCTCAAGGAGTTTTAGATTCTCCATCATTTCTTCCAACTCGGCAACTGTAATTAAGTATTCTAACATCATAAAATAATACAGAAATCATTAGAAACACAAAGACTCCGTATGTCTTCATAACATTTTTTCTTCAAATTTTTCATGCTTGGAAAACTATATATAATATGATCTAAATTCTGCATTCACTGATGAACAACTTTAAATAATTCAATCTCACCAGGCCTTTGTTTTTAGGTGGATATGTTTGACTATTTTATTTAATGAGTTCTGAAGCTTACAGTACCTTCATTGTATGAACCTAGTAGATAGAGAAAGAATAAATTACATGATTGCAAGCACACATTGCAATAGTTCTCAGAAAATATGCAGAAGACTTGATTAATATAACCTCCAGCTCTGATGTTACTAATGTAAATCTTAACTTAAAGAAAAGGATGTCCTAACCAGTTAATGTTAATTCTATAAAGGTTTATTAAGTATTTCCTAAAAACAATATGCATTGTTTATGATGACCTTCAATTAAACATATTTAAAAAGAGTTTGGAAGGGGGTGCGGGGAGTAGGCAAAAGTGTATTATATAGATAAGGACTATATTTTCTAAACCAGAAAATTCATTTTGGAAATAAGGCATTCATTAAAGTTAAGTGTGTATGTGCACATGAGAGTGGATCTACGTATTGCACAAACAATGCCAAATGAAAAATTCATTTATGAATCATTTTTAATATGGACTTAATATTGAGAGCCTTATGCTTGAAACAAAATTGCCATGAAGCCATTCCAATTTTCTTTGCATTATATGGATGTGGATTTTGAAAAGAACAACAAAGAGTGATGTTTTTGTTGAGAGAGAGAGGGAGAGAGAGAGAGAGAGAGAGAGAGAGAGAGAGAGAGAGAGAGAGACTAAATGCTTGTGTGTAACAATCACCTCATAGTTATACTTTAAAGGTAATAGAAATATGCCCATAAAAAGTGCAAAAAGTATTATCTGTTATTATTTAGGATACCCAGATGATTCTGGAGGAGAAAGGGAGGCTGGTGAACTTACATAGCCCTCCCTCACTCAAATCAAAGTCAATTGCTAGTCATGTCATCATCTCACTGATGTCTTCCATCCTCTTTGAGAACGAAAGACAAACACAACACTATAAACTACGTAAAGCCTTCTTTACCAGTAACATTCATCTTTAAAAATGATTGACTTAATCATTGACTTAATCAAAAGGGTATGCCAGAATATTGTGCTTCTACAGAAAAAAAAAAAAAACAACACCTTACCCTTCATTTTACATCTAGCAGTATGATTGACACAGTGGAATTAGGAGTCAAGACACTTGCATTCTATCCCTGATTATACCACTGCTTGTATACTGTAGGCAAGCTGTTTCTTATCTCTTTTCATTCTTCCACCATACATAAAACAAGGGAGTTTCATAATTAGAGTTAGAAGAGATTTCAGAGGTTGTCTAGTCCTTTCATTTTATAGAAAAGCAAACTAATGCTAAGGTAGGTGAAGTGTTTTGATAAACACACACATAGGAAGCTAAAACATCTCTGGCTATACAGCAAAGGAGAAGTCTTCTGAGGAGAGATAGATGAAACTAGAATAAGAGAATCAGGAAGTACTGAACTCTACCTTGTTGTTTGTCCTTATTCTCAAAGAGGACCATGACATCAAGAAGGTGACGCCATGATTTGCAAATGAATTGGATTAAGTGAGGGAGTGCTGTGCAAAGCCACCAGCCTCATTTTCTCCTCCAGAGCCATCTGGTCCAGTGACAAGATACAGATCAGGATGCCCAGAGATGACCCCAGATGCAGAGGGAGACCATGGCATTCTTAAAATATTTCTTGGGTCTCAGAGACAATGTGACAATGCCTGTTTAGTGATTAAGACTAGGTAAGAAATGAGGTACAGAACAGCCTTTTTTGCCCAGTCAATGTACACACATGTGTGTATATATATATATAGTATGTGTGTGTGTGTGTGTGTGTGTGTGTGTGTGTGTATGTGTGTGCATATGTGTGTATGTATCTGAGAGGGGAAGATCCTCAGGGCTTCTGACCAAAAGAGAAACAATTGTATTTACATTCATTCTGAGCAATCAGAGCCCAAACAACGAGCCAGTGGCTTGAGCTGGGAATTATTATTAGCCAATCAATGAGAGCCAGAGTGATTTAGGTTTAGGGCATGGTCCTTAAGAAATAAACCTAGCCCATAAGCCCCAAGATATCCTGCTAGGTTTCAACCATCAAAATTTACATTCCTTTGGGCAGAGCACTGCAAGTAATGGTATGATACCCTATGTGGACAGAGGGAGAGGAAGGAGGAAGGATGAAAGGGAAGGAAGGAAGGAAGGAAGGAAGGAAGGAAGGAAGGAAGGAAGGAAGGAAGGAAGGAAGAAGGAGTTGCATTACCCAACTGGAACTGGCCAGTTGGGTCCTCAGTGGGGCAGCTCACAATACTCACAGTTTATTGTTTATTCTTTGTTCTCCCTTAAGTAGTGGCTGGAAGACTTCTTGTATAGACATGGAGGAATTTCCAGTTAAAAATTAGATTACATCAGTTCTTTGGTTCTTTGGACTCCCTGATCCTTTAATCCAGTGATTCATAAAGTGTGATCCAGAGACCTATTGTTGTCCCTGAGTCTCTTTAAGGGACTTAGTGGTCAAAACAATTTTCATAATAATAAAAAAATATTTTAAATTACATATTGGTAGATACAAATCATATAAGTGAAAGCTGTTTGAGGAATCTTTAATAATTTTAAAGAATAATGATTCTTGGAAAAAAAAGTGTGAATTAACTACTGCTATAATCCAACCTATCCATTTACGTGTAAGAAAACTGAGACCTAGAGAATGGCAATAACACACATAAGTGCAGTGATAAATAAGGTGACTAGAACCTGTGTGTTAGGGCTAGAATATTGAATGAGAAAGTCTTTTTCTTAACGATCCTATGGTTCATTAATTTGATGATCTTATGAAATTCTAAATGATAGGTTATTCCTTTAATGGGGAAAAAAGTTAAGGTAGGATTTTTTGGTCAGACTATATGAGTTCTATGCTAGAATTCCATTTAAAATAGTTTTAAGTATGTCCGATTTCTATTAATTTTATTGCTGCAACTACTATTTTTCTCCATTGGTTTTGTATATGAGGAGCTGAGCAAATTTGTTGCTGGCAGGGGTGTGAAGCAAAGCTGACATGTAGAAAAAGAACAATGAAAGAGCTATGGAAGGGGCTGAGATATCTCCTGGTTGATCCTGACCCTTTTCATTATTGCCTCAAGCATACTTGCAGGTTAATCTGGGAATTTATGTGGGTTGAAAGAATAATGTAAGCTGAGCTCTCAATAGCTCCTTTGGTCCCTTGGATTCCCTATTTTGATTTATAAAGATGCAGACTAATAACACAGGAGAAGAAAACGGGGAACAGTTAATCCAATATACACAGAAGGAAAATCCTTCAAAAGATAAATCTTTTTATATTTATTTCATCTAATTGGTTAGATGGGGTTTGTTAGTATTTTTATCACAGAAGAGCTAAATCTGCCTTCCGGAACTAAAAATATAAATTTATCTAAACATTTTCCCTTTGAGAAAGAGGCTATAAAGTAACAAAAGACCAAGGCATGAAAACAAACAAGCAGCAATATTAACAGAAATAACCAGAACAGATGAATAAAGAGCAACTCAGTGGTGAAGCCTATCAAAAAGCCATATCTCAAGGAAGAGAAGAGTAGCAGAAGATAGTGAGTATTTGGGGAGAAAAATTATTTCCTGATGATGTCACCAAAAGATATTAGTACCTTATGACATCAACAGAAGCTTTGCTCAGCAACATTGGAGGAGGTGTTGGGAAATTACTTTGATGTAAAGACCCCAAAACTTTGACAATATTTATTTAAATATATTTTTTAAATGTATCAGAATGGTTTTGCCTTGCTTTCTCTATAACATAGTGCCTTGGGAACATATATGTACAAATTCCATACATCTTACGTGGTCATACATATTTTCTTCTTATGTCCCTTTCCAGCATTAGTAGTATAGTAACCTTTGGGAGAACAGAACCCACTGTAAGTGAGCAAAATATTTTCTGTTATTTATCTTCCTATTCTGTTAAGTACATACTTAGACTTTAATTAGGAGGTCTACTTTTTCTGGTAAATGAAATAACTCAGCTCTTTATGAGCTGTGATTTTGTGTAGATAGTGATTCATGTGGTTGTTGCTATTTAGTCATTCAGTTGAGTCCGACTCTTTGTGATCCTGTGAGCTATAGCACACTAAATCCCTTTTTCCTCTACTATCTCCAACCTTGTATCTGTTGCTTCCATGACACTATCTATCCAAACTGTCCTCTGCCATCCCCTTTTTTTGGCTTTGATCTTTTCCAGCATCAGTGTCTTTTCCCATGGGTCTTAACCTTCTCATTATGTGATCAAAGTATTTAAGCTTCAGTTTCAGTATTTGTATTGCCAATGAAGAGTCAGCATTACTTTCTGTAAGGATTGATTGATTTGATCTCCTTAGTGTCTAAGGAACTCTCAGAAGTCTTCTCCAGCACCACAACTTGTCATGCATTGATTCTGAGGTGCTCCCCTTTCTTTATAGTCACACTCTAATAGCCATATTAGTCATAGGGTATCATAAATCTGTGGTCATATTTGGAGGGATTAAGGGGCATTGTGTAAGGTGTCCCTGGATATTACAGTAGCATGTACAGTAATATGCTTAAATGGACCTCAGTCAACTTCTTCTTTTTTCATTTCTACTTCAAATTAAATTTGGTTTTCTAAGATTCATCATTTTCTTTAGTAATATCTACAAACTAATTCTCCAGATTTATTACTGTACTGAATTATATTCAGGAATACGAAGATGGGCAAACAGTGTTATCTCACCTTTATATATTTCCAAGATATTTTCATATCTATGTTCTCTTCAATTCGATAGTTTAATATTAATTTGTTCACTGTGTGCAGAGAACTTTGCTAGTCATTGGAGGAGAGAAAAAATTTTGTCAAAACACTTTAATTGGCCTTAGCATCTAATCTTAGAAAGGGATAAGACACGTCTACAAATAACTATAATATTGAAGTATAAATGTAAAGGATAGGAGAGGCATTAAAAATATTATCTGATGCCTAGAAAGAGAGAAAAGGGCATTATGAACTAAGGAGGATTCTTGGAAAGTTTGACATTGAATCATGCTTCAAAAATAGAATGAAAAGAGAGGTAGAGTGCCACCTTATTGTGGTAGGCCTTGAATATCAGCTTAAAGAATTTAATTATAGTAGGTTAGTAAACCTTACTAAGTGGAACCTTGAAGTATTTCAAGTCATGTACATGATCAGATATCTGATAAAGAAGGTAAAACTGTCATTGGTTTGGGGGCTAGAGGTAGAGAGAAGGGGTAGGAGACTTCTTAGAAGGCTATTGGCAATGGTTTGGATAGGTGGTAGTGAATGTGTATCCTAGGGGAAGGCAATGAAATAAAGAAAAGTTAACCTATTTGAGAATTACCATAGAGACAGAATAAACTTAACTTGGTCATTTTATCTCATTTTATTATGGCTATGTTATTGGAAAACAGATAGAGCAGATACTGAAGATATAGGTAAAATGACTTGCTTATGTATGATATCAAAGATGGATTTATATGTAACTTACAATTCCTTGCCCTAGTCTCTTTCTTCTTAGGCTACACATACAGTGATACTTTTTTTTTCCCAATGATTTCTTTATCCCATTAAATTTTCTCCTGGATATTCTTTATTAAAGAGATCACAGAATCTTTATGAAACCCAAGGAAGAAAAATCGTTATTCAGAGACACCCTTAAACTTTGAACACACACATATATACACATATGTTTATGTATATATTTGTAAACATATACATATACATATACCCATATATACATGCCTACACATATATAATATACACACATAAGTAAGCGCGTGTGTATGCACATATATGTGTATATATGCACATGTGCAAATATACATATACTCATACATTTATATATATGGACATATGAAAAAATGCATGAAAAAATATATATGAATATGAACATAGAGGTAATTTGATAGGTCTAGAGGAGTTCTAAGGACTCTTGGTTCAGATGGTCTTCATAGCAGTTATGCAGATAGAAATCTTGTTAGAATAAACTCAAGGGTTGAGTTAATGTTATAGTTTAACTTTTGGCAAATGATTTCCCCCTAAGTAATATATTGAAAATGTTGCCAAAATAACAAGATGCCCAAAAGATACATGCAAAAGCTGAATAATAATTTACTTGAGAAAGAATTCTTAGAAGAATCCAGCAGAAAATGGGAAGGAATGTAATTATACTTGGCAAGGAACACTAACTCTACATAATCAGATAAATATCACTGATACAAAGCAAGCACATTTACAGTAAAAATAAAATAAGATTCTAAATGATTCAAAACCATTCAAATGGCACTGCATTTAGAAGAGTCACATTAAATGCAGGAAAAACATCCAAATGCACAAGTCAGCTATACATTTCATTAGAGTAAGACTCCCACATAAACTAAATACACTCATATCTTTCCTTATGGACATGATGGAATTGATTGATTCCTTTTGAGGTACTTTTATAGCTGAAGATAAAGCATGCATATAGAAATATCCATTCATTCCGTAGAATCCTGCATGTGTGTTTCATTGAGGTATGGAGGTGGCTGTGGGTTTTCAAAAGCCATGCCAATAGAACTGAATCATGTCCTATAAACATGTCCTTATATTTAAGAATATAACAAAATAGATATATGCCATTCCTGATTTTTCCAGCTTCTGAAAACCAGAGTAATAACTTGTGTTTATTTTGTATGTGTTTCTTCATTGTGTATTTCCCCAACATGGTGTATGACATTTAGTAGATACGTAATATTATGATTGATTTACTGATTCAAGGACCAGCCTAATTTCAGAAAGGCAGATCATCATAAAGTTAATACTAGATGATTATATCATTTTGGTCATAACAAAACTTATAAAATATTAAAAAACTCATTGAGGATCTATATTTTCATTTGCATACAGCTAAATTTTTGAAAATTTCAAATCTTTATATTAAGTATAAATAAGTACATTTTGGCTTCATCATCAGACTTAACTAGTCAAACCCGGGAATAAATAATACTCAGAAGCATAGTACTTGGCACATGGCACACACATACACACATATACACACAGAGAGACACAAAGACACACAGAAACATACTATATATATATATGTATATATATATATATAGTCAAAAATTGGTAAAGCTAGAGAATTATCAGCCTCATCTTTGAGAATTTCAAGAATCCTTTTTAAACTCTCTGTTCCACATATTGCTGCCAATAAGTAGTAGGAAGATCAGAAAGGCAAATTATTGGGTTTTTAATGCTTAGATATTTTAAGTATCAACTAGAATAAAAGAGAATTAGTCATTAGTTATTCGGTCTACAGCATTACTGTTTTTAATATAGTTTTTACTAAAAGTAAAATTCTGATGTACTTTAAAATGTGAAATAATTTAATTTCTCAAGTAGGAATCTTTTGATAAATATTATAAATTAGCTCTTTGTATATGTAAAAATGTATATAGCAGCCATATATGGGGCATTTCTGTATCAAAACCATGGTTAGAGAACTCTCTATTAGAATTCAGTTCTTGCTCGTAGGAGAGTTTACCAATTTAGAGAATGAAGATTCTCAAGAAGGTAAATTTATAATAAAGTCCTTAGAAAATCCAAGGAGCTTCTCTCTCCTGCTAAGTAGAGGGAAATCCTAGAAAAAGTAGATACATACATACATACATACATACATACATACATACATACATAAACAATAAGCAGCTAAATAACTCAATGACAAAACATGTATATATGCAATTACTTATGGACAACAGTAAGAAACCAGTGTTAAAGAAGAACAAAATTTTTACTTTGAGGAAGGATGGCCAATTGGATAGATATGGAGTCCTTTGTCATAACAAACAAATCAATTAAGCAACAAGAATGTAAATGCCTATTGTTCCCAATAATTATGTAAGTTGATAGGGATATAAATACAAAAATAAAATAATTGCTGCCTTCAAGGGGATTGTGTTCTATTGATGGAGACACCATATACATAAATTAACAAAAATAAAATAAAAACGAGATAATTGATAAAGAAGGAACCAGAACCTGAAGGAATCAGGCAATGTTTCCTGTAGAAGGTTGTACTTGAGTTTTACTTTAAAGATAACAAGGGATTCTGTGAGGCAAAGGTAAGGATGGAGTGAATTAGTGGCAGCCTGTTCATAGCTTTGGAAACAGGTGATGGATTTTTGTGCATGAAAAAGAGGAAGGAAATAAGTCTGGCTTGACCACAGAGGGTAGGAAAGAGTAATTACACACACACACATGCACACACACACACACACACATATAGACATATATATATACACACACATACACACATTTATATCTACATATGTATACATATATACAAATATACATACAAATATACATATACAAATACATACATATATACAAATATGAACACTACATATACACACGTATATACATATATACATATATACATGCATACACACACATATATACACATACATATGTACACACACACATATATAATGCAACAGGAAAATTTGGAGGAAGATAGGATATTAAGACCAACAAATGTCATATAGAGGATCTTATATTTGGTCCTGGGAGCAATAGGGAACCTTTGGAATTCAGTAAGAGAGTGGTATGATCTGACTTTAGGAAAGTCATTTGAGTGACTGTGAAAGATAAATTGGAATGGGGAGAGACTTCAGGCTGAATGAAAACTTCAGAAAACATTATAATAATTCACTTCAGAGATAAAGAGACATGAAGTATGGTTGTGGAAGAGTGATAAGAGAGAAGGAAATGCTATGGAGATGTTGTGAAGGTAGAACCAGTAAGATCTGACAATTTATAGAGTATATAGAATGTAGTGGTAGAGATAATTCCAAGGTTGATATCCTGGGTGATTGGAAGGATGGTGGTTTTCTTGACAGAAACAAATAAATTAGGAAAAGGGAAGAATTTTTGGAGGAATAATAATGAATTTTGCTTTGTGAAAATTAAATTCAAACTACTATGGGGAAGCAGTTTGAAATGTATGAGAGTAGTGTACTACTCTATAGTTATATAGTTATAGCTACTACATAGTTATATAGATATATTAGAGAGAGAAGCATTGGATTTATAACCATGAATATTTTTGTCTATGCCGATGTTTGTATATGTATATTTATACCTATGTTGATACATGTATATATGAAGAAATACTTACATATTTGTGATTTTGAAGATATTATTTTCATTTCAAAGATGAGATCAAAAGCCAGATTGTAAATAATTAAGGAGGAAATGAGAAAAGAAGTAGATGAAAAAAGTGCAGATTGCTTTTTAAAGAAGTTCAGATATGAAGGGGAGAAGAGATATTAAATGTCAGATTAAAGGAATTAGAGAGACTAGTGATTTTTTTTAGTGAATAGTGAAATGATTATTTTTATGAAAGGAAGGAAAGAAATAGTATTTTCAGAGAGATTGAAAATAAAAAAGAGGGAGGGTTGGTAATGGGGAAGTTTGCTTGAGAGGATGGGAGAGGATTGACTCAAAGGCAGATGTGGAATAGCTGGCCTTGGTAAGGAAAACGGTTCCTTCTTCATTAAAGATTATAATAAAGGAAAGGAGAGTAAAAGATTATTTAGAGGGTTTTTTTTTTAATACAGATATGGAGATAAGTGCCTTCTAAGTGAATGGTGTTTTCATTCTCAGAAAAGTATTGAAGTGATATTCTCAGTCAGAATGAGGCCAAATTGGCAAGGCTTCAAAGACAGAGACAGTCAGAAAGAATTAGGTTTTATCCAAAAAGAAAAAGTTCTCCTTGCCTTTTCCTACAAAGGATTAAAAAAATTATTGTTCTAACCCGACCCCTCATTTGTCCCAATCTGGAGCAATAGCCTTCATTCAGCTTTAGCCATGGTACTGACCTTTCACTGCTGCATTTGCCTATTTCCTGAGCCTAAATAGACTGCACTGTAGAACAAACTTTTTATCTGCTCACTCTCTGTACCAATTATACCATTGTCTGATGTCCATACCCTGTGCTTCTTGGCAACTATGACCCATGTTGACTCTCATTTGTACAATTAAGTCTAAATATAGATAATACTATAAGCTTGTGTAGATAGGAGTTCACTTACCCCATCCCTAACATGGAAGAGGAGAAAGATTGGATTTACACTCAGATACATCAGAGGAGCTTGGATTGCAATCTGACTTTCCCTGTAACTCCCTATACGATCATAGAAGAGTTTGGACTAAATTGAATTTTAAGTTCCTTGTAAATTCCAGCATTAAATCTATGATCATATGATCCCTAGACAAAATAATATGCATTAAGCTACCATAGAGACTTGGATTTAGAGCTGTAACACCTTAGAATTCATCTAGTCCAAAGTATTTATTTTAACAATGAGGAAACTGAAGCATCATACAGATAAGTGACACATGTAATATGTGGCAGAACCAAGATCTAAAATCAAGTACTTGGTCTTCAAATCAATTACTCATTCTTCCGCACAATGTATATCAAATCTTTCCAATGTCTTCTTTTTTCTATGGTTTTAATTCAATAAACATTTAGTAAGCACTAACTATGTGTAGAGAAGTATGTGTGCTGTGGGAACAAAGATACTTATGAAATGGAACCTGATATTTGGAGATTACAAATAAGTTAAGTGATAACAGTCAAGTAACCATTGTTGCAACTAAATCCCCACTATCACCTGCTAGACTTCCCATGATTCCACAACTCTTTCTATGACTGCCTATTAGATATCTCCACCTAGCTCTCCAAACAGTGCTTTAAAGCCAATATACTGAAATGAAAATTAAAACAACTGCATGGTACAATCACACAGGTTTCAATTTGGTTAATATGACAGTAAAGGAAAATGATAAATGGTAAAGGGAATATGCAAAAATTGGGACACAGATGCACTCTTGGTTGAATTATTAACTGGTCCAAACATTCCAGAGAACAATTTGGAACTATGTCCACAGGACTATACACTGTGCGCACTTTTTTGGCCCAGTAATACCACTACTAGGTCTTTCCAAAGAGATCAAAGAGAAAGGAAAAGAACTTAACCGTACCAAAAAGCTTATCACAACTCTTTTTTTAGTGGCAAAGAATTGGAGATGGAGGAGACGCTCATTAATTGGGGAATAACTGAACAAGTTATGGTATATGATTGTGATGGAATACTACTGAGCTATAAGAAATGATGAGGGAAATAGTCTCAGAAAAATATGGGAAGACCTATATGAATTCATGGAAAGTAAAGTGAGTAGAATTAAGAAATCATTGTACACAGCAACAGAAATAATGTAATAATGATCAACTGTAAAAGACTTAGCAACTGTGATCAATACAACGAACTAAGAGAATTTCAAAGGACTCATAATGGAAAATGCTAGCCACCTACAGAAAGAACTGATGAACTCTGAGTATAAACTTGAGTATAATTTTTCCATTATATTTATTTTTCTTGCTTTTTTTGCAACATGGTTAATATGGAAATGTGTTTTGATTGATTTCACTTGTATAATGGTTGTCTTTTCAACAGGTGGGAGAGGGGCTGTAGGAAGGGGAGTGATTCTGAACTTAAATTTAAAAAAATATTGAATGTTTAGAATGAATTACAAATTACATAAGTTGAATTTTTGAAAAAAATAGACAAAGTCAACATACTTCACACACATCCTGCAACAAAATGTACTTTAAGCCTCAATGTCATTTTTTTAAATAAAGATATCATTATCATCCTTGCAGTTTGTCAAGACTTTCAACTTCAAATTCCCTATACTTTTGCCATATTCTCTCAACTTCACCTACAGAATATACTTCACATTTAGATGTAATGCAAACATTGTACTTTAGGTCCTCATCCTTCATTTTGACCTCAATTTTTCTAATATACTCATGACTTGTATTTCTTCATTTAGTTTATACTCTCCAATGTATTCCCTACAATACTGCTCTATTAATATTTCTAACACAATGTTATAATTGTGTCATTCATGCCAAAAAGTAAAGAGCAAAAGAAAGAAACCATAATAAAAATTAAATAAAAATCCTTTAAGTAATGTCATATCACCTAGAAAGTAAAATACATTCCTTATAAGAATTCAAGATTCTCCATTATCTTAATATAACCTGTATGTTCAACTTTGTCTCATGGTATTGTCATATGTTTTCAAACAATGAATGAATAAACATTTTTTAAGCACGTACTAAGCTCTATAAATTGTGCTAAGCAATAGAGATAAAAAAGAGGTAAAAGGAATTCTCTGCACTCAAGGAGCTCATAAACTAATGGAGTAGAGAACAAACAAATATATAAAACATGATATAGGCATAAAACATAAGAAATAAGTAAGAGAGTGAAGATACAGGAATTCAGGAGTTAAGAAACGCTTCCTACAGAAGATGAATTTTAATTGGGACCTAAAGGAAGAATAGGAACTAGGACACTGACGAAGTGGGGCAGGGGGAGAGAGAGGAATCATTCCAGTCATGGAAGAATGGAAGACATTCAGAGACAATGTCTGGAGGGAAGACATGGAATGTCTTGATGGTTAAACAATAAGAAGACTAGTGTTACCATATCAGACGTACATGTGCTGTGGAAGAAAAGAGGATAAAGTTTGGGAAGAGTAAAAATTTAGGGGTGGGTATATGTTATGAAGGGTTTTATGGCCAAAGAGATGATTTTGGATTTTTTTTTCCTGCAGGCAATAGAGAGCCACTGTAGTCTACTGAGTTTGTATGTGTTGTGGGAGGTCACATGACACAACTTGTGTTTTAGGAAAATCACCTTACTGACTGAATGGAGGATGGGTTGGATTGAGGAGAAGCTTCAGTCAGGTAAATCTAATAGCAGGTTATTACTATAGTCAGTATAATATAAGCTATAATCAAAGCATTCAGTGATTAGGGCCTTTACCAGAGTGATGGCAATGTCGAAAAGAGAAGGGGGACATATTTGAAAAATGTTGCAAAGGTAAAAAAGACAAGTTGCATTTAGGGTTAAGACATACAGAGGAGTCATGAACTACAGTTTTAAGCTTCAGGGACTGGGAACAATGATAATTCCCTCAACAGTGTTAGGGAACTTTGAAAGAGTGTTTAAGGGAAAGATGATGAGATTAGTTTTAGACATATTGAATTTAAGATGTCTACTATATATCTATTTCAAGATGTCTGAAAGAAAGTAGGAGATACAAGACTGGAGTTCAGTAGAGAGATTTGGGGCAGGATAGATAGATTTGATTATCATAAGCATAATGGTAATTAAATCCATGGGAGCTAATGGATCACCAAGTACAGAAGAAGAAGAGAAGAGGCTCCAAGACAAATCTTTGAGGAATACATACAGTTAGAATGTGTGATCTTGATGAAGACCCAGCAAAGGAGACTGAAAAGGAGCAAGCAAATAGGCAGAAGGAGAAATAGGAGACAGGTACCTCAAAATCTTAGAGAGGAGTATATCAAGGAGTAGAGAGTGATCAATAATGTCAAAGGCTTCAGTAACGTAAACAAGAAGAGAAAAATTGAGAAAAGATTATTGGATTTGACAATTAAATGGACATTGTTACTTTAGAGAGAACAATTTTGGTGGAATGATGAGATCAGAAGCCAGAATTTTTTTCTATGTATTTATTCATTCATTCATTCATTCATTCATTCATTCATTCATTCATTCATTATTTACATTCATTCATTCATTCATTTATTTATTTATCTGTCTATTTATCTATTTATGTATTGTTTATTTTGCTTAAGCTATTTCTTTTTTTTATTTTTGAAATTAATTTATTTGAATTTATCAACAATTACTTCTGTAAGCTTTTGAGTTTTAAATTTTTCTCCCTCTCCCTCCCTACTTCTCTCTCCAAGGCAGCATGCAATCTAATATGGGCCATACATATACATTCCTATTAAAAATATTTTCACATTAGTGATGTTGTAAGTAAGAATTAGAACTAATAGGAGGAACCACCAGAAAGAGGAAACATAATACAACAGAAGATAAACAATAGCAAATAGTATGTTTTGATCTGCATTCAAACTCCATAGTTCTTTCTTTGGATGTTGATAGCACTTTCCATCATGAGGCTTTTGGAGATGCTTTAGATCCTTGTATTGCTGAGAGGGGTTAAGTCTATCAAAGTCAGTCATTACTCAATGTGGCTGTTACTATGTACAACATTCTCCTGGTTCTGCTCACTTCACTCAGCATCAAACCATTCAAGTCTTTCCAGGTTTGTCTGAAGTCTGCCTGTTCATCATTTCTTATAGCATAATAGTATCCCATTACATTCATATATCACATTCGTAATTATATTTACTATCTGCATCTTTCTCTCCATCCTTTTGCTCCCGTTTATACTTTTCTTTCTCCTTTCTCCTTTTCCCTCCTCACTAATGTTTTGCTTTTGACACTGCCTCCCTCAGTCCTACCTCTCTTCTATTAACCCCTCATTTTTCTTTCCCTTCTTCCCTCCTACTGCCTATAAGGCATGTTGGATTTCTATGTCTAACTGATTATGTTATTCCCTTCTTGAGCCAAATCTGATGAGAGTAAGGTTCAAACAATGCTCATCTCCCTTCCTTCTTTCCCTCTGCTGTAATAGCTTTTTGTGCCTCTTCCTCTGAGGTAATTTACACTTGCCTGCTTCTTCCTTTCCTTTTCTCTCAGTACATTTTCTTAGTTAGATCATATTAACTCACTTACTTGGATCCATTTAACCCATTTGATTAAATTTTTTCCATCATTACATCAAAGTCAATTTATACCCACCCCCTTTATGTATGCCCCTTTAACATAGTGTAATAACAATACAGTTCTCAGGAGTTATAAATGTCATCTTTCCTTGTAGGGATGTAAACGGTTTGCCCTTATTAATATGTTGTTTCTTTTTGTCCCATTTACCTTTTTATGTCTTGTTTGAGTCTTGAATTTGAACATCAAATTTTCTATTGAGCTCTGTCCTTTATATCAGGAAGGTATGGAAGTCCCTATTTCATTGAATATCCATCTCCTCCCCTGAAAGATCATGCTTATTTTCCCTGGGTGGTTGATCCTTGGTTGTCATCTAAGCTCCTTTGCCTTACGGAATGTCATATTGCATGCCCTATGGTCTTTTCATGTAGAAGCTGTAAGGTCCTCTGTAATCCTGACTGTGGTTCCACGATATTGAAAGTGTTTCTTTCTGGCTGCTTGAAGTATTTTCTCTTTGACTTGGTAATTTTGGAATCTGGGTACTGTATTCCTTGGTGTTTTCAATTTGGGATCTCTTTCAGGAGGTGATCTGTGGATTCTTTCTATGGCTATTTCACCCTCTGGTTCTAGGACCTCAGGCGAGTTTTCCTTTATGATTTCCTGAAAGATACTGTCCAGGCTCTTTTTTTCATCATGATTCTCAGGTAAACCAATAATTTTAAAATTGTCTTTCCTGGATTGATTTTACAGATCAATTGTTTTACCAATGAGGTATTTTACATTTTCATCTTTTTTTTTTCATTCTTTTGTTTTTGTTTGACTGATTCTTGCTCTCTCATAGAGTTATTAGCTACCATTTGTTCAATTCTTATTTTTAACAAATTGTTTTCTTCTATTAGATTTTGTACCTCCTTCCCTATTTGGCCAATCTTATTTTTTAGGTACTTATTTTCTTTAGTGTACTTTTTTTTTCCAGTTGGCCAATTGTATTTTTTAAGGACTTGTTTTGTGCAGTTAAATTTTGTCCTTCCTTTTCCAAGCTATTGACTCTTGCATACCTCTAATTTTTTTTTTTATATTTTTTCTTCTATATCTCTCATTTGACTTTTAAAATCCTTCTTGAGATCTTCTAAGAAGGTTTTTTGGGCTTCACATCAGTTCATATTCCCTTTTGAGGTTCCAGATTTAGGTTTGTTGACAATGCTGTTGTCTTCAAAATTTCTGCCTTGATCTTCACTCTTCCCATAATAAGAATCTCTTGTATGTTTCTTTTTGCTAATGGTGTTTTCTTATTTCCTGGCCTTTAAAGAGATTGGGCTCTCCTGCTGGGGAGGAGAAGGCACTAACCCAAGCTTCTTGTGTTGAGAGCCTAGGGCCTGGTTGATGGCTTTATGTGCTTAGGCCTCCAATGCTGGCAATTGGAGGCTGTAGGATTCTGGCAGCTTTCCTGGTGTTGGGCAGGAATCAGCAACATTGGAACTCTAGGGGTAGGATTTGGTAGGTGGCTCCTGGAGATTTCCTCCCCACCCAGACCTTTCCTTCCTTTTGCTTTCTGCAGCTTCTTTCAGATGGATGTTATAGGGTGTTTATCCACCTGGGGCCCTTGTAGTGCTGCTTCCCTTACTTTTTACTGAGGCACTGGAAGAGCTGTTTGCTATAGAGTGCCCAGGCACCTGGTGGTTTTCTGAGCTGGTTTCCACATTGCCCTGCCCTCAATGAGGCATTCGGGGATCCAGGTGTTGATGTTTGCCTGCTCCACCAGTTGGGCTTCAGATCTCTTCCTTGTGTGCTGAGGTGGGGCTTTCCACTAGCTTTCTTGGATGCCTCCCGTTCTGTATTGCTCCCCTTCCACCAAGGTCAGAAGGGTGTTTTCAGTTATTTCCTCAAGTTATCTGGGCTAATGGAGTGCTGCAACCCATCTTTCTTCAGGTTCAGGTGTTCCAGGGTTTTTCCTGGGGTGGTATTTTCTGGGCTTTCAGGGGTTAATAGGGGAGGGTAAGTGAGACTCACCTCTTCCTTTGCCATCTTGGCTCCCAGAAGCCAGAGAATTTTAAAAGTTAAGAAGTGAGTGAGAGGAAACAAATTGGAAATAGCCATTTAAAGAAGATATAGGATGATATTTAGTGGGGATGGAAGCATCAGATAGGACTTTTTTTTTTTAGAAGGAGGGAGACATGGATATGTTTCTAGGCAGTATGGAAGTAGCTAGTAGAAATTGAAAAGAAATGACCGGTTTGGGACAATGGGCAATCTATTGAAGGAAAAGGGAAGGAATGGATCATTTGAACATGGAGAGGTCTAGCCTTGGTAAAGAATAAGGCCATCGCATCATGTGAGACACAAGTGAAGGAGGAGATAGTGACAGAAGTCATAGGAGTTATATCAGAAGAGAAAGAAGAGACATAATGCAGCTCTCATTGAATCACCTCAATTTTTTTCCTGTAAAATATGAGACCAGGTTCTCTACTGAGAGGATGGAGATAGAGTGAGCCATGGCAGGTTGAGGAGGGATGAAAAGATGTGAAAGAGCTATTGTGTGTGAGTTAATTAGGTAAATTTAAAAGGATTCCCTAGCACCAGTGAAGACTGAGTTTGTATAACATACACTAATGATGGACCTAGTCAGAATATTTTTGTCCTCTACCTTTATTCAACAGTTCAGAATGTCCCTAGTAGGATGGCAAGTGTTTAGGAAGGGAGGAAAAAAGTGTGAGTCAGGTCCTGAACCTATTGATCAGGGAAGGAGATTGATTTGAAGTTATGTAAACAGCAGTGACTAGGATTTTGATTAGGTGGTAGACACAAAAAGCATAAATTTAGAGGAGAAATTACTAAGTAGTGGAGGTAGGGAGAGAATCTAGAAGTGACAATGAAGAGTTAGAATATTTATAAACCAGTGAGTTCAGGGGAATAAATCTACACACAAGAAGTGCTGGAAAGTGTGGCTAGGTAGGTTGTGTCACCAAGTTTCAGTTATTGCTAGAAAAGAGGAGAGGGAGAGGACAAATTTCAGGTAGAACAGAATTTTTTTTCCTTAAGGAACAGGCATTCTATAGTTATAGTCAAAGGGATGAGTGACATTTGCTTGAGCCTTTAGAGGATCAGAATAAGAGAATTAGGGGATTAGAATAAGGAATTCTGTGGTGGAGATAGGGAGTGGGTTTGGCTGATGACCTATAAGGGTTCTGAATCACTGGGATGTATGGGAATGATCAGGTATAAGAATATCATAAATGAATAGAAATGACCATTCCTCTTCCCAGAAGATGCTTGAGAGAATATGGCAGACAAGCATAGCATAAGATGGAAGGCACAAAATCAGATGAGAAGATGGGAGGTTTCGTTTCATTATTCTCTCCAAATGCTGGATATTAGGCTGGAAACAGCATAAAAGGAGATGAAACTCAAACCTGCACAGTAGGATATGGTAGTTCTTCACTCCACTGTATTTCTTCTTCCTTCCCTCAAGGGACAAGTGTAGCAGGAGACTGAAGGCTTGAGATCAAAGGGGAGGCTGTTCTTCATACTATAGTCCCCTAGTAGCCTTCCACCAGAGGATACAAGCAGCAGGATGTGGAAGGTGGTGGATTAAAGGAAGTCTTGCTCCTCCACATTTTTTTTGGTTCCATACCTGTAATTTCAACATAGTAGAGAGCTGTCTGGTAAGGATAGTTCCTCTACTGATGCAGGTCAGAAACTATTCTGTACCTGAAGGTCTTAGAAAATTTACTGAGATGCTAACAAGTTAAGTGATTTGTCCATAATCACACAGCCAATATGTGTTAGAGGCTGCCATCCTGACTCTAAGATGAAGTCTCTCAATCCACTAGGTGATAATATATTTTACATATTTTATTTTATAATCAAATTAGGATATTCTACACATTTTTGAGCTCTAACTTTCCACATTTTGGCCACTGACTTTTTGGTGCATTTGCTTATATTGTGTTCCATTCTAGAAATGAACGGTCTTATCCTGTTGAATTCTTCCCCTTCCTTCTGGTGAAAGCTTAGATACAAGATCCTCTTTGAGGTCCTCCTCCTGAAATCAGAAGAAATTGATGTCCTTCTCCTCTAATGTTTTAAGCACTTTTGCTGCATTTCTTTCCATGTGCCCATCTCTCCCTTGTATTAAAATTATTTGTGTACCTTACATTCTTACTTTTTGACAGCAAGCTCTTTGAAAGTAGGAAAAGGCATCTCACTTTGGAGTTATATATTGCCATTGGGTATGAGAATTGTTTCATTAAAAACTCTAAAATCCTTTTTCTTGTAGAGAGGAAGTCATGGACAGTAAACAGGAATATCAGAAACTATAAAATGACTCACATGTGAAACCTTCTATGTTAGTTATCTATTTTTTAGAATATGACTTACCTGAAGCCAGGAAGCATCTTTTGTTGTATTTATATCCTCAGTGCTTTGCACAATGATTTTTTTGTTGTTATTGTTGGTCTTTTTTTTACTCAAATACAAGAAAACAACAAATATAAGAGTTTCTAACTATTTAATTGGGTCTTCACCTCTGTGTGTAGGACCGCAAATGATCCAGGAATAATGACAAGGATGACATGAAAAATGGCATGAAAAATATGTTCACATTCACTTGGAGAGGGAATAGTTTAAAAAATACTTATTCCCTTTTTCGAATAATTACACAGAGCATAAGAAAAGTTTTCCCAGCACAACCTTTACCTCTAGGAGTAGTACCAGATTTCATTTGATTCTTCTTAAAATTCTTACAATTAATTTATTTCACATGTTATGTGGGAAATATAAGAGGCTTTGCAAAAAACCATGTTACATGTGAGAGAAAGAGAGCTGGTGAAGGTGGACTCTGGAACTTTAATACTATTGTTGCATCAGAGGTCTTAGCCAACATATTGAAAGGAGAACTGAGGTAAAACAGTTTCAAAAGTATTCAGATTAACTACACAAAGCCTTAGGCTGCAATTAAATTATATAATCCAAACTTTTTATTCTGCTAATTATCATAAAAAGGAAACATTATGATTGAATATGAATCTAATGCAAAACACAATATTGTAAAAGTGTTTTTCTTTTGTTTTTAAGGACGATAAGTTCCCATTACACATTCTGTTAGCAGAAAATGTCATAAGAATAGTAGATATAATAGAGGAGCTATAGGGTGGTCTTGCTTATTTAAATGGGTCTAATACCTCATTCCTCTCCTTCTACCACAAATGCAGTTTCCTCCTTATACTTATAAGTAGTATCATCTCCTAGAACTAAATCTACACATTTAACACCTTTAAACTATCTCTTTAATTATTGCCATTCATATTTGTGGCCAAAGCTCTAACCAGTGTCTGTAATACATGCAGTTGATCAAGACTGGGGTCAACTTAGCAATTTTAACGTAAGACCACTTCTATGGAGAGATAATGATCAAGGAAACTGGGGGTGTTCAAGAATGGGAAGGCAAGAGGGTTTAAATGAAGAAAGATTATGATGGTGGAGAAAAGTGTCAGCTAAGTACTAAGGTTATTGAGGAGGGAGAGTAACAAGAAAGTCATCTGGACATGACTGGGAGAACTTGAAAGTAAAAAAGGTAATTAATGAGTAAGGGAGACAGTAGTGTCTGAAACTGAAAGGTGAGCATAAGGATGGAAAACATTTTGCAAATAATAGAGTATTAAATACCAGTTATTATTATTTTTATTACTGACCTATAATCATGAAGCCTACATTCTGGTGATGATTTCTTTCCTTGGTCCTTTTACCATATACTTTATGAGTTCAAGCAAAGTTTATAGAGCAACACAGGGGATATGTTGTTAGATGTTTTAACTATAGGGCTGTCCAAGAAAAAAAAATGCATGTATACTTTTAAGTTTAATTTGCATTGTTAATGTTTTCTCAAGTCAAGAAAACAAATTTATAGTTCTTTGTATAAATTGTCAATCAATGAGTTGTAAATGCTCATGCAGATAATTTACCAGTTGGCTCTCATATGTGAGAAATGGCTCCACATGGGACTTTCTGACCTCAGCCAGCTTTCTTTCATTGTGCCATGTTGCCTCCGGCAATTTGCGTTGGTGGATATAGTACTCACAACAAGAACAAACAAACAAACAAAGAAATAAGGAATGTATACCCAAGGTCTTTGCTTCATCATGAGGACCATCCAAATGCAGAGGTGAAAGGGAGCCTAAAAACCCTATGTATAGTGAGGCCATTTATAAACTCCTACTTGCAAAAGATCTTTTGCAACAAGTGCCAGCACATTGCAGAACCTGATATGAGATATATGAAATATGTAAGAGATTATTATATGAGATCATTCTGATAAACTAGACCTAGATAGGCATATGAGGGGAAAAGTGTATGGAAAATATCATTTTATAACCTATAGAACTAGTTAGTCCATAAATAAATGCACATATTTACATAGGCGCATGTGTGTGGTTATATAATCATATCGGATAGACAGAGTAAAAGAGCAATGAGTTTTGACCAAAACTAAATAGAAAGAGAAAAGTTGGCCTAAAGAATTTACACAGTACTTTGATCGACCTCTAATACCTCATTGAAAAACAAAGCTCCATAATGTTTTTTTTACTACCGTATTCCTTCAGTGAAACAATAATGCTGTGAATGATAGAAAGCCACGTTCTTTAAAAGGAGTCGCCAATTGGTAAACATGTTGGAAACATGAGGGAAACATATTGGACATTACCATGAAATATATTATTGAATATATACATTATTATGATACATTCTGCAATATATTAGCAATGAAGAATTTTTGAAGATAAATAATGGGAGTCTTCTGAAAGATATATGACCATTAATGAGTGGCTCAGGGATATAGCAAGAGTGAGGAATATCACTTGGTTGGTTAGCACACATGCCCCATTTTTATATATTCTGTGTTAGGAAAATTACTACAGGGAAATGTATTCAGCATGTTTGCTGGACCCCTATGAGAGATTCATGGAAGGACATGGGCAAGAATAACACAGTGAGGGGGCTCAGATAGATTGTACTGAGCAATATTGGAAAAAGTTACCCAAACTGATAAGAAAACATGTCCATCAGATGAATCAATGAACAAGCACTTATTAATCTGCTATTATACGCCAGGCTACAGATAGGTGGTCAATGGATAAAGCATGGGGCCTTAAGTCAGGAAGACCGGAGTTTAAATCCAACCCTAGACACTTACTAGCTGTGTTACCCTGGGCATGCCATTTAATCTATTTGCCTTTATCTACTGGAGAAAGAAATGGCAACCATTCCAGTACCTTTTCCAAGAAAATCCTATGGACAGTATGGTCCACAGGGTTATGAAGAATCATGCATGACTAAACTACAATTCACATCTATTTTGGGGGCAGCTAGGTAACACAGTGCATGGAGTGTCAGGTCAAGATGATTCATCTTCCTGAATTCAAATCTGGCCTCAGACACTTAATAGCTATGTGACCCTGGGCAAGTCACTTAACTCTATTGGCCTTAATTTCATTAAATGTAAAATGAGCTGGAGAGGGAAATGGCAAATCATTCTAGTATCTTTGCCAAGAAAACCTCAAATGAGTTCAGAAGAATTGGACATGACTGATAAATGACTGAACAATAACAATGTATGCCAGGCACCATAGGCACTAGGTGCTAAGGATACTAATATCAAAATGAGATTGCCCTTTTCTGCAAGAAGCCTACTTTCTGTTCCTATAATAAATACTATGATTCTTCTCTAAAGTTTGTTTGGTATCTTTACTTTCAAAGAGGTCCAAATATGGGTGGCTTCAGAATATTCTTTCTGGACTTTTAACACAGTATGCTATGTGTCAATAAGTTGTTTGGCTCCAATCACAGTCTTTGTACCATCTGAAACCCTTCCAAAAGTGCATAATAAAACATTAAAACCTGAATGTGTAATATTTTCACTAGTATTAAAAAAAACCTTTAACATATTTACATTCAAATTAGCTTGATAAATATTTATATATGTGTGACAGTCAAGAAATCATGTCTATCTTGTCTCACCCAAAAAAGGCACTGTTAAATCTTACATTTGCAGATATTTTACACTTTGCAAATCACATCTCCAACTTACTTTAAAAATACGTAATCACATTCACTTTGTGTTTAGGTTCATTTTTAAATCCACTTGGGGCTTATTTCACCTACTTTGCATATTAAACAAAATTAACCACAGTGCTCTTCAGTAGATCAAATTTATCTCCTTTAAAGAGTCAAATGTTTCACTGGAATGATGACAGTTCAAAGAATATTGCAGTTTTATGACATTACCAAGAACCTGCACTGTGTGTGTGTGTGTGTGTGTGTGTGTGTGTTGTGTGTGTATGTGTATGCACGTGTAGGGGAGGTTCAGGAACAACCAATCCCAACAAGAATAGAGGAAGGATTTTTAATTTCTAACATTTCTTTTTTTTGTTTGTTTGTTTTAGGTATCAGTGTTCTTTTTTCTCACTTTTTAAAATTTGTTTATTTTTTTGTTTTTGACATTCGCTTCCACAAGATTTTGAGTTCCAAATTTTCTCATCACTCCCATTCCCCCACTCCAAGACAGCATGCATTCTGAATACCTATTCTCTCAATCTTCTCTACCTCTTATCTCACCCCCCACCCTGACCTTCTCCTATCCCCTTGCCCTTCAATTTTCCTCTAGGGCAGGATAGATTTCTATAACCCCATTGCCTGTGTATTTTATTTCCCAGTTGCATGTAAAAACAATTTTAAGATTTGTTTTTAAAACTTTGGGTTCCAACTTTTCTCCCTTCCTCCCTCCCCACTCACCCTCATTTTGAAGACAAACAACTTGACAAAGGTTATACTTGTGTAGACACGCTAAACACTTCAATAATAGTCATGTTGTGAAAAACTAACTATATTTCCCTTCATCCTATCCCACTGCCTCATTTATTCAATTCTCTCCTTTGACCTCCTAACAAGAGATTGCTTCTAATTGTCCCCTCCCTCAATATGCTCTCTCTTCTGTCTCTTATCCCCTTCCCCTCTATTTTCATGTAGAGTAAGATAGACTTCCATATCCAATTGAGAATGTATGTTATTTCCCCTTTAAGCAAAATCTGATGAGAATAAGATTCACTCATTCTCTCTCACCTTCCCCCACTTCCCCTCCACTGTAAAAGCTTTTTCTGGTCTGTTTTATGTGAGATAATTTACCCCATTCCACCTCTCCCTTTGTCATTCTCCAGTGCAATTCTCTTTCTCCTCTTAATTTTATTTTCTAGATATTATCCCTTTATCTTCAACTCACCCTGTTCCATCCATCCATCCATCTATCTATCTATCTATCTATCTATCTATCTATCTATCTAGTGATCTATATCTATATATATTTTTTCCTTCCAACTACCCTAATACCGAGGAAGCTCTTATGAGTTACAAATGACATGTTTCCTTGTAGGAATGTACACAGTTCAACTTTATTAAGTCCTTTATAATTTCTCTTTCCTGTTTACCTTGTCATGCTTCTCTTGAATCTTGTGAGGCAGCTACATAGTGCAGTGGATAGAGCACTGGCCCAGGAGAGCCCAACTCAGGAGAACATGAGTTCAAATTAGGTTTGAAACACATAACACTCACTAGCTGTGTTACTCTTGGCAAGTCACTTAATCCCAAATGCCTCACCAAAAAAATTTTTAAAAATCCACCAGAAAAGAAACAAACAAAAAACAAATAAGTTCTAAAATATTTGGCAGCTAGGGGACATAGTGGATAAACCTCTGACATTGGAGTCAGGATGACCTGAGATCAAATCTGGCCTGAGACACTTGACATTTATTAGTTGTGTGACCCTTGGCAAGTCACTTAACTCTGATTATCTCACCAAAAAGCAAAAAAAAAATAAAATAAAATATGCCACAGATAATAAAGAATTCACTACATTTGTTTAAAAAAAAGAGTCATATTTGAAAGTCAAATTTTCTATTCAGCTCTGGTCATTTCATCCAGATTGCTTGAAAGTCCTCTATTTCACTGAGTATCCATTTTCCCCTCATGGATTATACTCAGTTTTGCTGGGTAGATGATTCTTGGTTTGACCTCAGGAATATCATATTCCAAGCTCTCCATTTCCTTAAGGCAGAAACTGTTAAATCTTGTGTTATCCTGATTGTGTTTCCACAATACTTGAATTGTTTCTTTCTGGTTGCTTGCAATATTTTCTCCTTGACCTGGGAACTCTGGAATTTGTCTACAATATGCCTAGGAGTTTTCCTTTGGGAATCTCTTTCAGGAGGTGAATAGTGGATTATTTCACTTTCTATTTTACCATCTGGTTCTAGAATATCAGGGCAGTTCTCCTTGATAATTTCATGAAAGATGATGCTTAGGCCCTTTTTTTGATCACAGTCCAAGCTTCTCATGTTGGGAGCCCAGGGCTTGATCACTGGCTTTGTGTGCTGGGGTCTCAACTGCTGGCAGTGCAAGGCTGTAGGATTCTGGCAGGTTACTTAGTGTTGGGCTGGAGTCAGCAACACTGGAACTCTAGGGGTAGGATTGGGTAATCTTGACCTTGGATGTTGTCTGCTCACTTGGGCCTTTCATTTCCCTCCTTTGCTTTCTTCAGCTCCTTTCAGATGGATTTTTCTCTTCCTGAGGCTCTTGGAGCACTTCCCAGAGTTTTGCTGAGGCACTGAGAAACTTGACTGCTGTAGAAAACTGAGGCATGTGGTGGTTTTCTGAGCTGTTTTCTACTGGTTCCCCTGCCATACAGAAGCACTCAGGGGTCCTTGTGTTGGTATTTGCCTGCCATAACACCGGGGGTTCCAAATCTCCCCTGGTATGCTGAGGTGGGGCTTTCAGCTAGCTTGCAGGGACTCTTCCCCTTCTGTACTGCTCACTTTCCTCCAGGGCAAGAAGGATGTTTCCCATTAATCCCTCAAGCTATGTGGGAGACTGGACTGCTGCATCCCATCTTTCTTCTTGTTTAGCTGTTCCAGGGTTTTTCCTGGGGAAATATTTTCTGGGCTTTCAGGGGTTAAGGGACAGTAAGAGGAACTTACTTCTTACTCTGCCATCTTGGCTCCTGGGAGCAGAAGTCTGGTTTTCTTTTATAATTTCTTGATTTCTCATAAAGTCACTAGC
The DNA here is from genome assembly GCF_003287225.1 of Phascolarctos cinereus. Lineage (NCBI taxonomy): Eukaryota > Metazoa > Chordata > Mammalia > Diprotodontia > Phascolarctidae > Phascolarctos > Phascolarctos cinereus. The sequence goes on along the minus strand of NW_027555958.1, from coordinate 202,284,660 downwards.
TTCCATTTGCTCAATTCTAATTTTTAAGGAATTATTTTCTTCACTGAGTTTTTGGACTTCCTTTTTCATTTGGCCACTTCTGATTTTTAAGGCATTCTTTTCCTCATTGGCTTTTTGGATCTCTTTTTCCATTTGGGTTAGTCTATCTTTAATGTGTTATTTTCTTTGGTATTTTTTGGGGTCTCCTTTAGCAAGCTGTTGACTGTTTTTTATGATTTTCTTGCATCACTCTCATTTCTCTTCCCAGTTTTTCCTCTACTTCTCTTACTTGCTTCTCAAACTCCTTTATGAGCTCTTCCTTGACCTGGGACTGCTTCATATTTTTTGGAGGCTTTGGATGTGGGATCTTTTACTTTGCTGTCTTCTTCTGGTGCTAAGTTTTGATCTTCTTTGTCACCATGTAAGATTCTATGGTCTGAGGGGATTTCTTTTTGCACAGTTTGCTCATGATCCCAGCCAATTGCATGAGTTTTAAACTCTTTGTTAAGGTAGAAGTCTAAATCCAGTGTGGAGCATGTACCATCCCAAGCTTCAGGGGGTTTGTGCAGATGTTTTCAGAGATATTTCTAAGGAACTCTAAATTTTCACTTCTTCCAAGCTGCTATGATCAAGGGCAAGGTGTTTACTCCTTTCCTGGCATGTGTTCTGGTCTATGAGTAACCACAAGCACTCTTTTCTGCCTTGGAACTGTGAGGAGGATTGTCTTTTCACTATAGCCACAAGCTTTGCCATACCAGCAAAACTTCTCTCCCCAGTATTGTCACCCAGGTCTGTGACACAGATCTAAGCATGGGCAAAGCAAGAAAATCCTCCCTCTACACCAGCAAAAATATCCCTGCTGTCCTTTTCTGACCAGCAGCTTGATCCTTCCACTGTCTATGGGCCAAAAGCACTGGAAACAGCCACTGCCCAAGAACTGTGCCAGAACTGTGGCTTGGACCGAGCCCTTCTCTCAACGAGGTCTGACAGACCTTTCCCACTGATCTTGTAAGTTATCTTTGGCTTTTGTTGGTTGAAAATTCTGGAAGTCACCACAGTTACTTATGATTAAATCCCTTGAGGACTGCTCCTGGTTTCCTAGGGCTTAGTCTTTGCCTGTGTGGTCTGCACTGACCTGTACTTCTCTCCCAGCCCAAGATAGCAGATCTTTCTCATCAACAATTTAGGTTTTCTTGGGCTGGAAATTTATTTCACTCTGTTTTTGTCCATTCCCATGCTCTAGAATTTGTTTAGATTCATTTTTCACAGGCATTTGGAGGGGTTTGGGGAGAACTCAAGCAAGTCACTGATTTTACTCCACCATCTAGGCTGCAACCACCTCTAATATTGATACACTTGGATCTTCTAGATTGTTGAACACAAATATGAAAATAATTATTTTTTGCATATTTTAATTCTTTGTTAAAAGTAAATGTTCTATTAAATTTTCATGTATTTATTAGCCATTGGAAACTTATCAAGAATTAGCCTCAACAGCATCCAGATTAATATCTTTACCCCTGAATTCTCCATTGTATTCCATTTGACCCTGCAGTATTTTCAGTATCAGGCATTCTAATTTTTTGACCACCTGTTCTGTTATGGACTTAACAATTCCCCTGCTGCTGAGAGCTCTAAGTTAGTTCCTTGCATCTGTCTCTGTTCTCTTTGATGAGCAGAAAAGTATTCATTTATTGTTTTTTTCTTACTAAAGGCCTCTCTGTTGCCAATAAATAACTTTTAGTTTTTTCTTTGTGAATTGTAACCTTGCTTCTTTAATTCTTGTAACTTCCAATTATTCTACATGTCATCCATTTGTGCAATTTTTCTTTTCATATTTTTTCTAAAATTATCATTTTTCTAAATTTAGTTAAGTGCACATCTACAAACTAATTATGGTTTTCAAAGTTTCATTGAATTTTTTTCTTATTCACACTAGACACTATTTCCAGTTTTATTTCTTTTCTTTCTATTTTTTATAAAAATTCAAACCAAAAGTCCTAAGGCAATGATAGATTTTCTTGTGCATCCCATATAATTTGAAATTTTACTCTCTTCTATGGCAATTTATTTCACTTTTATGTAAGTGATTCAAGAATGTAAATATTTTAATTCATTTTCTCTACTATTATTTTTCATTACATACAAATTTCTTTTTTAGGCTAAAATTTTCAATGCCTAGAACAAGCTTTAGTTGATACGATTTTAATCTTCTTACTATTATGGCATTAGGTTCTTGATGAAATTTAACTTGATAAAAACTTCATAAAAATATGTTGCTGAGAATGGAATATGATATTCAAAATTTGATCTGACTGTACAATGGTATGATTACTCTTATTCTGGATATTATTCATCAGAATGCAATGTTTTTTTCCCCTCTCACTTCTTCCTTCCTTGCTTCCTTTTTTCCTTCCTTCTTTCCTTCTTTTCTTTTCTTTTCTTTTCTTTTCTTTTTTTTTTTTTGAGTCTGGGCCTCTCTGTCTTTACTTGACCATGGCAACTGAACAGAGATTTACCCAAGGGTTCATATGAGAAAAACTTAATGGATAAAAAGTATCTGTCTTTCAATTTATGCCATGTATATTGTATCTCATAGTTTGAAAACTTGTGATTATTAAATTCTCTCCAGCCTAACTTCTAATTTTTTCAAGGGCCCATTTATAGATAGAAAAATATTAAATTACATTTCTCAGGGATGTACAATGTGCTCATATATTTCCATTTATCATGTCTACACATAAATTTCTCTTTCTCTCTCTCTCTATGTAAATACATATGTGTATATATATATATATATATATATATATACTCTTTCTGAAATATATATATATATACATATATATATATATTTCAGAAAGAGTTGGGAGATAGAAGCAAAATAATAAAAAGAGCATTGCATGTCTTATTAGAGGATATAGGTTAAAATCTGCCCACTGATACTTATTACATGAATGTTCTTGAACATTACACCACTCTACATTCCTGGACCTCAGTTCCCTCATGTATATAATGAAGAATTTAGACAAGATGGTTTATTGTGTCTTTTCTATCTCTAGAATAATTATTCTATGTCAGTGTTAAATAATAACAATAAAAAACAAATTTATTTTATCTTAACATACAGGAAATTCATGGTTATTTATCTTGGAATAATTTCAAAATGAGTAGTCTGTACAGACAAATCATTAAAACAAAGATTAAAAATATAATTGTATAAGAAAAGTATGAAGAAAAAGTTTTATACACATATACACATATAATTTGCAAGAGCTTAAAGTTGATCACTTCAGACTAACCATCATTCCAGAGGTTGAGAATTCAAAAACACAGTAATATCAGTCTTGATTATCACCATTAGCAATATAACTTTTCCCTTATTCATCAAATATGTAAAGTTTGGTCAAGCAGCATGACATGATACTCAAGAGAAACTGTACTTTACAGTACAATTTCATTTGTAAAATACTAAAAAGTACAATTGTAAAAAACCTGTGGGTACCAAAAAATGTCTGCAGAAAGATCTATATGAATCTCTCCTAAGACAAGTTATCCTGAGTTTATTCATAATTTAAACTGACAGAACTGTAACATATAGATGTCAAATAAATTAATTTTTTTGCAATTCTATAAAAATATTTCCTTTATGAATGATGATAAATCTATCCCACTTAGAGTGAAAAATAAAAATAAAAATGGAAGTGAAGAGAAAACACATTTAAATCAATTAGACCAGTTCAATATACATAGAGAAAATCCATGACACAAATGATACAATTTGAAAAGAATTACAAAATTGAGTTTCATGATGAATAAAAGATGGAGAGATATTAAGGATTGGAAAAGTAATAGGTAGCATCACTGTTCAAAAAAAAAGCAAGCAATAACAACCATCTTACACCTAATCTTATGTTTATAAAAAAAATATGATAATATGAGCTATGTGTATTCAGATGCAATTGATGAACACAGAATAGGAAGGATTTCATAAACTTTTCTGCAACTCATGGTGTCTTTATAGATACACAATTAAGAAGACAGATAATCTCAGAGTTGGAAAATTCTCTAAAAGCCATCGATTCTAACCCATCACTAAGCAAGAATCTCTTCAAAATTATCCAAGAAATATTTACATACCTTTTGCTTACAGAATGCTAGTAAGAGTAAATATATTAATACTCCAAATGAAAATTACAAAGCTTATGATATCTCACCAAGTGCATTGTATGAATCAGTAAAAACAAACAAAAATGAAAAAAAATTTCTTAAAGGAATTAAATTAAGGTTAATGTTAAAGAGAAATGTTAAAATTTCTCTTCCAAAATTTTCTCATTCATAAATTTTGGGTAAATAAAAGTAGAGAACAATATTCTTTTTTATTTTGATTAATTTATTTTAATTTATCAACAATCACTTCCATAAGCTATTGAGTTTAAAATTTTTCTCCCTCTCCCTCTCACCCTTCTTTCACAAGATGGCACATAATGTGATATAGCTTTACATATACATTCCTATTAAACATATTTTCACATTAGTCATAAGGAAGAATTAGAACCATTAGGAGGAATCAGAAGATAGAGGAAACCAAAAACAAAACAAAACAAAACAAAATAGACAAATATGCTTGAATCTGCATTCAGGGTCCATAGTTCTTTCTTTGGATGTGGATAGTATTTTCCATTATGAGGCTTTTGTAGATGTCTTGGATTCTTGCATTGCTAAGAAGAGCTAAGTCTATCAACATTAGTCATCGCACAAAGTGACTGTTGCTGTGTGCAATGTTCTCCTGATTCTGCTCACTTCACTTAGCATCAGTCAATCCGAGCCTTTCCAGATTTTTATGAAATCCTGCTGCTCATCATTTCTTATAACATTTTAGTATTTCATTACATTTATATACCACAACTTGTTCAGCCACTCCCCAATTGATGGGCATCTTCTCAATCCAATTCTTGGCCACCACAAAAAGAGAGCTGCTATGAATATTTTTGTACATGTGGGTCTTTTTCCCATTTGCATGATTTTTTTGGAATACAGCCCTAGAAGTACTATTGCTGGGTCAAAGGGTATGCATATTTTTATAGCCCTTTGGGCATAGCTCCAAATTGTTCTTCAAAATGGTTGGATCATTTCAGAACTCTAAACAATGCATTACTGTTCCAATTTTCCCACATCTTTTCCAGCATTTATCATTTTCCTGTTTTGTCATGTTGGCCAATATGATAGGTGTGATTTGGTACCTCAGAGTTGTTTTGATTTTGTTTCTCTAAGCAATACTGATTTAGAGCATGTTTTCATATGACTACAGATGGCTTTAATTTCTTCATCTGAGAACTCTCTGTTCATATCCTCTGACCATTTATCAATTGGGGAATGACTGGTATTCTTATAAATTTGACTTAATTCTCTATGTATTTTAGAAATGAGGCCTTTATCAGAGACACTGGATGCAAATATTCTTTCGCAGTGTTCTGCTTCCCTCTTAATCTTTGTTGCATTGACTTTGTGTAAAACCTTTTCAATTTAATGTAATTCAAATTATCCATTTTGAATTTCATAACATTCTCTGTCTCCTATTTGGTCCTTAATTCTTCTATTCTCTATAAATCTGACAGATAAACTACTCCTTGCTCTCCCAGTTCTCTTATAGTATCAGCCTTTATATCTAAATCATGAGCCCATTTTGATTTTATTTTGGTACATGGCTTGAGATGTTGGTGTATGCTTAGTTTCTGCCATACTCTTTCCAGTAGAAAATAATATTCTTAGTGAAGATATTCAATACAGTCTTAAGAATATGCAAAATAGAACTAATGTGAAAAATAACTATTTCGTTGAAATTGTAAGGTCCTTCAGATGCTTCCATTTGTGAGCTGTATAGTTCTTATTTCAGCGAGACACAGAACATTATAGATCCTCTTCAAGAATGACCATTGTAACTGAAACAGAGATTTGCCCAAGGGTTAATATTGGGGGGAAAAAAAACTATAAGTAACTATGTATCAATTTATGCCATTTTTTTTTTTAATCTTAGCTTGAAAATTGGTGATTATTAAATTTTCCAGCTTAACTTCTAGTTTTTTCTAGGGCCTATTTGTATACACTAATATGTTGAATTCCATTTTTCAGGAATATATTATGAGCTCACATATTTCCATTTATCATGTCTACAGATGAGTCTTTAAATAAACTCGTTAAGTTGATGTCAAGTTTTCACAAAATCCAACCCTTGCTGGTAATTAATAGTAAACATTCATAATAAGCTTTAGGTAACAGCTAAGTTTCCTTTGGCTATTCAGTTCAGTTATTTCATTACTCAAGATTGTAATTTAATAATCTTTCCCATTAATTTACAAAAGTTTTGTAGCTAAGAAATTGTTTCAGGGCTTTCAAGATCTGCAACATCTCAAAATAATGTTGTATTTTTCTTTATTTACTTAAAAAATATATATTCGCTTATTTATTTATTTTATTTTTTAACATGTGTTTTTAAAAGTTTGTGTAACAAATTTTCTCCCTTCCTTCCTTCCCACCAACCCTCATTGAAAAGGCAAACATCTCAATAATGGTTATAGGTGTGTAGTCATGCAAAACATTTCCATAGTAATCATGTTCTGAAAAACTAAGCATATTTCCTTTCATTACCTACCTGCATTTATTCTATTCTCTCTTTCAACCCTGTCCCACCTCAGAAGTGTTTGCTTCTGATTATCCCCTCCCCCAATTTGCCCTCCCCTCTATCAACCCCCTGCTCTCTTGCCCCCTTCCCCCCTTATTTTCTTGTAGGGTAAGATAGATTTTCATACCCCATTGTTTATGTTTTTCCCTCCTTAAAACAAATCCTATGAGAATAAGATTCACTCATTCCCTCTCACCTTCCCTCATTTCCCCTCCACTGTAAAAGCCTTTTCTTCTCTGTTTCGTGTGAGATAATTTGCCACATTCAACTTCTCCCTTTCTCCTTTCCCAGTATAATCTTCTCTCTCCTCTTAATTTTATTTTCCAGATATCAGCCTAATACTGACAGAGGACTTATGAGTTACAAATACCATCTTTCCATGCAGGAATATAAACAGTTCAACCTTAGTAAGTCTCTTATGATTTCTTTTTCCTGTTTACCTCTTCTATGTTTCACTTGAGTCTTGTATTTGAAAGTCAAATTTTAAACTCAGCTCTGGTCTTTTCCTCAGGAATGCTTGAAAGTCCCTTATTTCATTGAATGACCATTTCCTTACCCAGAAGGATTATACTCAGTTTTGATGGGTAGGTGATTCTTGGTTGTAATCCTATCTCTTTTGCCCTCTGGAATATCATACTCCATGTCCTGCAGTCCCTTAATGTAGAAGCCGCTAAATCTTGTGTTATCCTTATTGTGTTTCCACAATACTTGAATTGTTTCTTTCTGGCTGCTTGTAATATTTTCTCCTTGACCTGGGAACTCTGGAATTTGGCTACAATATTCCTAGCACTTTTCCTTTGGGGATCTCTTTCAGGAGGTGATCAGTGCATTTTTCACTTTATATTTTGCCCTCTGGTTCTAAAATATCAGGCAGTTTTCCTTGATAATTTCTTGAAAGATGATGTCTAGGCTCTTTTATTGATCATGACTTTCAAATACTCCAATGATTTTTAAGTTCTCTCTCCGGGATCTATTTTCCGAATCAGTTGTTTTTCCAGTAAGATATTTCACATTTTCTTCTATTTTTTCCATTCTTTTTGGATTAGTTTTACTGTGCCTTGATTTTTCATATAGTTGCTAGCTTCCAATTGCTCCATTCTAAATTTTAAGGAAGTATTTTATTCAGTAAGCTTATGCACTTCCTTTTCCATTTTGCCAATTTTGCTTTTTAAGGCATTCTTCTCCTCATTGTCCTTTTGGACCTCTTTGGCCATTTGGGTTAGGCTATTTTTTTTCTTTTTTTTGGGGTTGTGGTGAGGCAATCAGGGTTAAGTGACTTGCCAAGGGTCACACAGCTAGTAAGTGTCATGTGTCTGAGGTCAGATTTGAACTCAGGTCCTCATGACTCCAAGGCCAGAGCTTTATCCACTGCACCATCTAGCTGCCCCCTATTTTTTTAAGGTGTTATTTTCTTCAGTGTTTTTTTGGGTCTCCTTTAGCCTCACTCTCAGTTTTTCCTGTACTTCTCTTACTTGCTTCTCAAAATCCTTTTCTAGCTCTTCCATGGCCTGGGGCGAATTTGTGTCTCTTTTTGGAGACTTTGGATGTAGGAGCTTTTCCTTCGTTGTCTTTTTTTGGTTGTATGTTTTGAACTTCTTTGTCACCAAAGTAGGATAATATAGTCTGACTCTTTTTGTGTTTCTTGCTCATGATCCCAGCCAATTACTTGAGTTATAAACTACTTGTTAAGTTAGGGGTATGTTTCCAGTGTGGAAAATGTAGTCTCCCAAGCTTCAAGGGTTTTGTGCAACTGTTTTCAGAGATACTTCTAGGGACCTGTAAATTTTCAGTTTTTCCAAGCTGCTTTGATCAAGGGCAAGCTGTTTACTCCTTTCCTTGCTGTGCTCTGCTCTGTGAGTGACCACAAGCACTTATCTCTCTTGTAACTGGTGAGGAGGTTTTCTTCTCCACCTGCACTACAAGTTCCACCAAGCCATCACACCTCCTCGCCCTAGGGCCACCACTCAGAACTGTGACCCAGATCCAAGCACAGGCAAAGCAAGAGAATCCTGCCTCTGCAAAGAGATCTCTGCAATCATCCTCTGATGAGCTACTGGGTTTCCCCTCAGTCTGTGGGCCAGAAGCTCTGCAGGCACCCACTGCCCTGAGGTCATGCTCTGGGACTAGGACTGGGACCTGGCAGTTCTCTTTCACCCAGTTCACAGAGTTTTCCCACTGACCTAAGTTGTCTTTGGCATTCTTGAGTTAAGAAGTCTGGAAACCTCCACAGTTGCCCACAATTCAGTCCTTTGAGGTCTGCTTCAGGTTAGCTGTGACCTGTGTGCCCACGTCAAACTGCATTCCTATCCCAGCCTTGTGCAATATACCTTTTCAGTCAACCATCCAGGTTGTCTTGGACTGGAAATTTGTTTCACTTTGCCTTCTTGTGGGCTCTGCTGCCTTAGAATTTGTTTAGAGCTATTTTTTATAGATATTTGGAGGAGCTTGGGAGACAGCTTAAGCAAGTCACTGCTTTTATTCTGCCATCTTGGCTCAACCCCCAACACTCACTTTTTTTTAATTGAGGTCCAAATATTCTCCCTTCTCCTTGAGAAAGCAAGCAATTTGATTTAGATTATACATGTGAAGTCATGCCAAACGTATTCCATATTAGCCATGTTGCAAAAGAAAACAGACAAAAGTTTTAAAAATGCTTCAATCTGCATTCAGAATTCATCAATTCTATTTCTAAAGGTAGATATTATTCTGTATCTTGGGTCTTTTGGAATTTTCTTGGATTGTTGTCTTCATCAGAGTACCTAAGTCTTTCACAGATGATTATCTTTATGATATTATTGTTACAGTGAAAACTATCTCCTGATTCTTCTCACTTTTCTTTGCATCAAATCATATGAGACTGACTAGGTTTTTCTAAAAATTTACTGCTCAATATTTCTTTCTTTTTCTTTCTTCTGAAGGAGTTTATAATATGTGCAGCAAGAGCTACATAAGCATAAACACAAACCACAATGAAAAGAGAGAATGTGTGTGATAAGTACAGAGGAGAAGCCTAAACAAAGTTCTAGGCAAAATTTGAAGAGGTTTGAAGACTCATATGAACTTTAACAGAATAAGTTAGCAGAACCAAAATACTTTACAAAATGTCCATAAGAAATAAAATAACGCAGCACTGACTTTAGGGCTCTAATTAACACAGTTGGAGTGTTGGCAGATTAAAGGTACAGAATAAGCCATGCAATGGAATTATTGCATATGGGTGTTCTCACTAACCCAAATGCAACTCTTCATTATCCCACCCCTCCAAAACAATTTCTGTCAACCATTCACCTCAATGAAGAATTCAAGAAATATGTAAATCTGTTCCCTTAGTCTTACTTTTTCTGAGCATCACATACTGTAATCCTTTTCCTTTTTCTCTGATTAATGAATCTCTTCATCATGCTCACAGTCTATTTGTTCTGCTTAGGCTAGTACATAATGAAAGGGACAAACTTCCTTAACATTCTTTAACCTCCTTGGTCACCTAGAATGCTTCTTTTTGTTTCCTTTGACTTGCTTGTGTTTTCTCTTCCCTCATTGTGAAGCACGAAAAAGAAATGATTACAAGGTGATGTGATCACTCTCTGATATCACCATTACACATATATGAAGCCTTTTCAAGAGCATTTGTTGCCTCTCACTTCCCCCCAAACACCAGATTTCTCACCAGCCAAGTGCCTACTGACTTATTTTCTTCTTTTTAAGTAAAAATCAAGGGTACCTCCTTCCTTTCTCCTGATAACAGCTTAGCTAGGTACTGGTAAAACAAAATTTATTTTCAGTTGTTTCCATAACAATCAAATCAGATCCATCTGATCTGTGATACACATTGTCTCCTTTTAAGGACACCCTAGGACGTTTAAGGTAACAGCTGTTTAAGGATAATTACTGTACTTTGCCTGCAGTTTAAGATACTTTCAAAGAAACTTTTGACTATACAGAAATTTTCAACTTTTTTTATCTTTTTATTATTTAGTATTTTACTTTTACTCAATTACATGTAAATCCAATTTTCAACATTCATTTTTAAATGGCTTCCAAATTCTCTCCCTCCCTCCCCACCTACCTCATTGAAAAGGCAAGCAATTTGAAATAGGTTATACATGTGCAGTCATGCAAAACATATTTCCATATTAATCATGTTGTAAAAGAAAACATAGACCAAATTTAAAAAAAAGTTAAAAAAGTATCTTTTGATCTGTAGTTATACACCATCAGTTCTTTCTATGAGGATGAATAGCACATTTCATCATAAATCCTTCATAGTTGTCTTGTGTCAATGTATTGCTGAGAATAGCTAAGTTATTCACAGCTGATCATCTTACAACATTGCTGTTACTTTGTACACAGTACATTTCACTTTGCATCAGCACATGCAAGTCACTCTAGGTTTTTCTGAGAGCATCCTAATCATCATTTCTTATAGTACAATATGGCTATAGATAGCTTTGATTACTGGACCTGAAAACATTCTATCTTTTGATAACTTATCAATTGGGGAATTTCTCTTATATTTTTAGAAATTTGACTCAGTTCTCTATATGTTTGAGAAATTGGCCTTTATCAGAGAAACATGTTTGAATTTTTTTTCAGTTACCATTGCTAACTGTATTTCCATCTATCCTATTCCCCCCACTCCCATATATTCTAATCTCTCTCTCTCCTTTCACTTTGTCCCTCTTTAAAAGTGTTTTATTTCTGACTATCCCCCCCTTCCATCAAACCCCCATTCTTTTACCCCCTTCTCCTCCTAATTTTACCATAGAGTGAGATAGATTTCTATACCCAATTACATATGTATGTTATTACCTCTTTCAGCCAATTCTGATGAGAGATACTTCTAGACATCTGTAAATTTTCAATTCTTCCAAGGTGGTATGATCTAAGGAAAGATGTATCTAACTTTCCTGGCCTGTACTCTGGTCTGTGAGTGACCACAAGTACTCTTTTCTGCCCTGGAAATGTGAAGAGGTTTCCCCTCCACTGTGGCCATAAGCTCTGCTATGATAGTGCTCCTACTCACAGCACTGAATACTGCCTCAGTACTAGCAAAAAGACCGCTGTAATCTTCTTCTTACCAGTTGTTTAAACCCCTTACCGTCTGTGGGCTGAGAGCTCTGGAGGCAGCTGCGGCTGATTCAGTGACTCCCAAGGCCTGCTCCTGGTTTTCTGTGGCTGAGGCTGGCACAACCAGAGCTGGACTGTACTCTTTTCTCGCCCTAGTGCAACAGACCTTTCCTGTCAACCCTCCAAGCTGTCTTGGGTAGAAAATTTATTTCACTCCTTTTTATGGGTTCAGCTACTCTAGAATTTCTTTAGAGTCATTTTTTAAAGGTATTTGGAAGAGTTTCAGGTGAAGCTCAGGCATTTTCTTGCCTTTACTATGCCATCTTGGCTCTGCTTTAAACTGTTCATACCTTTTGATCATTTATCAATTTGGGAAATAGCTCATTTTTTTTAAATTTGAATCAGTTCTCTATATGTTTGAGAAATGAGGCCTTTATTAAGGAACCTTGCTTCAAAATTATTTTTCAGTTACTATTGCTAAGTATTTCCCTCCATTCTATCCCCACATTTATTCTACCCTCTCTCTCCTTTCACCCTGTCCCTCCTCAAAAGTGTTTTGCATTTTGACTACATCCTCCATCATCTGCCCTCCCTTCTATCACCTCCCTTATCTTATCTGCATTCTCTCCTACTTTCCTGTACGGTAAGATAAATTTCTATATCCAATTGGATATGTATGTTATTCCCTCTTTGAGTGAATTCTGATGAAAGTAAGGTTCACTCCTGCTCACCTCCTTGCTTTTGTCCCCACTGTAAAAGCTTTTTCTTGCCTCTTTTATGTGACATTATTTACCCCATTCTACCTTTCTCTTTCACCTTCTCCCAGTACATTCCTCTCACCCTTCAATTTTTTCATGTTTTTTTATATCATCCCTTCATATTCAACTCATACCTGTGCCATCTGTCAACATATATCCTCCGAACTGCCTTAATAATGAGAAAGTTTCCATGAGTTAAGAGTATTATCTTCTTATGTAGGAATGCAAACAGTTTAACCTTGTTAAGTCTGTTGCGATTTCTCTTTCCTATTGACCTTTTTATGTTTCTCTTGAGTCTTGTATTTGAAAGTCAAATTTTCTCTTCATCTCTGGTCTTTTCATCAAGAATGCTTGAAAGTCTTCTATCTCATTGAATATCCATTTCCCCCTTAAAAGATTATACTTCTTGGTTGCAATCCTAGCTCCTTTTCCCTCTGGAACATCGTATTACAAACTATCTGATCCTTTAATGTACAAGCTGCTAAATCTTGCATTATCCTGACTGTGGCTCCATGACACTAATTTTTATTTTTATTTTTTGGCTAGGCCATGGGGTTAAGTGACTTGCCTAGGGCCACACATCTAGTTAAGTGTTATGTGTCTAAGGCCAGATTTGAACTCAGTTTCTCCTGAATCCAGGGCTAGTGCTCTATTGATTGCACTACCTAGCTGCCCCTAAAATTGTTTCTTTTTCATTCTTGTAATATTTTCTTGACCTGGAAGCTCTGGAGTTTACTATAATGTTCTAAGGAATTTTCCTTTTGGGATCTACTTCAGCAATTTATTGGTGGATAATAGCAATGTCTATTTTACCCTTAGGTTCCAGAATATCAGGACAGGTTTCCTTGATATATTCTTAACAGATGTTGTCTAGGCTCTTTGTTTTGATTATTGTTTTCAGGTAGTCCAATAATTTTTACATTGTCTCTTCTGGTTCTATTTTCCAGGTCAGTTGTTTTTCCAATAACATATTTTACATTTTTTCTATGTTTTTTTTTCCATTCTTTTGGTTTTATTTTATTTTTTCTTGATTTCTCATGAAATCATTAGCTTCCATTTACTCCATTCTAATTTTTAAGGAATTAGTTTCTTCAGTGAGCTTTTTACCTCCTTTTCCATTTGGCAATTCTACTTTTTAAGATTTTCTTTTTCTTTCAGTGTATTTTTGTGTCTCTTTTTCCATTCTGCCAATTCTGCTTTTTAAATCATTTTTTTCTCTTCATTTCCTTTTTGTACTTCTTTTAACATTTGGCCTAGTCTCTTTTTTAAGCTGTTACTTTCTTCAGTATCGTTGGGGATCTCCTTTAACAAGCTGTTGACTTTTTTCATAATTTTCTTACATCACTCGTATTTCACTTCTCAATTTTTCTTCTACCTTTATTACTTGATTTTTAAAATATCATTTTTAAGCTCTTCCATGGCCAGGGACAAATTCATATTTTTCTTGGAGGTTTTGCATGTAGGAGTTTTGACTTTGGTCATCTTCTGAGTGTGCTGTGATCTTCCTTTTTACCACAGAAACTTTCTGTAGTCAGATTTTTTTTTCTGTTTTTTGTTCATTTTCCTATCCTGTTTCTTGACTTTTAATTCTCTGCTAAAGTAGTGCTCTGTTTTTAGGGTGTAAGGCACACTGTTATAAACTTGAGGGGCTTTGGGTGGCTCTTTTCAGAGATACTTCTAGGGACTAGTAAACTTTCAGGTCTTCTAAGGTAGTATGATGTAAGGAGCACTTAGTGTGTTTACTACTCCCCTAGCTTGTTCTCTGTTCTATGAGACACATACTCTTCTCTGCCTTGTAACTGTGAGAAGGGTCCCTGTCCTACTGCAGCTGCAAGCTCTGGTATGCTAGTGCTCCTTCTCTCCCTGGCACTGCAATGCAGTACTGTGATCCAGCTCCAAGACTGAGCCACGCTACAGAGTTCTGACTTCAGTGCCATCAAAGAAACCCCTGTAATCTTCTTCTGACCAGTTTTTCAACCCCCTTAGGTCTGTGGACTGAGAAGTCCCAAAGCAAACATTGCTGCTACTTCTGATTCAGTTGCTCCCAAGGCCTGTTCCTGGTTTGCTGGGGTGTGGCATGCATTACAGTGAGCTTCACTCTCACCTAGGTTCAGCAAATGTTTCTTGAAAAACTTCTAAGTTCTCCTGGGCTAGAAAATTGTTCACCCTTTCCTTTTTTTGGTTCTGCCACTTCAAGAATTTGTTTTGAGGCATCATTAATGTTGTTTTGAGGCATTTTGGGGACAGCTTAGGTGAGTTTCAGCTTTTTCTCTACCATCTTGGCTCTGACCTCCTACAACAGTATTTTTATTTACTTTAATGAAATTTCATATTATTTCTATTATTTTTAATTATATACTAATTATATACCAATATAAAGAATTTTTAAAACATGACTTTTTGCTTCAAATATATTTTTATGTTTAAACTTTTAACTTATTTTTGTCAAAGATATATTTACTATCTCTGCTTTTTGTATTTTATAAGAATATATGCCTCAAAATAGTACACTTTTGTAAAAAGTACTATGCATACTTTATTTAACTAGATATTTCAACATTATATGAGTCTTTATCTCATTTTTAATGAACAATTTTTGTGAGATGTCTTATACTGAAAGAAGGACATTGAAGTGTCCAATTATTATATTATCCAAATACATGTGTTTTGCTGCTGATTTTCCATATAATCCATGTAACATTTCCTTCCAGTACTGAGATGATCTTCCTATGGTATGGATATATTAAAATTCTTTTTAAAAAATTATCTTTAGTCATAAATATTATTATTGTTTAAGCATATGGTATACTTTCTCTTATTTTTTAATCTGCTTAGTTTTACTTTGCCTTTTTTGAGATCATACTTGCTACACTTGTTTTAAAAATATTCATAAGCCGTAATCATTTTTCTATGCTTTGCATTCATTCTTCAGGAATCGTTATCTTTCTGTTGTATTTCATGTATCATATTGGATTCTACTTTCTACTGCATTCTGTAATGTTTTGTCACTTTGTGAGTGAGATCATTCCTTTCACATTCTTTATTATGAATGTAAATAATGCACATCCATCCACTGCTAATTAAATTGAAATGATAGTATATGGAAGCTATGTAATGACAAAATCAAAGTGATTCCTCCCTACTCCTCTGCTTCTCTTTTCTTCAACCAAGCCTGGACCTTTACGTTCAGATTTGGTGCTTTTTCTCTGACTTTTAAATTCTCTATTTATTATTCGCCCTGTGAAATGAGATAATATTTGTATAGTACTTTACACTGTAGTTATATAAAAGGTTTTATAAGAATGCTGATTGTTTCTCTCTCCACACCGCATTTAAGAGAAATAAGTTCCAGCCCCTTTCATCCTCATGTTTTTTCATAGCACTGGATTTCTTTTCTTCCCTTTTATTTCCTTTCTTGAACTCCCCCACAAAACAAACACACACACAGATATAACAAACCAAACATAGGGCCTGTATTTTGTCTTGTTTAACTCTCTCTGTGACACTCACAGACTTTGGAAGAATACTTGAAAGTCCTTTATTTTATGAAGGTCCCATTTTGCTGCATTTCATTCCAGTCAATTTTGCAGGATTCTTGTTTATAAGTTTTGTCATAATTTGTCTTTTTTATTAGTGCATTACTAGATTTTTCTCACCACAAAATTAATTAATGATAAATCTTGGGTTGACATGAATATGATATTGTGGTTATTATTTTTTTTTCTTTTACCAGGAAGCTTTGAATTTAGGCTATGATGTTACTAGACAATTTCAATTTGAGATTATTTTGAGGAAGATATTGGATTCATTCTATTTTACTTTGTCCTCTGATTTTAATGTATCTGTGATACACACACACACACACACACACATATGTGTGTGTGTGTGTGTCTATACATATATATCTTATACACTTATATGCATTTAATATACAACATGTATAATATAACATTTATGTATACATTCATATATATGTATACTTATGAATATAAAATGCTTTCAGAGTTTCTGATGACTCATATTATTTTACTTGAATTGTTTTTTAGGTCAATTTTTTAAAAGTGTATACATTTTATTTTTTTTCAGCCTGACTTTATTCCTTTTTTTTTTTCCTTTGGTCTAATGGAGAGTTTGAATTTTGCCAATCTATTTTTCCCTGAGGGATTCCTATACTTAGGTGGAATTTTCCATTTCTTCTAAGCTATTTATTTTCCTTTTATTGTTTTGCTATTCAACTTTTTTTTTATAAACCATTCATTTAATAAACATTTTGCTAAGTGATGGTGAATTCAAAGCTACATATAGTTTGGAGTAAGCAGGTCTGCATTCAAATCCTGTCACAGACATCTGCCCTAGCCAAGTCATTTAACCTTTCCCATCCTCAGTTATAAAATTGCATCTAGTAATAACACCTACTAGATCAAGTTATTATGAGGTATAGGTCAGTCAACCAATCAGTTTTTATCTTTTGTTCTTTTTTTCATTAATTAATATATTTTTAGTTTTTGGCATTCACTTCTGTAAGCTTTTGAGTTTTTAATTTTCTCCCCATCCCTCCTTAAAATGGTATGCAATCTGATATATTCATGTTAGTCATGCTGTAAAAAAAGAATTACAACCAATAGGAGGAACCACAAGAAAGAAGAAATAAAATAAAACAGAAAGGGAAAAAAAGAGCAAATACTATGCTTTGATCTGTATTCAGATTCCATACTTCTTTCTCTGCACGTGTATAGCATTTTCTATCTTGAGAGTTTTGGAGAAGTCTTCAATCCTTGCATTGCTGAGAAGACCTAAGTCTATGAAAGCCAATCATCACACAATGTCACTGCTACTGTGTACCTATTCAATTTTAATTTTATCTCTCAAGGTACTGCTTTATTTCTTCCAGCTAGTCTTGAAGTCTTAATGGTCAAGTCATGTCTTCCTCTCTGAGGTCAGGCTCACAACTTTTGATTAGCTAACTTCTTCTATTTACTTCAGGCTTCTCTCAATTCAATTGCTTTGTTTTTTGTTGGTGTCCCCCCTTTTTTCCTTTTGATATTTCTCTCTCTTTTTTTTCTTCTTACTTACAATGTGAGCCTCAATTCTTAGTATAAAATTTTTTGTTCTCAGGCTATTATTCTCAAGTAATCTTGGATATGTTATGTTAGGCCTTACTTAATCCAGACTAGGCTGTAATGCGAATATCTATGCAATTTCTCAACAGGCTGGAGGGAATATTTTAGAGCACACTCTGCACCTTTATCCTTGGCTTCTGCCTCAGTCTCCTGTTTGTGCAATGAACATTCTGGCTAATCTCCGATTAGAAGTGGGTTCCTCCACTGTTGCATCTAGTATAGGCCCAATCAGGATACTGGAAAACATGGCATCCTATAAGGCCCCAAACACCAGTACCTAGGTACTATTGGTCCTCTCTACCAACAATGTATGTCTCTAAGTGATTTGAGTACTGCACTTTCAAGGAAAGTTTCCCTGTGTGATAACCTATAGGACATGGATTCTATCTCCCCTAAAGTACAGTATTTTGATTCAGATTCTTGATTACTAGACTGCTTGCTGTTCTCCCATCGGAGTACTGCAGGAGCTTCTTTTGGATTCCCTAACACTGCAACATTTCCCAACTCCTACTGGGTTTTGGTATGATTCCCAGAGTTTATGATCAATTTCCTGTATTTGCTTTTCCCTGATAACTCTATATTTCAAGTTCATCTGATATCCTCTTGGTTTCCATGGAATAATCCCTGGTTTGACA